>NC_057804.1:355693770-356021448 GCF_018294505.1 Triticum aestivum
GTGGGGGAGAGGAAAACGAGAGGCAAATGGAAAATAATGTAAGTGCAAGGGATGAGAGTTTATGGTGGGTACTTGGTAGGATAGATGTAGAACCTCCCCAGCAATGGCGCTAGAAATTCTTCCTGCTACTCCTTGAGCTTGAGTTGATTTTTCCCTTGAAGAGGAAAGGGTTATGCAGCAAAGTAGAGATAACTATTTCCCTCGGTTAAGAACTAAGGTATCAATCCAGTAGGAGGCACAAGCAAGTCTCCAATCTATGCACCTGCACAAACTAACAAACACTTGCACACAACGCAAAAAAGGGGTTGCCAATCCTTCACGGTCACGAACAAGAGTGAGATCTGATCGAGATAGGTATAAAAGATAAATATAAGAGAAAACTAAAGTAAATATAAATAAATTGCAGCAAGGTATTTTTGGGTTTTTTGGTTTGTAGATCTAAAAATATATGATGGAAAATAGACTCGGGGACCATAGGTTTCACTAGACGCTTCTATGTTGAGAAAACATACGGTGGGTAAACAAATTACTGTCGAGCAATTGATAGAAAAGCGCAAAGTTATGACAATATCCAAGGCAATGATTATTAATATAGGCATCATGTCTATGTCAAGTGGATCGAGTCCTACCTGCATCTACTACAATTACTCCACACATCGATCGCTATCCAGCGTGCATGTAGAGTATTAAGTTCATAAGAATGGAGTAACGCCTTAAGTAATATGACATGATGTACAGGGATAAACTCAAGCAATACGATGAAACCCCCATCTTTTTATACTTGATGGCAAAAATACAATACGTTCCTCGCTACCCCTACTTTGTCACTGGGTGAGGACACCGCAAGATTGAACCCAAAACTAAGCACCTCTCCCATTGCAAGAAAAAACAATCTAGTTGGCCAAACTAACGTGATAATTCGAAGAGAAATATAAAGTTCTTTAATCATGCATAAAAGAGTTCAGAAAAGACTCAAATAATATTCATAGATAATCTGACCATAAATCCACAATTCATCAGATCTCAACAAACATACTGCAAAAGAATATTACATCGGATAGAACTTCGAGAACATCGAGAAGAACATTGTATTGAAGATCAAAGAGAGAGAAGAAGCCATCCAGCTACTAGCGATGGACCCATAGGTCTGTGGTAAACTACTCACGCTTCATCGAAAGGGCGGCAAGGTTGATGTACATGCCCTTCGTGATTGAATCCCCCTCCGGCAGGATGCCGGAAAAGGCCCCAAGATGGGATCTCACGGGAATAGAAGCTTGCGGCAGCGGAAAAGTATTTTGGTGGATGCTTCTGCTGGTTCAGGAATATTTGGGAATCTATAGTGCAAAGATTAGGGTTGGAGGACTCCCGAGGGACCCACAAGCCCTCAGCCCCCCCCCGAGTCGCGCCTAGGAGGCTTGTGGCCTCCACGGGAAGCTTCTGGGCCCCTCTCCAAGTTGTCTGGATGTCTTCTGGTCCAAGAAAAATTATCGCGAATGTTTTATTCTTATTGGACTCCGTTTGATATTCCTTTGCTGTAAAACTCAAAAACAAGGAAAAACAAAAACTGGCACTAAGCTCAGGTTAATAGGTTAGTCCCAAAAACAATATGAAATAGCATATTAAAGCATTTAAAACATCCAAAACAGATAATATAATAGCATGGAACAATAAAAAATAGATACGTTGGAGACGTATCAAGGGGTTCATCATCCTCAGTGGTGCTCCTTCGATGATGCGTGAGTAATTAACTATAGACCTACGGGTCAGTAGGCAGTAGCTAGATGGCTTATTCTCTCTTTTTGATTCTCAATACAATGTTCTCTTGGAGATCTACTTGATGCAATGACTTTTTGCGGTGTGTTTGTTGGGATCCGATGAAGTTCGAGTTTATGATCAGATCTATATCCATGAATATTATTTGGGTCTTCTTCGATCTCTTACATGCATGATTATTTATAGCCCGCATTTTGTCTCTCGATCTTTGGTTTAGTTAGGCCAACTAGATTGATTTTTATTTCAATGGGAAGAGGTGCTTTGTGATGGGTTTGATCTTGCGGTGTCCTCGCCTAGTGAAAGAAGGAGTAGCGAGGAATGTGTGTATCATTGCTATTAAGGATCAAAAGATGGGGTCTATTCCTACATGAATAGATCTTGTCTACATCATGCCATATTTATTATTGCATTACTCCATTTCTCCATGAACTTAATACACTAGATGCATGCTGGATAGCGGTGGACGTGTGGAGTATTAGTAGTAGATGCAGGCAGGAGTCAGTCTACTAATCTTGGACGTGATGCCTATATTCATGACTATTTCCTTGGATATCGTCACAATTATTTGTTCATCTATCAATTGGCCAACATTATTTTGTTTAGCCACCGTATGCTATTTACTTGAAAGAAGCCACTAGTGAAATCTAAGGTCCCGGGGTCTATCTTTTATCATATTGCTTTCAGATCTATCTTTCATCGTATTTCTTTTTAGATCCCTTATTCAAAAAACCCAAAAATACCTTGGTGCAATTTTTGTTTACTTATTTTATTTTGTCTTTTATTCAGATTTATTTATCCAATCTCAAACAAATTAATCTATCTTTTTATCAAGGAGGGGTTGACAACCCCTCTTACGCGTTGATCTGCAAGTATTTGTTCTTTATGTGCAGGTACCGTTTACATAGTGTTGTTTGGTTCTCCTTGGATTGGTACCGTCGTTTCATAACCTAGGGAAATACTTACCGTAGCTGTGCTGCATCATCCCTTCCTCTTTGGGGAAATACCGACGCAGTCTAGCCACGTCAAAGGAATTTCAAGCGCTGTTGTCGGGGAGACATCATCAACATCTATCAGGTTCCTAGTCACAAATCTCATCTCCTTTCAACTTACATTATTTCCCATTTGCCTCTTGTTTCATCTGCACCACTTCACAAAAATTTGCCCTTTTATTTGCCTTCTTTTTGTTCGCCTTTTTCTCGTTTGATCTTTTGTTTGCTTGTGTTGCCATGCGTGGTCTATTTGATTCCATCTTCCCTTGAAAAAAATCTAGTGATATGGATCCTCATCCACTTGCTAATCTTTTCAAAAGATCCAACTACGATGAACCAACTGCTAGTGAATTGATTTCACTAGATTATCTTTATGAAGTTTTGGTTGAGATTTGTGAATTTGAAAATTTTGATGAAGTGTTAAAAGAAGAAATTTATAAAGTGATTCATGATAGCTCCTTGGATGAAAAGCATGATTGCAATGATGCTATTATAAATTCTATCAATGTCAATTGTGATGATAATATGCAAAACCCCAAGCTTGGGGATGCTAATATTGCTATGTCCACTACTTATTGCAATGATCATGATTGGGGTGATAATGATTCTTATGATCTTGAAAATTTTATTTAAACCTCACGATGAATATGCTTGCCATAATAATAAAAGTGGGTTTGGAAGAGTGTCAACTTTAGCTAATAATGATCTCACTACTTTGGAGAATGGTCAATCTTCTGGATTTTTTGATAAAAGTGGGCTTTGGGAGAGGTCATGCCTTTATTTAATGATATTCCCACTATTTTGGAAGAGTCAACTTTTTATGCATGTGGATCATAAAGAGAAAAATTTACATGATAGATATATTGTCGAATGTGATTATGATCCTACATGTAATTATTATGAGAGAGGAAAATATGGTTTTAGAAATTTTCATGTTACTAAATTAGCTCTCATTATGTTGAGATCGTCAATGCTTTATCCTTTTCCTTCGCATATGCTAGTTTTTGCTTGCCTTGATAATTCGTTTGCTCATAAAATGCCTACACAAGGAAGTATGTTATACTTAAATTTGTTTTTCACAAGTTTTATGATGCTCTCTCTGTGCATCAAATATTGTCTTTCATGTGAGCATCAATAAAATCTCTAGCCTATCTTAATGGCTATAAAGAAAGAGTTTGTTGCGAGGAAACCAAATGAGTAAAATATATTTTTTCTCTTTACTTTCTGTTTGTGTGTTCACAGAATTATTCCACTGTTATGATTGTGTTTTTATGTTTTAGTTAGTGTTTCTGCCAAGTAAAGCCTTTAGGGTCATGTTGGGTGATAGTTGATTTGGTCGTGTTGAAAAACAGAAACTTTTATGTCGAGTAGTAGAATTGATGTGCTCTTCTAGAGCAACGAAAAATTCTGAATTTCTTACACAAGATTGCTAAACAAATTTCCTCAATTTTCCTATGTGTTCAGAATTTTTGGAGTTACAGAAGTATGAGTAAAATTCTCATCTTTACAGACTGTTCTATTTTTGACAGATTCTGTTTTTGTTGCATTGTGTGCTTATTTTGATGAATTTGTGGATTGTATCGGGGGAGTATAAGCCATGGTAAAGTTAAAATACAATAGGTATAATGCAATAATAAAACATGAATGGGTTTGCAACAGTACTTAAAGTGGTGACTTTCTTTATTATAATAACAGATCTCACAAAGGTTTTGTTAAGTGGTGTGTGATTGAAGTTTTGAAGTTTTGGGTGAGATCACGATGGATGAAAGGATAAGTAGTGAAAATAGCATAAGCTTTGCGATGCCCATGGAACCCCAAGTTAATATTGAAGGAGAACCAAGCAACTAAGCTTGGGGCTGCCCCCCCAGGCATCCCTTCTTTCTTCTAACAACCATCGGTAATTTTACTTGGAGCTATATTTTTATTCGTCACATATCATGAGTTTTGCTTGGAGCGTCTTATATTATATGAGTCTTTGCTTTTCCTGCTTTTGAGTTTGTCACAATTATACTTGCTGGACACAACTATTTAAGAGAGCCAAAATTATGCTATGATTTGTTAGAATTGCTCTATGTGCTTCACTTAAATTTTTTGAGCTATGGAATTGCTCTAGTGCTTCACTCATATCTTTTTGAGCATGGTGTGATTTAATACTTTTGAAGAAATGCTCAAATGCTTCACTTAGATTAATTTGAGACTTAGTAAAATTTTTAAGAAATTCTCTCATGCTTCACTTATATTATTTTGAGACATGAAATTTTTTATGCTAATGTTCTTCACTTTAGTTTGTTTGAGCTTATCAAAACCAATTGCAACATATGAAATTAGTCCCAAACTGATAGATATTCAAGAGGGATATAAAAAAACTTTCATGAAGATTATTGGACAAAATAAATTTGATTTGTTGTAATAGTTTTGGGATATGATGATAGTAATATGTGAGCCATGTTGGTGAGTAATTATGTTTTAGTAAGAATATTGGTGTTAAGGTTTATGATTCCCTATGCAAGCACGAAAGTCAATAGTTATGCAATGAAATTACATCCTACTTGTGGTGCATTATTCGGTGTTAGTTATGCTTAATGCTCGTCAATGTGAATTTTTGTTTCTTGGTTGGTTGCTTCTCAGTCTATTTGCTAGCCTCCATTTGTATTAACTAGAAATAATACTTGTGCATCTAAATCCTTGAACACAGTTTTGCCATATGAGTCCACAATACCTGCCTATATGCAGTACTTTCATACCGTTCTAAGTAAATTTGTATGTGCCAACTCTAATTTTCAAAATGAATTTCCTTTTTGTGTGCTCCTACCGCTCGTGGAGCGCAAGGGGGTGGCTAATATTTTTCCATGCTAGATGTGTTATTCTCAAGATGAATGCTTATTAACTTGTCATTGTACGGGAGTATGGCGGTTATAGGGATGCCCAGTCCCGAAATGGAAAAGAAATTTATTTCATGTTGTCAAATAAATTCCTTGGAAATTGTTGGTATGGAAGGCACCCGTGGATACGGCTAGCCATGGATTATGAAAGAATGGTGCAAAAAATAATAAACTTTATTTTATGTTTGGGAACCGCCTATGTTGTATCTAGCATGGAAAGTATTGGGAAGTACTCGGTCGTTTTCGTTGACGGGAAAAGCATGCCTCTCAAAAACAATTATCTCTCAATTTAAGCTCTAAGCCCTAGCACCTCTACAAATCTCTGCTTCCCTCTGCGAAGGGCCTATCTATTTACTTTTATGCAATTTTTATTTATATTTTGAGTCTCCATCTTCTCTTATAAAGCACCAACTAGGGAGCACTCTGGTCATACTTGAGCATTGGATGTATCTAATGTTCGAGTGTGTTTCGTTAATGGATCAATGATTGAGCATGATGGGCTAGGGATAACTTTCTTTAGTGTTGATATTTTGAAAGACATAGTTGCTTGCTGATATGCTTGAGTATTAAAGTATTCATGTCAAATATAGACTATTGCTTTGAACCATCTAAAAGTAAAAATGGCCATGCTACAAAAAAAATGTGATGAACATGTTAGGCAGCATTCCACATCAAAAAATTTGTTTTTATCATTTACCTACTCGAGGATGAGCAGGAATTAAGCTTGGGGATGTTGACGTCTCCAATGTATCTATAATTTTTGATTGTTCCATGCTATTATATTATCATTCTTGGATGTTTTACAATCATTTTATAGCAACTTTATATCATTTTTTGGGACTGACCTATTGACATAGTGCCTAGTGCCAGTTGATGTTTTTTGCTTATTTTTTACTTCGCAGAATATCCCTATCAAACGGAGTCCAAACGCAGCAAAACTTTTTGGAGATTTTTTTTACCAGAAGACAACTTGGGAGCCAAGGAAGCACCAAAGGGGAGGCCCGTGGGGCCCACAAGACACCAGGGAGCACCAGAGGCCCCTAGCGCACCCTGATGGGTCGTTGGGCCCACGGGGGTCTCCTCCACCACCTCTTAGATGTATAAATACCCAAATATTCCAGAAACTCTAGGGGAGTCGACGAAACACAATTCCAGCCGCCCCAAGTTCTAGAACCACGAGATCCAATCTAGAGCCCTATTCCGGCACTCTGCCGGAGGGGAACATGATCACAGAGGGGTTCATCATACTCACTGGTGCTCCTTTGATGATGCATGAGTAGTTCACCATAGACATACGGGTCCGTAGGCAGTAGCCAAATGGCTTCTTCTCTATTTTTGATTCTCAATACAATGTTCTCTTGGAGATCTATTTGATGTAATGACTTTTTGCGGTGTGTTTGTTGGGATCCGATGAAGTTCGAGTTTATGATCATATCTATATCCATGAATATTATTTGAGTCTTCTTTGATCTCTTATATGCATGATTATTTATAGTCTCGTATTTCTTTTCCGAATCTTTGGTTTAGTTAGGCCAAATAGATTGATTTTTCTTGCAATGGGAAGAGGTGCTTTGTGATGGGTTCGATCTTGCGGTGTCCTCTCCCAATGACAGAAGGGGTAGCGAGGCACGCATGTACCGTTGCTATTAAGGATAAAAGGATGGGGTCTATTTCTACATGAATAGATCTTGTCTACATCATGTCTTCGTTCTTATTACATTACTCTGTTTCTCCATGAACTTAAGACACTAGATGCATGCTAGATAGTGGTCGATGTGCGGAATAATAGTAGTAGATGCAGGCAGGACTCGCTCTACTAACCTTGGACGTGATGCCTATATTCATGATCATTGGCTTGGATATTGTCATAATTATTTGTCCTTCTATCAATTGCCCAACAGTAATTTGTTTACCCACCGTATGCTATTTTATTGAGAGAAGCCACTAGTGAAATCTACGGCTCCCGGGTCTATCTTTTATCATATTGCTTTTAGATCTATCTTTTATCGTATTTGTCCTCAGATCTATTATTCCAAAAACACAAAAATACCTTGCTACACTTTTTCTTTACTTATTTTATTTCATGTTTTATTCAGATCTATTTGTCCAATATCATAAATTAATCTATCGTTTTACCGAGGAGGGGTTGACAACCCCTCTTACGCGTTGGGTTGCAAGTATTTGTTCTTTGTGTGCAGGTACCGTTTACATAGTGTTGCTTGGTTCTCCTACTGGATTGATACATTGGTTTCACAACTGAGGGAAATACTTACCGTAGCTGTGCTGCATGATCCCTTCATCTTTGAGGAAATACTAACGCAGTCTAGCCACGCACCCGACCATACTACCACTGGCCAGGCCTTTCCTCTACTCACCCACACCCCGTGTTATTCTCCGGCGATGGCAGCCTCACACCGCACCCCAACCAGTGAACCATCATACTCCCCTCCATGTGGGCATCCAGCTGCCTCGTCTTCCCTGGCTCTGCTTCGTTCCATTCCTAGTCCTCGTAGTCGTGCACCGACTTGATGCTCTCGGCGCGACGTGGTCCACAACATCAACAAACAACAGACGTCGGAAGAGGACTTTAATCGGTGAGGCTAACAGCTGGACCCACCAGCTACATCTTCACACACGAGGAAGTGCCTCCTTATTACTCGCAAAATAAAAATGATTCCTTCCCTGACAGTTAGGACCCAGCGGCTATATCTTCGCATGCAAGTAAGGGCATCCTTACCCTCCCGAAGAGCTGGGACCCACCCGATCGAAGCATATGTATCGTTTTATGTCTGGTTGTGAACGTGCACGTACATACTGGTCGATCGGTCTCTCTACAATGATGAATCATGGCCGAGTAAGTAGCGGCACGTTGTCGGTGCAACAAATATTTGTGTTTGTTGTCCAGACTTGTGCACATGCATGTGGCCGATCATACATCAAGTACAAATACATGACACAAGATAAGCCAGAGAAACTGCTCTTCGTGAGATCAGGGAGCGCATTGAGAAGACCAAATCAATAGAGAATCCCTCGAGAAGGTGTCCCTTGCCAGGCATGCTGGCCGGGCAGGGTCGAGACCGCGCCTAAGAGCCAAGGCCAAGCCACCCCTACAAGGTTCCATGAGGTCGCCAAGACTAGAGCCCGACAAGCTCCATTCGGCAAGCCTTCGCTGAGGGAGTACTGGATTCCGGGGTCCTCAGGTGTCCGTCCTAGGAGTATTGGCCGGGTTGGATGGGCCATACAATATCAAGATGAAGACTATACTCCGTGTTCGGGTGGGACTTCTCCATACGTAAATGGCAAAATTAGAGTTCGGGTGTTTCCTTCCCTGATGAACCGACCTTGTACAAACCCTAGGCACCTTCGGTGTGTATATAAACTGGAGGGATTAGTCCGTAGAGGCTATCCTCATTACCATCATCGGAATATTCATAGGCAAGGCATCTAGGTTTTTGTCATTATGATCTCGAGGTAGATCAACTCTTGTAATCTCCATACTCTTTGAATATAATCAAGAAGGAGTAGGGTTTTACGTCATTTAAGAGGGCCCGAACCTGGGTAAACATCGTGTCCCCTGGTCCCATGTTACCATCGATCCTTGGATGCACAGCTTGGGTCTCCCTAGCCAAGATCTGTCGGTTTTTATACCAACATTGGTGCTTTTACTGAGAGCTCTGCCGTGCTGTCTACAAAAGCGATCTATGGCTTACCTAGTCATCAACGACAACATCACTTTTGGAAGGAGCCTTACTTCTGGGCAGACCCTCCAGCTTGGTGGTTTCACCGTAGGAGTTTGTATGGCCATCAAGCCCACAACACCCCCTACGTCCGCCGAACACCATCTTCGCATCGGCCTCGAGTACTCTGAAAAGATGCATCTGGCAGACGTCTCGTCCTTGAATGAGCTGCTAGATCGCATCGCCGCACTAGGGGTCTCCACAAACATGATCGGATCAGGCTCAAGCCTGACCAGAGAGAGATTTATCGCCCGCCGATCACCCACCTTGTAGAGATCATTGAGGAACAGGCCGAAGACACTTCCCTCCCTATGTTGAGGACCAAGTATGTCCGGGTCTCCGAATCCACTGAGCAGGATATCCTCCCTTCGGATGGGACTTCACGTGTCCCCGACTTTGGCTCAGATGTAGGATCACGGGAGCCCTTGGATCTACGCAGACCAGAACAGGTTGTCTCGGAGAATCTTCAAGCCCCAAACACAGGTGTGGGGCCGGGTTCAAATTTTAAACCACCCACCCACCACAATCAATATTCTCCAAGTAACTCAGGTCCCCCAGATATATACGACCTGATGTATGTGCGGCGGCAACCTCAGGAAACGGTCCACCACTTTTGGGCTAGATTCCTACTTGTTAAAAACAACATCAAAGATTGCCCAGACAATGACATAGTCTTGGTCTGTCATCATAATTGCACCGACGAGGGAATATTGAATACCCTCGACCGTCATCACATACAGAGCTTCACAGAGCTATCACAGGTAGTGCAAAAGTATTGTGCGATGGAAAGCACATGGAGGGCCCAGAAAACTCAATTGGAGCCCGCTGCCTTTAAGCAGTGTGCAGCCCAGACTAAATGGATACACCCTGGCGGGTCACTCGACCACCAGTCGACGAGCAGGAAAAATGAAACCTTCATGGGACATAGGTACGTTCTGGACAAACTCCTTGACAAGCCCTGTCCGATACATGCCACTCCGCGCACAGACCCAACCCATAGCCATCGAGCATGTTGGGTACTCCGACAAGTAGCAAAAAGTGGAGAGGCCATCCTCACCACCACTAGAGAGAAATACTCTCTAGAGAGGTATGACTTTACCGTCCTCACGGTCTTCGAGACCTTTTCTTTGAATAATCGGTGCAAATGGGCGCTCTGTGACGTTGCCGAAGTCCACCAAGTTACCACACTGAGCCCATGGAACGACACGGAAATAACCTTTACGGCCGAAGACGAACCAAAGGCTCGGTCAGTCCGAGCACCCGCTGCCCTAGTTCTAAACCCCATCATGGATAGTTTTTGGCTTACCAAAGTGCTCATGGACGGTGGCAGTGGGCTTAACCTTATCTATAAAGATACTCTAGAAAAAATGCATATGGATAGATCATGTATTAAGAAAAGCAATACGACCTTTCGAGGCATTATCCCCAGTCGAGAAGCATGATGCTCTGGGAGAATTAAACCGGATGTGGTATTCGGCAGGCCTGAAAACTACAAATCCGAAGAGTTGCTCTTTCATGTGGTGCCCTTCAACAGTGGGTACCACACCATACTGGGACAGGACGCCATCTCACGCTTCCAAGCCATACCCCATTATGTGTATATGAAGCTTCAAATGCCCGGACCCAACGGAATCATCACAATTTCGAGCGTCCCGGACAAAGCCCTTCGTGCTGAAAACAAAATCGCATCCCTAGCCCTCGAGGCGCTATCCGAAGCCCTAGCGGCAGAGGAATTAACGACCCTATAGTCCATGGTGGATAGGGATGATTTGATTCTCGATAAGAGATCGAAATCCACCTCTTTCAAGCTAGCTGAGGAAATAATTAAATTTTAAGTGCACCCGACGGACCCTAATAAGACAGCATCTATCGGAGCACAGCTGGATCCGGGAGGGGAGCCTCTCTACGCACATTCTTGCAAGAGAATTGGGATATTTTTGCCTGGCACCCTTCAGACATGCCCGGCATCCCACGCAGACTGGCCGAACACAGTCTCAATATAATCAAGGGATTTAAACCCATGAAGCAGACATTGTAGCGATTCTCCGAACCCAAGCGTCAATCCATGGGAGAAGAGCTAGCCAAATTGCTAGAGGCCGGGTTTATCAGGGAAATTAAACATCCGGATTGGTTAGCCACCTTGGTCATGGTACCAAAGAAGGACAAATCATGGCGCATGTGCATCGATTTTAAAGACCTCAACAAGGCTTGCCCTAAAGACCCCTTCCCATTGCCTCGCATCAACCAAATCATTGACGCAACTGCATCACATGATTCTTTGTGCTTCCTTGATGCCTATTCCGGATACCATCAGATTAAGATGAAGGAATCGGACCAGGCCGTAACCGCGTTCATCACCCCTTACGGTCATTTCTGCTTTAACATTATGCCCTTCGGGCTTAAAAACACTGGGGCTACCTACTAGCGTATGATTCAAACTTGCTTGGAAAAACAAATCGGCAAAATAGTCGAAGCATACGTGGACAACATGCTCATCAAGATGAAGTGCGTCGAAACACTGGTGGACGATCTTCGCCTCACCTTCGATAACCTCCGAACATACGACATACAACTTAATCCAAAAAAATGTGTCTTCAGAGTACTGGCCGGAAAATTCCTAGGGTTTATTGTTTCCCAGAGAGAAATTGAAGCAAACCCAGCAAAAATCCGAGCTCTCTCACAATTGGCTATACCAACAGACCTAAAGCAAGTCTAAAAACTAGCAGGGTGCATTGCGGCCTTAAGCCATTTTATCTCCAAGTTGGGAGAAAAAGCATTACCGCTCTACAAGCTATTATGACGCACTGATAACATTGAATGGAGGAATGCTGCAACAGGCGGATTGGAAGAAATCAAGGCCCTACTTGCAAGCAATCCAATCCTAGCTGACCCATGTGTTGGCGAGCCTATGTTATTATACATTTTGGCAAATAACCAAGTAGTTAGTAATGTACTCGTCATTGAACAAGGGGAAGAGGGACATAAATTCCCCACCCAAAAACCAGCTTGTAAATCCCGATACCCGCACTACCAGAAGATAGCCTACACGGTCTTCATAACATTCCGTAAATTGCACACTAGTTTCAAGAGTGTTCGATCACAGTGGCATCCGAAGTACCACTTAACGATATTATCAATAACAGGGACGCCACTGGCCGTATAGCTAAATGGGCCATCAAGCTTTTACCATTCAAAATATTACACAAGCCGTATCGGGCTATTAAATCCCAGGTGTTGGCCGATTTCGTCGCTGAGTGGACGGAAGCTGAACTCCCTAAAGAATATAGTTCATACTCAAATTGGATTATGTAGTTCGATGCCTCCAAAATGCTAGCCGGACTGGGGGCTGGCGCCATCCTAAGATCTCCTACTGGGGATACTGTCTGCTATGTATTACAAATTATGTATACGGACTCCAATAATGCAGCGAATATGAGGCGCTTCTACATGGTCTTCGCATGGCTGTCTCCATGGGTATACAACACCTGGAGGTGCGCGGTGATTCAAATCTCACAATATCCCAGGTTAATGGAGAATTCGATGCAAAGAACCCAAAAATGGCGGCATACCGAAACACCATAGTACAAATATCAGCTTGGTTCAAGGGACTTGAGTTTCATCATGTCGCTCAAGATAGTAATCAGGCAGCTGACATCCTTGATCGCATGGGCACTAAGTGTGACCCTGTGCCACCTAACACTTTCATGGAAAGTCTCTTCAAGCCATTCGTAGTATGCCAGGGTGAGAGCAGAGAAGATAATGCGGACCTAGTAACACCCCCAGCTACCGAACACAATGCAGTTACAGTTGGAGGTCCAGATATCATTATAATGCCCTCTGCCCATGTAATCATGGATGTTATCGCTCCATGGACGAAACCATTCCTGGCCTACCTTAATAGGCAGGAGCACCTCGATGATCAGAATGAAGTTCGATGCATAGTTCGACGCTCTAAAGCTTTCAAAGTGCATGAGGGTGAACTGTACAAAAAGAGCACTACAGGAGTCCTCCAAAGGTGTATCTCCGAAGAGCAGGGAAGGCATATCTTGGCAAAAATACATGCTGGTTTGGGCGGTCACCACACCACAGCACGAGCCCTAGTAAGCAAGGCTTCTAGGAAAGGCTTTTTCTGGCCCACAGCTCGAGCAGACGCTCAAGCCCTTCCCCAACGTTGTGTGGGCTGTCAGCTTTTGCCAATCAAAGTCACATGGCTCCCACCGCATTAAGAACAATCCGCATTACTTCGCCCTTCATGGTCTGGGGGCTTGATATGGTTGGTCCCCTTAAAGGGGGAAACCACAAAAAGAAATACTTGCTGGTAATGGTAGATAAATTCACTCAGTGGATAGAGGCCAAATTGGTAAAATTAGCTGAGGCTAGGCTAGTGATTGACTTCATAGCCGACGTAGTCCACTATTATGGTGTGCCACACTGTATCATCACTGATAATGGCTCCAATTTTAAAGCTGATGAGGTGAAAGCCTAGTGTGCTAAGTTGGGCATTAAACTCGACTATGCATCCATATCCACCCTCAAACAAATGGCTAAGTAGAAAGGGCCAATGGTTTGATCATGAGTGGCATTAAGCCCAGACTAGTGTGCTCTTTACGAGAATCACACAAGCACTGGGTTGAGGAACTCGATTCCGTACTTAGGGGACTCCGGACCACGCCCAATCGAACGACCGGATACTCACCCTTCTTTATGGTGTACGGCGCAGAGGCCATATTGCCTGCGACATTATTCATGACTCACCTAGAGTGTGCTTGGATGAAAAGAGAGAAGCCAAAATAGATTGGTAGGATGAGCTAGACGGACTCGAAGAGGAGCGCATTGTTACTAAGGCTCTTTCTGCATTTTATCAACAATGGGAAAAGCGTTACCAAAGCAGAGAAGTGCGGGCTTAGACATACAATGTTGGAGAACTTGTTTGACGCCTCACAGAAAAGAAAAAGGATAGGCTCAAACCTAAATGGGAGGGCCCCTTCATCGTAGATGAAGTGCTTACTGGACGAGCCTATCGCCTTTGCAATGCAGCAGATAATCGCCTTGAGATGAACCCATGGAACGCTGCCCAGCTCTGAAGATTCTACGCGTAGTTCGGCCTCCTCAGGTTTCACTTTGACTAGGTTTTTTCCTTATTTTCTCTCCTTTTTTGATTTTTTCCTTTTCCTTCTCAATGTATGTTCGGATCAACCGCATTATTAGGGGTACACATCTTTAAATGTATACACCCCACCATACATGGGGGCTTCTTTAACAAAGCATATTATTAAAAGCTTATAAGCTTCCTTTGTCCATGTCGGTTGTTGCTTTTGTGATTTTATGCACCTCTATGACTTAATTTTTTGCGAAGCTGGGTTTCCTTGCTCCTGTGTTTATACCCTACATTCCCGATTGTTCGGCTAGGGTGTAAAGGGAGTACCTCTGCGATTGTTACAACCGGGTTAGCCGAATATGTACCTCAGACGCGTTAAGCCAAAAGCTAGCGTTCCTAACAGAATAATTGGTCGGCAAATGTCACATCCCTAGCTTCTGGTAATGCTCTAGGCTAGCTTCATGCTTGCATCATGTCTATATTCTGAAAATTCAAATGAGGAAATTGAAAGCCTCGAAAATCATTTTAATAAAGGGATAAGAAACCCTAAAATTGCAATTAGTAAATCCAAAATGTCCTAGAAATAGTTCTGACAATTTTGGCAAGAGTTATAAATCAAAACAAAATTTTGGAACATTTCTAAGGAATTATTTGGGCTCTGATTTTAAATCAATATTCTATTTGCATTTGGAGATATATTCATAATATATAACGAATATATTTTCAAATGCCCTGAGATATTTTATGTATACGAGGAGTACACCTTAAGTGACATAAAATTATCCAGGGGAGTTTGGCACTGTTTTAAAACTTGTTTGAATTTGAATTCAGTGGCAATTAAATAAAACAAAACAGAAGAAAATTAAAAAAAGAGAGAGAAACCTGGCGCTTACCTGAGGCCCACTTACCTGGTGGCCCAGCAGAATCGGCCCAGCCCACTAGGGGTGCCTTGGTCTTCTTCCACCTCTGCCAGTAGGTAGAGGCGTGTCGACGCACGCGCGCCCGAGCTCCACCTCCTGCTTCCACCTGGGAGCCCCGGGCCTTCTACCAGCTCCACGGAGACGCTCGCGTCCCCCTCTCTCCTCTCCCTCACTCGTCGCTCTCTTCCTCCCCCTCCTCAGTTTCTCTCTTCCACGAACACCCTAGCGGAGGCCGTCGCCACCGTTCGTTGCCGCCCTGGCCACAGCCACTGCCCCGCCTCGTCAACGCGCTTAGAGGCTCCGCCAGGTCCGCCTCTTCCTTCTCACCAAGCCACATGGCGCCAGAAGCCCTTGGACACCGCTAGCTCCTCTGTTCCCCTCCTCGGCCACCGGAGACCGCCGTCATTGATTCACCGCCTTCGTCGCATCCCCGAGCCCGCTGAGACCGTCCTCGACCCCGCTGTGAGCTCCGCCATCGTTTCCCGCTTTCCCCCTGCTCTACTTCCCTCTCTAGCCACCGTTCGCAATGAGCCGAGAGCTCTTCGCTGCCGGCCATGTCACCGTCGTGGCCACCTTTTCCTAGAGCCGCAGACGAGCACACCACCGTGCTCAATGCATCTCTTGGAGCCCGTAGCTAGCACCAGCTCCTCCCCACGTGCCCTACAGCCACCTGCTCGAGCTCACCCGAGCTCCGGCCGCCGCCTCCATGGTCGTGGTCGTCGTCTCCAGCGACCCTGAGGCCTCCCGACCGCTCTGCTGGACGCGGTTGAGCACGGGCTACCTATTGGTGGCCTTTGCATGTCCAGCCGCCGCCCGTAGCGCCACTCCGGTGAGCTTCCGCCGCGGTTTTGGTCGTCGCCAACCGAACTCCAGCGAAGTCAACGTGTCACTTAATTTGCGCTAATGACTGTGCTAGTTGGCCCCCTCTCTCACTGGCATATGGGCCCCATGCCCTTATCTAACCATGGTTTAAACTCATGTTTAGTTTAGGTTAACCACAGTGGCCCCACGCGTTGGTGTTGACCTCGCTGACGTGGCTGTTGACCTGGCCCACCTATCAACGAGCTAAACAGCCCTGTGTCACTGAAGTGTGGCCCCCACACGTCAGGTTTGACCTTGGGCGACCCAGTTGACCTGCAGACCTCAGCCTTACATCATGCTGATGCAGTAAGTATTTTCTGGAATTAAAATAAATCAGAAACGGTTTATAAATTTTAGAAAATGCTCTAAACTTCTAAAAATCATAGAAATTAATCTGTAACTCCAAATGAAATAAGTTATATATGTTAAATGACCAGAAAAATTCAATATATCCAACTGTACTGGTTTCATGCATGTTAGAACAACTTATAGCTGTTGTTTAACACAAATTATATAAATGGCATTTAAATAACCACATGTGGAGTTTGAGTTTGAATCTTGGGTTCAAACCAACTTCATTTAACTTGCTGCTAGTTGCATTAGCTCAAATCACAGCATATTGCCATGTCACATTCATGCATCATATTGTGCATTGCATTGATTGTGTTTGTCACATCCCTAGTTCTAGTCTGCTCTGGGTTAGCTAGTGTTGTGTTGCATCATGTTTAAATTTCACTTAAAGTTGAAATGGGGATTGTCCAAACCTAGCATCAAAGGAAATCACTAGGTTCAACTAAAATAATTTCAATGAATCCAAATGGCTTTCAAAAATGTTCATCATTTCTGGATAATGCTAGAAACCATAACCAGAGGTGTTGCACATTTTTCCATGACATATTTGGTCACTGAACTAAATCATTTGTACCTTGCATCTGGGCATTTAAATGCTAGTAAATATTTTAAATGCTCAAATAATTCTGGAAATAAGTGTGTGCTATTGGAATTAATCTAAACAGAGCCTATGATTATTTTCAGGATTTTTGAAGGTGTCTAACTATTTTTAATAAATCCACAAACTTATAGAAAAATAGAAAAACAGAAACTAAATTAAGTAAGAGAGAGAGAGACTTACCTGGCAGCCCAGCCAGCCCACCTGGCAGCCCATTGGCCGGCCCAGCACTATGCTGGCCCGTGCCACCCACCTGCTTCCTCTCGCAAGGCAGGCAGAGAGGAGCGCGCCGGCGCGCGCGCGGGCGCCACGCCACCAGGCTGTCTGCCTGCGTCGCCTGGCCACCGCGACGCCTCGCGTCTTCTCCTCAGCGCCACCCCGCAGCCCCCCTCTGGCCCCCTCTCACACTCTCCCGTGCTCCTTCCCTCCTCTGGCTCTCTCGCTCGCACCACCCGAGCGGGTTCGTCGCCGCCGTTCGCCACCATCGTGGCCACCGCCTCCGCCTCGCCTCCGCCTCGCCTCGCCGAAGCGTTCAGAAGCCCTGCCTCGTCCCCCTCTTCCTGCTCACAAAGATGGAAGGCGCCGGAAGCCCTGGATGCCGCCAGCTCCGCCGTCCCCTTCCTCGGGCCGCCAAGATCGTCACCGCCATTCCGTCACCTCCAAGCCTCCTCCAAGCACGCCGACCATCCCAACGTCTCCGCGGTGAGCTCACGGACCAAATTCCCCTCATCCCCGCCTCGATTTCTTGCTGTAGCGGTCGCCCCCTTGAAGACCGAACCGCGCCGCCGCACGAGCTCGTCGCCGGCCACATTCCGGTGTCCATTTGGTCCCAGACATGCGCCCATCATACTCACCGCATCACGTAGACGCCGTAGGTGATAATCGCACATCGCCATGGCCATCGTAGCGTCGACCCCGAGCTCACCCGAGCTCCGGCGACCGCCAAGGTCGACGCCGGCGAGAACTCCGGCCTCCCCAGGCCCAACCGCCACCACCACTCGATGCGCGAGTTCACCAGCAGTCCGTAGCGCGTCTCCGCCGTCGATTTGGTTCGCGGAGGACCAAATCCGAGCCTCGCCGCCGTGTCTGGCCTCGCCGGTGTCGAGTCGCCGGCGAGTTTGACCTGTTCCACCTGGGGTTTGACCTCCCTGGGGTCAACACACGTGGGCCCCACCCCTGACTAGATTAGTTTAGGACTAATTACCCCCTGCTGACACTGACAGCAGGCCCAGTGGCTGTTAATTTGATTAGTTAGATTTAATTAACCATGTTAGTTAATTGTGTCACTGATGTGTCGACCCCACTGGTCAGGTTTGACCTGGACCGGGTCAGTTGACCTGCTGACGTCACACCTACGTCATGCTGACGCAATTAATCTTTTTCTGGAATAAAGATAATCCAGGAAATTCCAGAAAATGTTATAAACTTCTAAAAATCATATAAATTCAACCGTAACTTAGAATGAAATAATTTATATATGAAAAATGATCAGAAAAATCCAATCTATCCATCTGTACCATTTTCATGCATGTTAGAACAACTTATGACTACTGTTTAGGACAATTCAATTAAATGGCATTTAAGAAATCACATATGGAGTTTGAATTTGAACCTAGGATTCAAACCAACTCTATTTAAGTTGCTGCTAGTTGCATTAGCTCAAACCACAGCATATTGACATTTCATGATCATGCATCATATTGTGCATTGCATTGATTGTGTTTCTTCCATGTTTGTCGGTATTTGTCCCCTCTCAGTAGACGATGTTCCGACGATGAGTTCGATGACACCGATGAAAAACTATACTATCTTCAGAAGTGCCAGGCAAGCAAAACCCCCTTGTTCATTCCGATACAATCCCACTCTCTCGCTCTTGCTCTATTTTGCTGCATTAGGACAACAACGATACAACTGTTACCTGCTGCGACAGTTGAACCCCTTTATCCTCTGCATTACATGTCATTGCCACAGTAAATAGATGAAACCCACTAGCATGAGTAGGAGTTGTTTGAGCCCTGATGTGCCTAATCATTCATGCTTGTTTGCCATGCCTGCTATTGCTTAGAGTTGTGTCAGGTCTGATTCATCGGGGATGAATTGGAGGTGTGTAAACATGTCCTATTGTGTGTGAGCTAAGTGTGTGAACACGATTTGGTAAAGGTAGCGGTGAGAGACCATGTACGAGTACATGGTGGGTTGTCTCATTGCAGCCGTCCTCAGGAACTGAGTTCTGTGTTTGTGATCCATGAACAGTTACTACCACACATTGGGTTCCGGTAACTCGACCCCTCTTGACTTATTAATCAACATGATCTCTGTCCAGGAGTTGCAACTAGTTTCTGGTGTTTGTAGGTAGTGTTAGTAGTCTACCAAGTGGCACCCGGTACAGGTGGGCTTGGGACAGACTAGGCACCGTGGCACGGTGTACCAGGCGTAGATCCACCCGTCGAGGTGGGCTTGGGAACCCTGCACACATCGTTTGGGGCCGTGAGCGACACCCCGGCCGGATCTCCTTGCGGATGGAACCCGAATAGGCGATAAACCTGGACGAGAGACTTGTGTGGTTAGTCAGGTCGTGGCCGACACCCTCGCTGGGCTTCTGCTTGAACGTTGCCGAGTACATGTCGTGTAAACGGCGGTAAGTGGTGAGAGCGTGTGTGAAGAAGTACACCCCTGCAGGGTTAATATGATCTATTCGAATAGCCGTGTCCGCGGAAAAGGACTTCTGGGTTGCCTGTACAGTTCATAGACAAGTGAAAGTGGATACTCTAAAATACGCAAGATAAGCGTGAGTGCTATGGATGGCGTTCTCGTAGGGAGACGGGAGCGGATCCATAGTTGTGTATTGATATGGTGAATATGTGGACTCGTGTGCGCCACCTCAAAAGAGTTACTTGCAGTCATAGTTCAGGTTAGCCACCGAGTCAAAGCTGGCTTACTGCAGTTAAACTCCACCACCCCCTTTGTTGATAATGATGCATATGTAGTTAGTTCTGATGTAAGTCTTGCTGGGTACATTTGTACTCACGTTGCTTAATTTATGTTTTTGCAGAGAGACTTCAGTCTCGCTAGTAGTACCGCGTGGACTTCGACGTTTAGCTTGTTACCTCAGCTACGATCTTGTGCCCTCAGCAGGATCTGGTAGATAGTTAGGCTTCTCAGCCTTTTTCATTAGTAGATGTCTGTACTCAGACATGTTAAGCTTCCGCTTGTGCTTGACTTGTGTGCTCTAAATGCCGGGTCATGAGACCCATGTTTGTAATATCTCGCTCCTCGGAGCCTACTAAATAAATACTTGAGTTGTAGAGTCATGTTGTGATGCCATGTTGTATTTGCACATATCGAGCATATTGTGTGTATGTTATTGAAATGCTTGGTATGTGTGGGATCTGACTATCTAGTTGTTTATCCTTAGTAGCCTCTCTTACCGGGAAATGTCTCCTAGTGTTTCCACTGAGCCATGGTAGCTTGCTACTGCTCCGGAACACTTAGGGTGGCCGGCATGTGTCCTTCTTCATTCCTGTGTCTGTCCCTTCGGGGAAATGTCACGCGATGAATACCGGAGTCCTGTTAGCCCTCTACAGCCCGGTTCACCGGAGTCCTGCTAGCCCAGTGCTACAGCCTGGATTCACTCGCTGATGATCGACACGTTCGATGTTGGGTCATGGATGCATGTCCCTGTAAGTTTGTGCCACTTTGGGTTTACGACTAGCCATGTCAGCCCGGGCTCCTTATCATATGGATGCTAGTGACACTATCATATACGTGTGCCAAAAGACGCAAATGGTCCCGGGCAAAGGTAAGGCGACACCCGTGGGGATACCGTGCATGAGGCCGCAAAGTGATATGAGGTGTTACATGCTAGATCGATGTGGCATTGAGTCGGGGTCCTGACAGCTTTGGTATCAGAGCTTGACTGCCTATAGGATTACCAAGCCAAACTGGTCGAAGTTGTGTCTAGAAATTCTTTAGTTATATAAGGGAATTGATTGTGGGATGGAACGTAAGGCTCTTTTTACTCCTTATACCTTATGCCCTTCTGATCTGAGTCATCTTATCTTTCCTACGGGGTTAAGGAATTAGGATTTCTCTTCTTTCTATCAGGATCATGTGTTACTAATCTGTAGACCTATAGGATTGATGGTTCTAAGCTTGAGTTCAGTTCCTACTATCTTCTGTATGTTAACTGTTGATCTTGAAACCTTGATATTGTGCTTCTGAGTGGCTATGCCACCATTTTTGTAGCATGTCTCCAATCTTTCGAGCATTTACAGCCGTTATGCTGTCCGAGTCATCCCTGGTTTCTAAATAGTTTGATGCATTTGCAAATCCCTTCGTCCTATTCCCGATGTGCCTTTGGTCAGATTAATCACACAAATCAGTGAGTTGAGGTACTTTATTGCCTTGACATATATGTTGGAGCTAGTATTATGACCCTAGGTGTCTCAGGGGATCATCTAGTAGTCTAGCCATGTTTTGTGTTCCTAGTGTGATAATTCTGGCCATCATTCTCGAAAGCATCCCGTGATGCCAGTTAGTAGTAGGTATTCTACTCCTGGGTTTCTGAGCCCAAGATTCACCCTACTTACTTCATGTTGATAGTAATTGCTAGTGCCTTTAGGATATTAGTAACCTTTGTGATAGTCCTCGAGGTCCGTGGTATATCGTTCTTCCAAATACCATGAACCATTCTTGGCAGGAGTTCTTTTGAACCAAAAGATCACAACTAGAGTGCTCTTGATGAGTTCTCCATTCTATATTGTGAATCTTCCAGTTCTACCTCTCTGCATGGATTACCCGGAAGGAACTTGTTGAACTTGTTCGACATTCTAATCCATGCGTCCACAACTCAGAAAATCGTATGTTCTTTTGAGTTGTCCCCCTTAGTTGTTTTTTGACCCTCGTCTATCAATTGATAGTCAAGAGTATGTGTGCATTCGTTCATCGATGCCTATTATTCTTGTGTTCCGTCAAAGCCATTCTATTTCAGAATGACTAGGAGAAACAAACTCCAGTACCTCATCCATATCCAGGATTGGGTCAAAGTAGTTGTGTTCTGCAGATCAAATGCCAATCCAGCTTTTGAGTATGTTCTATCTTGAAGTATTACCCACTTTATGTGAGGAACGTCATGAGAATTGCACCTTCTCTTATGAATTCTTGATGCAGTGATACTCTCGCCATCTCGATCATTCCTCGGTTCCGTGTTGTTGCAGCCGGAGTGCCGACAAGTGAATCGTGATGTGTGAACTCAATACTCCTTGCAACTCCGTTGCTTGGTAGTTAAAGGACAATAATTTCATTCTTAGCATGTTGGTTATTGAATCATCATTCTAAGATTGACCGTGCTACCTAGTCCATTCTCCTGGTGCACTCCTCGATCGATGAGTTAGGATTATTTCAAATCTTCGCTCTTTTGATCATATCATCTTGCCCTGAAAAGCAAGATTGTTCTCGAGCTTAGTAACATATCGATGGTTCATGATTTTCCAAATATCTTCTCGAAAGTATTACCAGGTTGTCCCCTGACCCTTATGTTGAGTTCATGATCAAGTTGGTTTATTCCTGTAAACCACCCTTTCTCCAAGAATCCGTGTTGGATACCCATGAGCTAGTTGGTTAAGCTAAACAACAACTTGGAGAGTTGGAAGATAAAAGCTTGTCTGAATTAGTTCATGTTAAGGGATATCTTTGTGTTGTGTGTGTGTTGAAGAAAGATGATATCTTCACCAATTGGTCCTCGTGATCAATTGTTGGATTTATTGCCTTGTCAAAACTTGATTTGAGTGTGGGCTATCCTCAAATCAAATCAGAACCAACGATGTTCGTAATGTTGTCTTACTCGCGGTTGTTGAGCATACATCATTATATCTTTTGGGTTTGACCAATGCTATTACCTTGTTCACATAGTTATGAAGTTCCATCTAGATGGAAATCTTGATAAATTGTTGTTGAGCCCATTGACAACATTTTCATCATCTCCATGATTCATGTTGAACATCCAGCTAGTGTTGGAAACTTCTAAAAAGCATTATCTTCATGTCCCGCTCATGAAGCATATGCTCGGATGAAAGAAGTGACTTCCTCTAATTCACGTGCATTTGATGTAAGTTGCCGCCGTGAATTCAAGAAAGTTTGTTTTTGCTCCTCTGGAATCATCCCAAGCCAGTCATGCATGTGTGAAGTATTCTATGGTCTGATAGACTGAGCATCTTCATTCCATATGTATCCCCTAGCACACCAAGCCACTGATTGATTTGTTCAAGGTGAAGAAGCTCCTTCTTAAGAGTATACCTTATGCAAGGACTTCGATATCCTCGATGATGGCTCCCCACCTGAACTCGGTAGTGTTTTATTGTAAGACTACCATGTGATCATGTTTGTCTGGGACAACATGTTCACATGTTTGTAGCAGAACCATCTCATGTTTTGGAGCTTACTATCGTAGTTCATTTCCCGAGAACCTCGCAACTCATCTCATGGATTTGTGTTGCAAACTTTCATTTTTCTTTCTAGACTTGATGAGTCTGGAATATTATATTACCAACCAGATCTGAATCTCAGGCAGATATGATGGTCGGAACCTTTCCAAGATCTATGATGTAGGTCCCGACAAGGTTGATGTTCTGGCCGACACACCTAGCCGGAAGATCTATCATTGTAGTATCTTGATTGAGCAAATCGACCATCTTCTCCATGAGGATCTCGAGTGACTTATTAGAAGTTGTTCCTTATGGATCCTTTGTTCTCCCGAAGCCAGACCTTTACTTGATGTTCCAGATACCGACTGGTATTGGGTTAAGCTGGTACATCAAGGAGAACATTAGAAGCGGAGTGCTAAATGTCTCTCGGTCGATCATCCAGATTTTGTCCCCTTGGCCCAACCAAGGTGAAATCTGAGAAGGTGTTATCTTCCTTTGCATCTGCATTTTCTACCAGCATTCATCATGGTAGTACGTTGTGTTGCCAGGATCCTTGACACGGATATTGGTAAAACCCTGATGGATATGGAAATGCTCAAGTTCTTGAGAGCATGCACGAGCGCTAAGTGTTATCATCGGCACTAACTGGGCTTGCTCTCAGCTCCTCAGTTATGCTATAACTTCTCAAATAGTGGACTCACTCTCTACTGTTGAGCTTCTCCTCAGTTACTAAGATCATCCCTTGTGTTGTTTTCAACAAGGTAATCCACATCATCCATTCTAATCCAGGCATGCCATTCTACCGACCCCCTCCAAACAATCGCTCGAGAATTGCCTTAGGCTGGTATAAAGAATATCGATGATCTCTGAATCAAAGGTAATTCTTTTTGCCACCTAAGGGGATATTTCTACGAGCCACCTTTCCCTAAGGTGCCCCGTTATGGTATCATGGCAATTATTTCATCGCTATCTTGAAACCATTCACCATCTCCTCAAGTGTGGAATTGTTGTCTACCTAGTGAACCCTCGTCATTTGTTCCACTCCATCCCTCTAGATGTGTGTTTTGTGTCTCAGCTCGAGTGGTGTTGCTATGCCTCATTCCGCGAGTTGATCCTAAGTTGTTCGGTCTTCGAGAAGATCGATCCTTCTAGAGTCTCCTTCTCCTCTTGTTGTCATGTTAGTGGGAGTTCTCAGGGGAAGACATCGAGTCAAAGATGGTGATCGAATCAACGCCCCTATGAAGTGCAACCTGGATCGTGAAGATTGTGTTAGTTGCGTTTTCCTCTTCATCTTACCCTACGCCTGAATCTCGGGACGAGATTCTTGTTTAGTGGGGGTCTGTCGTCACATACCTAGTTCTAGTCTGCTCTGGGTTAGCTAGTTGTGTTGCATCATGTTTAAATTTCTCTTAAAGTTGAAATGGGGATTGTCCAAACCCTAGCATCAAAGGAAATCACTAGGTTCAACTAAAATAATTTCAATGAATCCAAATGGCTTTCAAAAATGTTCATCATTTCTGGATAATGCTAGAAACTATAACCAGAGGTGTTGCACATTTTTCCATGACATATTTGGTCACTGAACTAAATCATATGTACCTTGCATTTGGGCATTTAAATGCTAGTAAATATTTTAAATGCTCAAATAATTCTGGAAATAAGTGTGTGATGTTGGAATTAATCTAAACAGAGCCTATGATTATTTTCAGGATTTTTGAAGGTCTCTAACTATTTTTAATAAATCCACAAACTTACAGAAAAATAGAAAAACAGAAACTAAATAAAGTAAGAGAGAGAGAGAGACTTACTTGGCAGCCCAGCCAGCCCACCTGGCAGCCCACTGGCCGGCCCAGCACAGTGCTGGCCCGTGCCAGCCACCTGCTTCCTCTCGCCAGGCAGGCAGAGAGGAGCGCGCCAGCGCGCGCGCGCGGGCGCCACGCCACCAGGCTGTCTGCCTGCGTCGCCTGGCCACCGCAACACCTCATGTCTTCTCCTCGACGCCACCCTGCAGCCCCCCTCTGGCCCCCTCTCACACTCTCCCCTGCTCCTCCCCTCCTCTGGCTCTCTCCCTCGCACCACCCGAGCGGGTTTGTCGCCGCCGTTCGCCACCACCGCGGCCACCGCCTCCGCCTCGCCTCGCCGAAGCGCTCAGAAGCCCTGCCTCATCCCCCTCTTCCTCCTCACCAAGATGGAAGGCGCCGGAAGCCCTGGATGCCGCCAGCTCCGCCGTCCCCTTCCTCGGGCCACCGAGATCGTCACCGCCATTCCGTCACCTCCAAGCCTCCTCCGAGCACGCCGACCATCCCAACGTCTCCGCGGTGAGCTCACAGACCGAATTCCCCTCTTCCCCGCCTCGATTTCTTGCTGTAGTCGTCGCCCCCCTTGAAGACCGAACCGTGTCGTCGCACGAGCTCGTCGCCGGCCACATTCCGTTGACAATTTGGTCCCAGGCATGCGCCCATCATACTCACTGCATCACGTAGACGCCGTAGGTGATAATCGCACATCGCCACGACCATCGTAGCTTCGACCCCGAGCTCACCTGAGCTCCGGCGACCGCCAAGGTCAACGCCGGCGACAACTCCGGCCTCCCCAGGCCCAACTGCCACCACCACTCAATGCGCGATTTCACCAGCAGTCCGTAGCGCGTCTCCGCCGTTGATTTGGTCAACGGAGGACCAAATCCGAGCCTCGCCGCCGTGTCTGGCCTCGCCGGCGTCGAGTCGCCAGCGAGTTTGACCTGTTCGACCCGGGGTTTGACCTCCCTGGGGTCAACACACGTGGGCCCCGCCCCTGACTAGATTAGTTTAGGACTAATTACCCCCTGCTGACACTGACAGTGGGCCCAGTGGCTGTTAATTTCATTAGTTAGATTTAATTAACCCTGTTAGTTAATTATGTCACTGACGTGTCGACCCCACTGGTCAGGTTTGACCTGGACCGGGTCAGTTGACCTGCTGAGGTCACACCTACGTCATGCTGATGCAATTAATCTTTTTCTGGAATAAAGATAATCTAGGAAATTCCAGAAAATGTTATAAACTTCTAAAAATCATATAAATTCAACCGTAACTCAGAATGAAATAATTTATATATGAAAAATGATCCGAAAAATCTAATCTATCCATCTGTATCATTCTCATGCATGTTAGAACAACTTATGACTACTGTTTAGGACAATTCAATTAAATGGCATTTCAGAAATCACATATGGAGTTTGAATTTGAACCTAGGATTCAAACCAACTCTATTTAACTTGCTGCTAGTTGCATTAGCTCAAACCACAGCATATTGACATGTCATCATCATGCATCATATTGTGCATTGCATTGATTGTGTTTCTTCCATGTTTGTCGGTATTTGTCCCCTCTCAGTAGGCGATGTTCCGACGATGAGTTCGATGACACTGATGAAAAATTATACTATCTTCAGAAGTGTCACGCAAGCAAAACCCCCTTGTTCATTCCGATACAATCCCACTCTCTCGCTCCTGCTCTATTTTACTGCATTAGGACAACAACGATACAACTGTTACCTGCTGCGGTAGTTGAACCCCTTTATCCTCTGCATGACCTGTCATTGCCACAGTAAATAGATGAAACCGACTAGCATGAGTAGGAGTTGTTTGAGCCCTGATGTGCCTACTCATTCATGCTTGTTTGTCATGCCTGCTATTGCTTAGAGTTGTGTCAGGTCTGATTCATCGGGGATGAATTGGAGGTGTGTAAACATGTCCTACTGTGTGTGAGCTAAGTGTGTGAACACGATTTGGTAAAGGTAGCGGTGAGAGGCCATGTAGGAGTACATGGTGGGTTGTCTCATTGCAGCCGACCTCAGGAACTGAGTTCTGTGTTTGTGATCCATGAACAGTTACTACCACACATTGGGTTCCAGTAACTCGACCCCTCTCGACTTATTAATCAACATGATCTCTGTCCAGGAGTTGCAACTGGTTTCTGGTGTTTGTAGGTAGTGTTAGTAGTCTACCAAGTGGCACCCGGTATAGGTGGGCTTGGGACAGACTAGGCACCATGGCACAGTGTACCAAGCGTAGATCCACCCGTCGAGGTGGGCTTGGGAACCCTGCACACATCGTTTGGGGCCGTGAGCGACACCCCGGTCGGATCTCCTTGCGGATGGAACCCGAATAGGCGATAAACCTGGACGAGAGACTTGTGTGGTTAGTCAGGTCATGGCCGACACCCTCGCTGGGCTTCTGCTTTAAGGTTGCCGAGTACATGTCGTGTAAACGGCGGTAAGTGGTGAGAGTGTGTGTGAAGAAGTACACCCCTGCAGGGTTAATATGATCTATTCGAATAGCCGTGTCTGCGGAAAAGGACTTCTGGGTTGCCTGTACAGTTCATAGACAAGTGAAAGTGGATACTCTAAAATACACAAGATAAGCGTGAGTGCTATGGATGGCGTTCTCGTAGGGAGACGGGAGCGGATCCATAGTGGTGTATTGATATGGTGAATATGTGGACTCGTGTGCGCCACCTCAAAAGAGTTACTTGCAGTCGTAGTTCAGGTTAGCCATCGAGTCAAAGCTGGCTTGCTGCAGTTAAACTCCACCACCCCCTTTGTTGATAATGATGCATATGTAGTTAGTTCTGATGTAAGTTTTGCTGGGTACATTTGTACTCACGTTGCTTAATTTATGTTTTTGCAGAGAGACTTCAGTCTCGCTAGTAGTACCGCATGGACTTCGATGTTTAGCTTGTTACCTCAGCTACGATCTTGTGCCCTCGGCAGGATCTGGTAGATAGTCAGGCTTCTCAGCCTTTTTCATTTGTAGATGTCTGTACTCAGACATGTTAAGCTTCCGCTTGTGCTTGACTTGTGTGCTCTGAATGCTGGGTCATGAGACCCATGTTTGTAATATCTCGCTCCTCGGAGCCTATTGAATAAATACTTGAGTTGTAGAGTCATGTTGTGATGTCATGTTGTATTTGCACATATCGAGCATATTGTGTGTATGTTATTGAAATGCTTGGTATGTGTGGGATCTGACTATCTAGTTGTTTATCCTTAGTAGCCTCTCTTACCGGGAAATGTCTCCTAGTGTTTCCACTGAGCCATGGTAGCTTGCTACTGCTCCGGAACATTTAGGCTGGCCGGCATGTGTCCTTCTTCGTTCCTGTGTCTGTCCCTTTGGGGAAATGTCACGCGATGAATACCGGAGTCCTGTTAACCCGCTACAGCCCGGTTCACCGGAGTCCTGCTAGCCCAGTGCTACAGCCTGGATTCACTCGTTGATGCCCGACACGTTCGATGTTGGGTCATGGATGCCTGTCCCTGTAAGTTTGTGCCACTTTGGGTTTACGATTAGCCTTGTCAGCCCGGGCTCCTTATCAAATGGATGCTAGCGACACTATCTTATACGTGTGGCAAAAGACGCAAACGATCCCGGGCAAAGGTAAGGCGACACCCGTGGGGATACCATGCGTGAGGCCGCAAAGTGATATGAGGTGTTACATGCTAGATCGATGTGGCATTGAGTCGGGGTCCTGACAGTGTTCTTCCTTGTTTGTCGGTATTTGTCCCCTCTCAGTAGATGACGTTCCGACAATGAGTTCGATGACACCGATGAAGAACTATATTATCTTTAGAAGTGCCAGGCAAGCAAAACCTCCTTGTTCATTCGGATACAATCCCACTCTCTCGCTTCTGCTCTCTCTTACTGCATTAGGACAACAACGATACATGTGTTACTTGCTGCGGTAGTTGAACCGCCTTTCCTCTGCATGACCTGTCATTGCCACAGTAAATAGATGAAACCCACTAGCATGAGTAGGAGTTGTTTGAGCCCTGATGTGCCTACTCATTCATGCTTGTTTGTCATGCCTACTACTGCTTAGAGTCGAGTCAGGTCTAATTCATCGAGGATGAATCGGAGGTGTGTAAACATGTCCTACTGTGAGTGAGCTAAGTGTATGAACACAATTTGGTAAAGGTAGCGGTGAGAGGCCATGTAGGAGTACACGGTGGGTTGTCTCATTGAAGCCGTCCTTAGGAACTGAATTCTGTGTTTGTGATCCATGAAACATCTACTACCATACATTGGGCCCTGAAATATGACCTTGCTTGACTTCTTAATCACCCTTGTCCTCTGTCCAAGAGTTGCAAGTAGTTTCTGGTGTTTGTAGTATGCTGGAGGCCGTGCGCAGTGCTGACCGGAGGGGTGGGCTGTGATGCGGTAAGCACGTGGCACGGTGTACCGGGCGCCCGTTTGGTGTCTTGGGAAACCTGCACACATCGTTCGGGGCCGTATGTGGAAACTTCGGCCGGACTCCCTGCGGATGGAACCTGAATAGGCGATAAACCTAGACTAGAGACTTGAGTGTTTAGGTAGGTCGTGGTCTACACCCACGTCGGCTTTCGCTTGAAGTCTGCCGAGCACATGTCATGTGCAGACGCTAAGTGGTGGAAACATGTATGAAGAAGTACACCCCTGCAGGTTTAACATCATCTATTCGAATAGCCGTGTCTGCGGAAAAGGACTTCTGGGTTGCCTGTACAGTTCATAGACAAGTGAAAGTGGATAATCTAAAATGCGCAAGATAAGCGTGAGTGCTATGTATGGCGTTCTCGTAGGGAGACGGAAACAGATCCATAGTGGTGTATTGATATGGTGAATATGTCGACTCGTGTGCGCCACCTCAAAAGAGTTACTTGCAGTCATAGTTCAGGATAGCCACCGAGTCAAAGCTGGCTTGCTGCAGTTAAACCCCACCATCCCCTTTGTTGATAATGATGCATATGTAGTTAGTTCTGATGTAAGTCTTGCTAGGTACATTTGTACTCACGTTTGCCTATTTTATGTTTTTGCAGAGAGAGTTCAGTCTCGCTAGTAGTTCTGTGTGGACTTCGACGTTTACCTTGTTACCTCAGCTACGATCTTGTGCCCTCGACAGGATCTGGTAGATAGTCAGGCTTCTCAGCCTTTTTCATTTGTAGATGTCCGTACCCAGACATGTTAAGCTTCCGCTTGTGTTTTGACTTGTATGCTCTGAGTGTTGGGTCATGAGACCCATGTTTGTAATATCTCGCTCCTCGGAGCCTACTGAATAAAATACTCTGAGTCGTAGAGTCTTGTTGTGATGCCATGCTGTATTTGCACATATCAAGCATATTGTATGTATGTTATTGAAATGCTTGGTATGTGTGGGATCTGACTATCTAATTGTTCATCCTTGGTAGCCTCTCTTACCGGGAAATGTCTCCTAGTGCTTCCACTAAGCCTTGGTAGCTTGCTACTGCTTCGGTACACTTATGCTGGCCGGCATGTGTCCTTCTTCGTTCCTGTGTCTGTCCCTTCGGGGAAATGTCAGACAGTGTCTATCGGAGTCCTGTTAGCTTACTACAGCCCGGTTTACCGGAGTCCTGCTAGCCCAGTTCCTACAGCCCGGATTCACTCGCTGATGACCGACACGTTCGTTGTTGGGTCATGTATGCATGTCCCTGTAAGTTAGTGCCACATTGGGTTCACGACTAGCCATGTCAGCCCGGGTTCCTTGTCATATGGATGCTAGCGACACTATCATATACATGTGCCAAAAGGCGCAAACGGTCCAAGGCAAGGTAAGGCCACACCCGTGGGAATACCGTACGTGAGGCCGCAAACTGATATGAGGTGTTACATGCTAGATCGGTGTGGCTTTGAGTTGGGGTCCTGACAGCTTTGGTATCAAAGCCTGACTGCCTGTAGGATTACCAAGCCAAACTGGTCGAAGTTGAGTCTAGAAATGCTTTAGTTATATGTAGGGGAATTGATTATGGGATGGGAACGTAAGGCTCTTTTTACTCCTTTACCTTATGCCTTCTGATCTGAGTCATCCTATCTTTCCTACTTGGTTAAGGAACTAGGCTATCTCCTCTTTCTATCAGAATCACGTGTGACTAATCTGTAGACTTGTAAGATTGTTGGATTTAAGCCTCAGTTCAGTTTCTACTTCCTCCGTGCGATCATAGTTGATCTCGAAACCTTGATATTGTGACGATCGAGTGGTTATGCCACCATTCGGTAGGATGTCTCAAATTCTTTTTGAGCATTTACAGCCGTTATGCTGTCCGAGTCATCCCAGATTTCTAAACAGTCTGAAGCATTTGCAAAATCCCTTCCTCTCGTTTCGATGTCCCTTTGGGCCAAATTAACCACACTGATCGGTGAGTAGTGGTACTCTGTCACCTTGACATATATGTTGGAGTTATTATTATGATCCTAGGTGTCTTAGAGTGCCACCTAGTAATCGAAGCATGTTTTGCATTCCCAGTGTGATGATTCTGGCCATTAGTCTCGAAAGCATCCCGTGATGCCATTTAGTTCGTAGGTATTCCACTTCTGGGTTATGAACCCGAGATTCACCCTATCTACCTCATGTTGTTAGTGTTTGCTCGCTCCTTTAGGTTATTAGTAACCTTTGGGATAGTCCTCGATGTCCGTGGCATTTCCTTCCTCCAAATACCATGTACTATTTATGGCAGAAGTTCCTTGCTGAACCGAAATATCACAATCAGTGTGCTCTTGTCGAGTTCTCGATTCTGTGTTGTGACTCTGTCAGTTCTACCTTCTTGCATGGTTTATCCGGAAGAAACCTGTTGAACTTGGTTCGACATACTAATCTATGCATCCACAACTCAAAAAGTTATATACTCCTTGAGTTGTCCCTCTTTAGTTGTACTCTGACCCCCGTTTATCAATTGGTAGTCAGGAGTAGTCGTGCACTCGTGTTCATCGATGCCTATTATTCTTGTGGTCCGCCAAGCCATTCTATTCCGGAATGACTAGGAGAAACAAACTCCAGTACCTTGTCCAATTCTAGGATTGGGTCAAAGTAGTCGTACTCCGCAGATCAAATTGCTAATACAGATTTTGCTCTGTTCTACCCTGAAGTATTACCCACTTTATGTCAGGAATGTCATCAGAACTGCACCCTCTCTTATGAATTCTTGACGTAGTGATACTTCTCACCATCATTATCCATTCCTTGGTTCCGTGTTGTCGCAATCGGAATGCCAACAAGTGAATCGTGATGTGTGAAATCTGTACTCCTAGTAGCCTTGTTGCTTGGTGGATACAGGACAATAATTTCATTCTCAGTATGTTGATTATTGAATCACCATCCTAAGGATGTCGTGCTACCTAGTCCTTATTTCCGGTGCACTCTTCGATCAATGAGTTAGGATTATTTCAAATCATCGGTCTATTGATCATATCTTCTTGCCCTGAAGAGCAAGATTGCTCTTGAGCTTGTAACACATCAGTGGTTCGTAATTTTCTGAATATCTTCTCAGAAGTATCACCAGCTTGTCACCTGACTGTGATGTTGAGTTCGTGATCAACTTGGTTTTCGAAACCACCCTTTCTCCAAGAATCTGTGTCGGATACCCTAAGCTAGTTGGATAAGCCAAACAACAACTTAGAGAGTTGGAAGATGAAAGCCTGTCCGACTTAGCTCATTTCAAGGGTTATATTTGTGTGTGTTGAAGAAAGATGATATCTTCAATGGTTGATCCTCGTGATCAATTGTTGGAGCTAAGGTCTTATTCAGTCTTTTATTTGAGTGTGGGCTATCATCAAATCAAATCAGAACCAACAATGTTCGTAATGTTGTCTTACTCTTGGTTGATCCCTCGAGCATACACCATTATATCTTTTAGTTCTAACCAATACTATCGCCTTGTTCACATAATTATGGAATTCCATCGTGATGGAAACCTGGATGAATTGTTGTTGAGCCCATCGACAGCATCCTTGTATTCTCCATAATTCTGTTGAACATTAAGCTAGTGTTGGAAACTTTTGAAAGCATTTGTTCATGCTAGCTCATGAAGCATATGCCTAGGTGAAAGAAGTGACTTCCTCTAATTCATGTGCATTTGATGCAAGTTGCCTCCGTGAATTCGAGAAAGTCAATGTTGCTTCCTCTGGAGTCACTCCAAATTAGTCATGCATACGTGCGAAGTACTCTGTGGTTTGGAGACTTGCAACCTTCATTCTATATGTGTACCTAGCACACCGATCCACGGATTGATTTGTTTAAGGATAAGAAGTTCGTCGATAAGTGCACAAGGACTTCGATGTCCTTGATGGTGCTTCCCCACCTGAACTCGGTAGTGTTCTATTATAAGACTACTATGTGGTCATGCTTGTCTCAGACAACATGTTCACATGTTGTAGCAGAACCAGCTCGTGTTTTGGAGCTTGCTATCATAGTTCATTCCCCGAGAATCTCGCAACACCGTCTCGTCGATTTGTGTTGCAAACTTTCATTTTACTTCCTAGACATGATGAGTCTGGAATATCCTGACACCAACCAGATCTTAATCTCAGGCAGATATGATGGTTGGAGCATTTTCCAAGAACTATAATATTGGTCCCTCGATAACCGGTAAAGTGGATGTCGTTGCCAACACACCCAGCCGGAAGACCTATTATTGTAGTGTCTTGATTGAGTAAGTTGGCCACCTCCCCTTAAGGGTTCCGTAGGATTTACCTCCGTAGTTATTCCTTATGGATTCTTGAGCTCCCAAAGTCCGACCTGTTACTTGATGTTCTAGATACCAAACCATGTTAATAAATGGGTTACACTAGCACATCAAGGAGAACATTAGAAGTGGAGTGCTAAATGTCTCTCGGTCGATCATCCAAATTTTGCCCCTCGGCTCCGCTAAGGTGAAATCTAAGAAAGTGTTATCTCCTTTTGCATGTGCATCATCCATCGCCATTCATCATGGTAGTATGTTGTGTAGACGGGATCCCTAGCACGGATATTGGTAAAACCTTGATGAATATGCAAATGCTCAAGTTCTTGAGAGCATGCGCAAGCTCTAGTTGTTATCATCGGCACCAACTGGGATTGCTTCCACTTTCCTCGGTTATGCTATAAATTTTCAACAGTGGAATCACTCTCTACTGTTGAGCCTCTCCCCAGTTACTATAGAATCATTCCCAGCATTTGCACCTTGTTCCTAGCTTGCACCGCCTTTGTGCCACCCTACCATGGACTACCCTTCTCAGTAATTACTGATCAGGATCATTTCCAAGTGGTCCTACCATGGGTTCCATCCATCTCCGATGATAGGCAAAATCATCCATTGTGTTTTCTTCAACAAGGTAATCCACATCATCCATACTAGTCCGGGTATGTCATTCATCCGGACTCCTTCAAAGAGCTTCAATGATCTTTGAATCAAAGGTAATTCTTTTTGCCACTTAAGGATGATTCTACAAGCCACTTCCCCTAAGATGTCTCGTTATGGTATCATGGCAATTCACCTCCTCGCTACGTTGACAACCGTTCACCACCTTCTTAAGTGTGAAATTGTTGTCTACCTGGTGAACCTTCGTCATCTGTTCCACTCCATTCCACTGCATGTGTGCTTCGAGTCTCAGCTCAAGACAAGTTGCTATGACTCACCCCGTGAGTTGATCCTAAGTTGTTTGATCATCAAGGAGATCGATCCTTCTAGAGTTTTCCTTTTCCCTCTGTTGCCATATTGGTTGGAGTTCTCAGAGCAAGACATCGAGACAAGGATGGTGATCAAATCAACATTCATTTGAAGTGCACCCTGGATCGTGAAGATTGTGTTAGTTTGCATTCCCCTTCATCTTACCCTACGCTTGAATCTTGGGACGAGATTCTTGTTTAGTGGGGGTGAGTTGTCACATCCCTAGTTTCTGGTAATGCTCTAGGCTAGCTTCAGGTGTGCATCATGTCTATATTCTGAAAGTTGAAATGAGGAAATTGAAAGCCTAGCGAATTATTTTAATAAAGGGGCAAGAAACCCTAAAATTGCAATCAGTAAATCCAAAATGCCTAGAAATAGTTCTGACAATTTTGGCAAGAGTTATAAATCAAACCAAAATTTTGGAACATTTCTAAGGAATTATTTGGGCTCTGATTTTAAATCAATATTCCATTTGAATTTGGAGTTATATTCATAATATATAATGAATATATTTTCAAATGCCCTGAGATATTTTATGTATATGAGGAGTAGACCTTAAGTGACATAAAATTATCCAGGGGAGTTTGGCACTGTTTTCAAATTTGTTTGAATTTGAATTCAGTGGCAATTAAATAAAACAAAATAGAAGAAAATTAAAAAAAGAGAGAGAAACGCACCCGGCGCTTACCTGAGGCCCACTTACCTGGTGGCCCAGCAGAATCGGCCCAGCCCACCAGGGGTGCCTTTGTCTTCTTCCCCCTCTGCCAGTAGGCATAGGCGTGTCGACGCGCGCGCGCCTGAGCTCCACCTCTTGCTTCCACCTAGGAGCCCCGGGCCTTTTACCAGCGCCACGGAGACGCCCACGTCCCCCTCTCTCCTCTCCCTCATTCGTCGCTCTCTTCCTCCCCCTCCTCTGTTTCCCACATCCACGAACGCCCGAGCGGAGCCCGTCGCCGTCGTTCGTTGCCGCCGTGGCCACAGCCACTGTCCCACCTCATCAACGCGCTTAGAGGCTCCGCCTGGTCCCCCTCTTCGTTCTCACCAAGCCGCACGGCGCCGGAAGCCCCTGGACACCGCCAGCTCCTCCGTTCCCCTCCTCGGCCACCAGAGACCACCAGCGTCCATTCACCGCCTCCGCCGCATCCCCGAGCCCGCTGAGACCATCCACGACCCCGCTGTGAGCTCCGCTATCGTTTCCCCCTCTCCCCATGCTCTACTTCCCACTCTAGCTGCCGTTCGCAACGAGCTGAGAGCTCTTCGCCGCCAGCCACGTCACCGCCGTGGCCACCTTTGCCTAGATCCGCAGCCGAGCACACCTCCATGCTCAACGCATCTCCAGGAGCCCGTAGCTAGCACCAGCTCCTCCCCACATGCCCTACAGCCACCTGCTCGAGCTCACCCAAGCTCCGGTCGCCGCCTCCATGGTCGTGGCCATCATCTCCGGCAACCCCGAGGCCTCCCGACCACTCAGCTGGACATGGTCGAGCGCGGGATACCTACTGGTGGCCTTTGCATGTCCAGCTGCAGCCTGTAGCGCCACTCTGGCGAGTTCCCGCCGCGGTTTTGGTCGTCGCCGGACGAACTCCGGCGAAGCCAACGTGCAACTTAATTAGCGCTAATGACCATGCTAATTAGCCCCCTCTGTCACTGACATATGGGCCCCACACCCTTACCTAACCACGGTTTAAACTCATGTTTAGTTTAGGTTAACCACAGTGGCCACATGCGTCGGCGTTGACCTCGCTGACGTGGTCGTTGACCTGGCCCACCTGTCAGCGAGCTAAACAGCCCTGTGTCACTGCTGTGTGGCCCCGAGACGTCAGGTTTGACTCTGGGCGACCCAGTTGACCTGCTGACCTCAGCCTTACATCATGCTGACGCAGTAAGTATTTTCTGGAATTAAAATAAATCAGAAAATGTTTATAAATTTCAGAAAATGCTCTAAACTTCTAAAATTCATAGAAATTAATTTGAAACTCCAAATGAAATAAGTTATATATGTAAAATGATCATAAAATTCAATCTATCCATCTGTACTGGTTTCATGCATGTTAGAACAACTTATAGCTGTTGTTTAGCACAAATCAGATAAATGGCATTTAAATAACCACTTGTGGAGTTTGAATTTGAATCTTGGATTCAAACCAACTTCATTTAACTTGCTTCTAGTTGCATTAGCTCAAACAACAGCCTATTGCCATGTCACATTCATGCATCATATTGTGCATTGCATTGATTGTGTTCTTCCTTGTTTGCCGATATTTGTCCCCTCTCAATAGACGACGTTCCAACGATAAGTTCGATGACACCGATGAAGAACTATATTACCTTTAGAAGTGCCAGGCAAGAAAAACCTCCTTTTTCATTTCGATACAATCCCACTCTCTCGCTTCTGCACTCTCTTACTGCATTAGGACAACAATGATTCATGTGTTACTTGCTGCGGTAGTTGAACCCCCTTTCCTCTGCATGACCTGTCATTGCCACAGTAAATAGATGAAACCCACTAGCATGAGTAGGAGTTGTTTGATCCCTGATGTGCCTACTCATTCATGCTTGTTTGTCATGGCTGCTACTGCTTAGAGTTGAGTCGGGTCTGATTCATCGGGGATGAATCGGAGGTGTGTAAACATGTCCTACTGTGAGTGAGCTAAGTGTATCAAGACGATTTGGTAAAGGTAGCGGTGAGAGGCCATGTAGGAGTACATGGTGGGTTGCCTCATTGAAGCCGTCCTCAGGAACTGAGTTCTGTGTTTGTGATCCATGAATTAGCTACTACCATGCATTGGGCCCTGAAATATGACCCCGCTCGACTTCTTAATCACCCCTGTCCTCTGTCCAGTAGTTGCAAGTAGTATCTGGTGTTTGTAGTATGGTGGAGGCCGTGCACAGCGCTGACCGGAGGGGTGGGCTATGATGCGGTAGGCACGTGGCACGGTGTATCGGGCACCCGTTTGGTGTGTTGGGAACCCTACACACATTGTTCGGGACCGTATGTGGAAACTTTGGCCGGACTCCCTACGGATGGAACCTGAATAGGTGATAAACCTAGACTAGAGACTTGCGTGTTTAGGTAGGTCGTGGTCTACACCCACGTCGGCTTTCGCTTGAAGTCTGCCGTGCACATGTCGTGTGCAGACGCTAAGTGGTGGAAACATGTATGAAGAAGTACACCCCTGTAGGGTTAACATCATCTATTCGAATAGCTGTGTCCGCGGAAAAGGACTTCTGAGTTGCATGTACAGTTCATAGACAAGTGAAAGTGGATACTCTAAAATGCGCAAGATAAGTGTGAGTGCTATGGATGGCGTTCTCGTAGGGAGACGGAAACGGATCCATAGTGGTGTATTGATATGGTGAATATGTGGACCCGTGTGCGCCACCTAAAAAGAGTTACTTGCAGTAGTAGTTCAGGATAGCCACCGAGTCAAAGCTGGCTTGCTGCAGTTAAACCCCACCATCCCCTTTGTTGATAATGATGCATATGTAGTTAGTTCTGATGTAAATCTTGCTAGGTACATTTGTACTCACGTTTGCCTATTTTATATTTTTGCAGAGAGAGTTCAGTCTCGCTAGTAGTTCCGTGTGGACTTCGACATTTATCTTGTTACCTCAGCTACGATCTTGTGCCCTCAGCAGGATCTAGTAGATAGTCAGGCTTCTCAGCCTTTTTCATTTGCAGATGACTGTACCCAGACATGTTAAGCTTCCACTTGTGTTTTGACTTGTATGCTCTGAGTGTTGGGTCATGGGACCCATGTTTGTAATATCTTGCTCCTAGGAGTCTACTGAATAAAATACTCTGAGTCGTAGAGTCTTGTTGTGATGCCATGTTGTATTCGCACATATCAAGCGTATTGTGTGTATGTTATTGAAATGCTTGGTATGTGTGGGATCTGACTATCTAGTTGTTCATCCTTGGTAGCCTCTCTTACCGGGAAATGTCTCGTAGTGCTTCCACTAAGCCTTGGTAGCTTGTTACTGCTCCGGAACACTTAGGCTGGCTGGCATGTGTCCTTCTTTGTTCCTGTGTCTGTCCCTTCGGGGAAATGTCACACGGTGTCTATCGGAGTCTTGTTAGCCTGCTACAGCCTGGTTTACCGAAGTCCTATAACCCAGTTGCTACAGCCCGGATTCACTCGCTGATGACCGACATGTTCGTTGCTGGGTCATCTATGCCTCTCCCTGTAAGTTAGTGCCACTTTGGGTTCACGACTAGCCATGTCAGCCCAGGCTCCTTGTCATATGGATGCTAGCGACACTATCATATATGTGTGCCAAAAGGCGCAAACGGTCCTCGGCAAGGTAAGGCGACACCCGTGGGAATACCGTGCGTGAGGCCGCAAAGTGATATGAGGTGTTACTTGCTAGATCGGTGTGGCTTTGAGTCGGGGTCCTGACAGCAAATAAACGAGGAACTGTTTTTTGGAACAACTATGGAATCGGTTGTCTGTAATTCGGATACGAGTCTAGGCATGCATCATTTGGCATGTCCACCCAAGGAAAGGAACCCCTAACAGAACTATTTTCCTTGGAAGATGTTTCTTACGTTAAATAGTAATATAGCATAACTCCTCAAACATATTTTGTCTGTTCAAGCAATATGACCGGATTGCCTGGTTTCCGAATATACTAAACATACGGAAACACTCCAACTTCTTGGTTCGGCGGTGGAAGCCGAAGGTCTGTGATGACAAAAATTTTACAAGTTCGGTAGGAGATAAGTTCGGTCATAAAGTATATTGATACATAGAATCAAACGCCTAATCTTTCTCCATGCCATCTATAAGGTTATCTAGCTTACAATCTTCTTGTGAATATTTCTCCGCTATCAATACTTGGTCATATACTAAGCTTACAGGAATTTCCTTCCCATCCAGTCCCTGATGTCTAACTCGGTCCATATGATTCTGATCTAGTCCGGTGTAGCATGTCTTCACCATGGCACATGCTTCTCGCACACCTTCACGACATGCGGACATCTTCCATAGCTCGAAGCGACGCCAAGCACCCTTGAACAAGGCTGCCAACCCCTCTATACTTTCTGGAGGGACATCGGATGACCATAAAGCCTTGGCCATATTCTTCATGGCTTTCCAAGCACGCTCGTGCAACTTTGACATTTCTTTTAGAACGTCTCTTGGAAGCCCGGACACTTCCTCCTCTTGGTGGCTGATCAACAGACATGTATGAACCAAATTATAACATTCTGTATTATATGGTATATCTTTTAAGCGACGGTGATTCATCGCGCTCTCCACCTCAGAGTTAGTGACGGACACTTCATACGGATCTTCTTGAGGTGGATGAGTCAGTGCCACGCCTGTATGCACCCTCGTCCTAGTTGACGAGTTTGGCACTGCATTGGCCGCGGCTCGGATTGCTGTGATCTTTGGTACGGTTCGCCGTATACCCCTCCTGAAATGATAGAAGGAGGAAGAAAATGATGATTCGGCTTTATGTTTAGACCAGAAGTAACGAATATACCTCTTTCATGATGGAGCTGTTGGGTTCTACGGTAGGGTGCGTCGACTGCAAATTAAAATTTCCTACGCACAGAACAATAGGAACATGCTATGGGAGATGGATCACAGTTCGTTACCACTAGACACGCAGTGCCGTGCAGCGGAAGAAGAGTTGGGGCAGCGAGTTCGCGTGGATCGTCTCCTCCTCGTCCGATCTCCCTCGATCATCCGGTCGTCTGGTCCCACGTACAAGTTCACTGGAGCGGCACAATTGCACCGGCTCTGACGGTATCCGCGTGTGCAGAAGGAACATCGTGTGGCGGCCTGCTAGGTCCGATCACACAACCGGCGGTGAGTGGAGGTGGCTATTCACAACACATGCAAACCCTATTGACGGTGCCGAAGCGATCAATCGCATGAGTGTGCCGCACCTCCACTTTATATATGCGTCTGTCGCGGGCTCAACACTTCGGCCTCGCTCGGACCCTAAAGCCCACAAGTCTAGTCGGCCACAATCCGAATACAGCTCGGATCACATCCGACTAGTGTCCTCGGATCCGTCCTTGTAGGTTCCTTCCCTTAAGCGTGCGACCCCTTAGGTTCAAGTCGTCTTGGTCGCGGTTCGGATCACCTAGGAGCTTCACGGTTGGCAGCAACCTCTAGGAAGGCGTGCCGACCACCAAGAAGACTATGAAGCTGGTTAGGCGAACATGTACAACGTGTCACACTTCTGTTCCCTTTGCCTCAAGATATATGTTGTCGGTCTCAAGGCGAGACTGTCATCCTTGTGCTAGCCCGACCTCTTTCTCGTCCAGTGATGCTGACCACTATCTGGATTATCTCATAATCCTTGTCGCATGGCCATGCTTATCCTGGTTGGATCACACGAGGGACCCAGGGTATATCTCTCCTGATCGGAGGGGCAAATCCCATCTTGCTCGACCATGTCTCGCATCATGGGACTGGACAAACCCAAAACCTACCTTTGTAACTACCCACTCACGGAGTAGCATTTGGTCGGCACAAAGCAAGTCCGTCACCATCCCGAGTACATGCGTCAGCTGAGGTCTTAGGACATAGAACGTTTGTTGTACTAGAGACTGACAGATGACATATCGTTGCGTCTCATAGTTGAGTTTGTCCGACTCGGACCTTATCTCGACTCGGATCCGACAACGTCAAATCCGACCAGACCTTTCCAAGTCCATATTATCCGATTAGCATCCAATGCTCCATGGCTAGTGAGACCAAGCCATCGACCATGTCATATGCTAGTCTAGTCGGCCGCGTGTCCACACAACCCTTTTGACTAGGGACCTTTTAGGACACTCATCACACAATGCATAGTCCCACAAAAAAGTCACGTACTTGCTGATACACATCATTGATAATGTCCAAGGACTATCTTTATTCATAAACACATAGGAAATATCATCATACATGATTGCCTCTAGGGCATATCTCCAACAGTATCCCCCTTGCACTAGAGTCAATCAAATAGACATCGAATGCCCATAGCTCTAACGTGCCCCTCATGCTTGTTGTGGAAGCGGCTTAGTCAAAGGATCTGCAACATTTGCATCCGTGTGAATCTTACATAACTCTACATCACCATTCTTTACGATCTTACGTATCAGGTGATATTTCCGATCTATGAGTCTGACCTTGTGGTGATTCCTCGTCTCCTTGGCTTGTGCGATGGCACCAGAATTATCACAATAAAGGTCCAATGGTTTCACCGAGGCTGGGAAAATACCAAGATCATCCAGAAAATGCCGGATCCAAACACCTTTCTTTGCAGCTTCACAAGCCGCAATGTATTCGTCTTCTGTGGTAGAATCAGCCACTGTATCCTGCTTGGAACTCATCCAGTGCACTGCTCCTCCGTTCAGGACATACACGAATCTGGACTGTGATCGACAATCATCTCTGTCGGTTTGGAAACTAGCATCGGCGTAACCCTTTACGGCGAGCTCTTCCTCACCTCCATAAACTAGGAATATCTCTTTAGTCCTTTTCAGGTACTTAAAAACAGTCTTTACTGCTGCCCAGTGACTCTCACCTGGGTTGGCCTGGTATCTACTTGTTAGGCTTATTGCAAAAGCAACATCAGGCCTTGTACATATCATGGTATACATGATGGATCCGATTGCAGATGCATACGGAATCCTAGTCATCCTGCTTCGCTCATCAGATGTCGAAGGACTCTGAGTCTCGCTTAGCCTTATACCATGTGAGAGTGGCAAGAACCCTTTCTTGGCCTCACTCATGTTGAACCGCTTCAACACTTTATCTATGTACGTGCTCTGGCTCAAGCCGAGTAGCCTCCTCGATCTATCTCTATAGACCTTAATGCCTAAAATATACACTGCCTCACGAAGGTCTTTCATCGAAAACTTGCCATTCAATGATTCCTCGACCGAGGTCAACATCGAAACATCATTTCTGATCAGTAGTATGGCGTCCATGTACAAGATCAAAAACACTATCCAGCTCCCACTTTGCTTTTGATGAAACCGAGACAAGTGGCAACCTCATCAAAATGAATATTCCAACTCCGAGATGCTTGCTTCAACCCATAAATGGATCTCTTGAGCTTGCATACCTTACTAGTGCTAGTCGGGTCGACAAAACCCTCGGGCTATATCATATACACGTCCTCGGTTAAATTTCCATGAAGGAAAGCCATTTGGACATCCATCTGCCATATCTCGTAATCAAAATATGCAGCTATAGCTAGTATGATCCTCACCGATTTCAGCATCGCCACCGACGAGTAAGTCTCGTCGTAGTCAATTCCTTGAACTTGTTAATAACCTTTAGCGACAAGCCGAGCTTTGTGGATCTGAACATTTCCAACCACATTGGTTTTCTTCTGAAAGACCCATTTGCAACCAATGGCAGTTACGCTAGGTGGCGGATCAACCAAGTCCTAGACTTGATTCTCATCCATGGACTTTAACTCGGATCTCATGGCCTCCAGCCATGCCTCGGAATCTGGGCTCACCATCGCTTCCGCATATGTGGCTGGCTCGTCGCTTTCTAGCAACAATTCATCACGCACTCTGAGCAATCTTTCCTACCTCCGTGGTTTCGGTGCCGGTTCCACTACAGGTTCCCTGAATGACTCCGGTATGATCTCATCACCAGCCGAGCCGTCCCCGAGTGGTCCTCGAAATTCTTCGAGTCGAACCGTCCTCCCACTGGCCTCCCGACTAAGAAACTCTTTCTCAAGGAAAACCCCGTTCCGAGCAACAAACACTTTGTTCTCTTCCCGATTGTAGAAGATATATCCCAAGGTTTCCCTCGGATATCCCACGAATATGCATTTATTCGATTTAGGTGTAAGCTTGTCTGACATAAGTTGCTAGACAAATGGCTCGCAACCCCAAATCTTTAGAAAAGACAAACTGGGACTCTTCCCGGTCCACATCTCATGTGGTGTCTTGTCTACGGATTTTCATGATACCATGTTAAGTGTGAAAGATGAAGTTTCTAGAGCGTATCCCTAGAACGACAAGGGTAAATCAGATTTCCTCATCCTTAACTGGACCATATCCAACATGGTCCTATTCCTCCATTCCGACACGCTGTTTCTCTGTGGCGTACCCGGAGGTCTGAGCTGAGGTACTATACCTCGACTTTTCAAATGATCATCAAACTCCTTACTCATGTACTCACCTCCAAGGTCTGATCGTAGAAGCTTTATTGTCTTGCTGAGCTAATTCTCAACCTCGTTCTGGAACTCTTTGAACTTTTCAAAAGTTTCTGACTTGTGCCTCATCAAATAGGTATATCCATATCTACTCAAGTCGTCGGTAAAAGTGATGAAGTACTAATAGCCACCTCTGGTGGTTGTGCTCATTGGACCACACACATCACTATGTATAAGTTCCAACAACTCGGACGCCCTCTCGCAACTCTTTGCGAAAGGATACTTAGTCATCTGGCCGAGCAAGCATGATTCGCATGTCTCGAATGACTCAAAGTCGGACGAAGTTAAGAGCCTATCATCATGGAGCTTCTTCATGCATTTCAGACTAATGTGTCCAAGCCGGCACTGCCAGAAGTATGTCGGATTTATCTCATTAGGCTTATGCCTCTTGACATTCATGTTATAGACCGGTTCCTGTTCTAGATTCAATATAAATAGCCCATCAACAATGGGTGCATAGCCGTGGAACATACCATTCAAAAATATCGAACAACCATTGTCCTTTAAATTGAATTCATAACCTTGACTCATCAAACATGAGGCAGAAATAATTTTCCGACTAAGTGCAAGAATGTAGCAACAATTATTCAATTTTATAATGAATCCGGAAGGCAGCTGGAGCTGCATCGTGCCGACCTCCAACGCAGCAACTCTTGCTTTGTTGCCAACCCTGATGTCAATCTCCCCTTGTGCCACACGCCTAGTTCTTACCAGCCCCTGCATCGAGTTGCAAATATGAACAACCGATCCGGTATCAAATACCCAAGAGCTACTAGGTATGTCAGCAAGGTAAATGTCTATAACATATGCAACAAGTGTACCTTTGCCCGAAGAAGCATTTCCGGCCTTCTTGCCATGCTCTGCAAGCCACTTGCTAGTTCCTCTTACAGTGACCGATCTCCTTGTAGTGAAAGCAAATAGTCTTCGAGTCTGGTCCAGACTTCGGCCCAGCGGCGGATGTTACCGTCTCCGTGCCCTTTCCCTTAGCCTTTTTCTTGGACCAACTCTTCTTGAACTTAGCCAATTTCTGCACCATCAACACATGATGTGTGCCTTTCTTAATATCTTGCTCTGCCACCTTGAGCATCCCATGCAATTCAGTGAGCTTCTTATCCATGTCATGCATATGATATTTCGAGATGAATGTCCCATAGCTGGGCGGAAGAGAACCCAGAACAGCATTAGTAGCCAGCTCATCCAAGAGCGGGAAGCCCAAACGATCCAAAGCTTACACATATCCAATCATTTTGATCACATGTGGGCTCAGTGGATCACCTTCCTTCAGCTTGCAATCCATCATGGATCGCTAGACGTTGAAGCTTTCGGTCATAGACTATGTCTAAAACATGTTCTTGAGTCTCTCGATCATATCGTAAGCCTCAACATTTTCGAAATACTGTTGCAAATCAGGCTCCATACAAGCCAGCATCAGACAGCTGATCTCCGTTGACTCATCAATGAGTTTTTAGTAGGAATTCTTAGTTGTGGCATTAGCATTATCGGCAGGTTCCTCTGGAAGGGATCCTCTAGAACATGTTCCTTTTTATCATGCTTGAGAACAATTCTCAGATTTCTATACCAGGTTGTAAAGTTTGTTCCATTTAGTTTATCCTTTTCCAGAATTGATTTAATGTAAAGTTGGGTTGAGCATGTGGTGCCAGTGATCTACAACAGAAAATATGAAATCACTAAGCAATGTGTTTATGTAGAGTAATTCTAGCCTAAACTGAAATACTCCCACTGAAGTCAGCATCCCTCCGCAGACTCTCAGTGATTCAGGATCCGACTAGCGCATGCGACTAGTGAGTTTTAGCATCACTGCTAGCCAACACACCTATCCGGTAAGCAACTCCTTGCTAATCGCAGCTCTATACGACTCTTGTCGATCGGGAAGGTATCTCATACCCCGGCTTCCAACCTTCTTTGCCAGAAGGCCCAAAACCATTTTGATAGCCTTGTCAAGTTAACCTGATGCAGTGCATGTCCGTGTCCGACACGAACCTTTCAGTTCAAGGACACCCAGCAGCACCCCAATTTTATGAGCGCACTACTAGACGTACTTGATGTGCGATGGTGCAACATCGGCGATGGCAATTCGCTTGATATTCATGAGGGATCATCCTATCTTTCTAACAAACATAGAAACAAAGAAGCATAACAATCACAAATAAAAATATATTGTGAAATAGTATGGCTCCTTCATGGACGTTCTTCCAGGTCGGCTCTGACTCCGATGACCATCTACGAACTCCATCTTGTTTGTCACGCCGGGACACCAAGCCACCAACCTGATCTCTATTATCCAACTACTACAACTAGTAATGAATTTTACATAGAGTCACAAGTCGACACGCACGTTGTTATACAATATAATGACATCACTTTGGCTCCTGCCGGCTGACAAAAATGACACGAAGGCCACGTATAAATTACACACATGCATCACATACACATGAGCCATATTATTCACATCAAACCTGCAAAACAAAGTTATGCATAGATCGCATTCTACCGGTTTGTGTGTCGGGTACTAAATACACGGTGCTACACACACAGCGGTCCAACTAGCCGGTTAGTGGGCGGGGTTCGAAGGGGAAGCGCCCGACGTTTTCAGAAATCACAGATCACATCTGAACTCCGATCACGCCGAAATTTCTGATCTGACCGATCTTATCGATCATCGTGAGTGCGATTCGGGTTTACGTTTCACTATTAACCCCAATGGCGGATACCGACCAGTAGGGGTAGGTTGTGTCACAACCTCATCGACTACGATTGACAGAAAACATAGCCTCAACGATCCCCATGTGCAGTTGATCACATCAACCATGCACATAGACGATCTCATAAACAACAACAGATCTCATCTGCCACCTCCACATATCTAATATGCATATAATCTGAATCCAAATCCTATAGCATAGGCTCTGATACCACTGTTGGGTTCTACGGTAGGGTGCGTCGACTGCAAATTAAAATTTCCTACGCGCAGAACAACAAGAACATGCTATGGGAGATGGATCATAGTTCGTTACCACTAGACACGCAGTGCCGTGCAGCGGAAGAAGAGTTGGGGCAGCGCGTTCGCATGGATCGTCTCCTCCTTGTCCGATCTCCCTCGAACAGTCGGTCATCCAATCCCACGTACAGGTTCACCGGAGCAGCACAAGTGCACCGCCTCTTATGGTATCCGCGCGTGCAGGAGGAACATCGTGCGGCGGACTGCTTGCTCCGATCACAAAACCGACCAGTGGAGGTGGCGATTCGCAACACATGCAAACCCTAGTGACGGCGCCGAAGCGATCAACCGCATGAGTGTGTCGCACCTCCACTTTATATAGACGTCTGTCGCAGGCTCAACACTTGGGCCTCGCTCGGACCCTAAAGCCCACAAGTCTACTTGGCCACAATCCAAATACAACTAGGATCACATCCGACCAGTGTCCTCGGATCCGTCCTCGTAGGTTCCTTCCCTTAAGCGCGCGACCCCTTAGGTTCAAGTCATCTTGGTCACAGTTCGTATCACCTCCGAACTGCACGGTTGGTAGCGGCCTCTAGCAAGGTGTGCCGACCACCAAGCAGACTATGAAGCTGGTTAGGCGAACCTGTACAACGTGTCACACTTCTGTTCCCTTTGCCTCACTATATATGTTGTGGGGCTCAAGGCGAGACTGTCATCCTTGTGCTAGCCCGACCTCTTTCTCGTTCCAGTGATGCTGACCACTATCCAGATTATCTCATAATCCTTGTCGCATGGCCAAGCTTATCCTGGTCGGATCACATGAGGGGCCCAGAGTATATATCTCCTGATCGGATGGGAAAATCCCATGTTGCTCGACCATGTCTCGCAGCATGGGACTGGACAAACCCGAAACCTACCTGTGTAACTACCCAATCACGGAGTAGCGTTTGGTCAGCCCAAAGCAAGTTTGTCACCATCCCGAGTACATGCGTCAGCTCAGGTCTTAGGACATAGAACGTATGTTGTACTAGAGACTTACAGATGACATATCATTGAGTCTCATAGTTGGGTCTGTCCGACTCGGTCCTTATCTCGACTCGGATCCGACTACATTGAATCCGACCAGACCTTTCCAAGTCCATATTATCCGGTTAGCATCCAATGCTCCATGGCTAGTGAGACCAAGCCATCGACCGTGTCATATGCTAGTCTAGTTGGCTGCGTGTCCACACATCCCTTTTGACTAGGGACCATTTAGGACACTCGTCATACAATGCATAGTCCCACAAACAAGTCATGTACTTGCTGATACACATCATTGATAATGTCGAAGGACTACCTTTATTCATAATCACATAGGAAATATCATCATACATGATTGCCTCTAGGGCATATCTCAAAAAGGAGCAGGCTCATCAGCGCTCCCGATCCACTTTCGTTTCGCGCGCTCACCTCGCAAAGGAGCCATTTTTATTTTAACTACCCATGCTTGGGTACGGCTCGCTGAACGTCGACCATGTGCAACACAGTCCAGTGCAGAGGGTAAGTTATGAGCGGAAGTGTTCTCCTTTTTAAATGATTGCCGAACACTTACCTTTACGAAGGGATAGAGATCGGGGTAATCGGCCATAATGGCTACCTCCGAGCCTTCAAGGCTCGCCTAGTAATAAACTCCATCTTCAAATTCTACAAATATATCCAGATCCTCGTAAAATCTGGGGTCTTCATGGCGTGCATGGTCCTCTGGTTGAGGAGGGGGGTAATAGATGTTCTCGACTACCTTCCTCCATGATTGTTTTGAAGCAACCAGAGTATTCAGTATTCAGTTAATGCATCCCGATAATAAAAAAAGTGTTGAATGACTAAACTTACCCAGTCAATGGGGTTGTACATGGAGAAACCTTCCTGGGAATTTAAACGGGCGAAGTCTTCATCTTCTCCCCTACAAATGTCCACCAGCATGGCAGCCAATGCGGCTTGGTTATCCGGACCCTTTCATGTATAGTGAGACGCATCGTCCTTCCCGTTGTACTTCCATAAAGGAGCCACTCTGGATTGAAGACGCTGGATACATCGCTTTATTGCAATGGCCATGACATCAATGATGGAGAGTCTGGAATGGGTCAACAATCTGACCTTGCTGACAAATCTCATAACTTTCCCACTATCATCTTGTCTGGAGGACTTGGGGCGCCAGCTGAATAGCTTCTTCAGGGGAGCGCTGGAGAATTTGGGAGGTTCATGCCGAACAGGGTCAGGAAGAGGACCATCCTCAATGTAAAACCGTTCCGAAGACCATTCTTCGGACCCCCTCTTCGGAGTCCCGACTGGGTAACCGGATCCGGCTATGCACCATACTTCAGTGCTGCCCACTTCAAATATATAACCTCTGGCCTGGTGGCGGGAGACGAGGCAAAAAGAACTTTTTCCATACTTCAAAATGAGCCTCACAACCTAAAAATCATTCACAAAGGGCGACAAAAGCAGAAATATGCAGAATGGAACCTAGTGTGAGGTTGTGCAGCTGGATCCCGTAATATTCCAGTAGACCCCTAAGGAAGGGGTGGATCGAGAATCCTATGCCCCTCAGAAGGAACGAGATGAAGCACACCCTCTCCCCTTGGCTGGGGTTGGGGAAATTCTCTGCCAATGCACCATCGCCCATAGAAGTAAATCCTGCCCATACGGAGACTAGATCCATGGGAGGGAGATACCCTTGCGTCTGGAGACGATTGAGCTGAAGATGGGATACATAACAACTTTGCCAATCCCCCTCTTCAGGGCCATGAGGATGCAAGGAAGAGCCAGGGACACTAGCCATGGTTTGAGTTTTTTTGTGGTTTGCTTTCTTGCTCTTGGGATGATGTGGGATGGCGTTTGGGGATCTAACCTCGTTATATAAGCGTCGCACGTGCCTGTTAAAAGGGTTAAAATATAAAGGTAACGGACCGTTCGCATTCGCTCAGATGCGTGGAAATTGAGGCGACGGCAGGAAGGAATTATAAAGACTAGACACAGAAGCCGATGCCGGACTATCGTCAATCTACAGTATGATGGAGAACCCGCCTTGCAAAGCCGAAGACTTATATCCGCGTACTAAATCGTCATTGAAGGCAAGTTAGGGGGCTACTGAGGGAGTCCTGGATTCAGGGGTCCATAGGTGTTCGGCCCAGGTGTATGGGCCGGGTTGGATGGGTCGTACAAGATCAAGCTGAAGACTATCCTCTGTGTCCACGTAGGACTTCTCCATATGTAAACGACAACATTAGAGTTCTGGTGTTTCCATCCCTGATTAACTGACCTTGGACAAACCCTAGGCCCCACTGGTGTGTATATAAACTGGAGGGATTGGTCCATAGAGGATATCCTCATTACCATCATTGGAATATTCATAGGCTAGACATCTATTGTTTAGTCATTACAATCTCAAGGTAGATCAAGTCTTGTAATCTCCATACTCTTCCAATATAATCAAGCAGGAGTAGGGTTTTACCTCCTTTAAGAGGGCCCGAATCGGGGTAAACATCGTATCCCCTGGTCCCCTGTTACCATCGATCCTTCGATGCATAGCTTGGGCCCCCCTACCCGAGATCGGCCGTTTTTGACATCGACATTCGCCAAAACGCCATCGCTCCACCTCATCATACGCCATTCACTAAATCAGTGTAGTGTCGACCTCTCAAAGGGCTAGGTGGGCCTTGTCAGGCATGTGGCAGCTTGCTGGAGAAGAGATTAACTTTATTTACACCCGTCTTGATGGTGTATCATGCTAATAAGAGGTAGTTGGATAAGCGGCACGGTAGCCTTGCCGGGCTTCAACCTCCGCGCGACTCCTATCAGTTCATATAATGCACTGTTAACTATGTAATCATGATGTAATGACTAGTTTGCCACTATGGTCGCCCCTTTAGCTATAAAAGGACACCGAGGCAACCTAGCAAAGGGTTTGAACTTTTGATCCCTTAAAACTTGTATGCGCGTAGCTGCTCTTCTCGAGGCACCCTGCTGAGCCAGAGCGCTTTGTGTCTTCATGTTCTTGAATATCAATCCACCACAGCAAGAGTAGGGTTTTAAGCTGCAAAGCGGCCCAAACCTCGGTAAAACAGAGTTGTCCATTGTCGCGCTATCCTGTTGTTTCTGCTCTTTGTGCAATGTGATTGTCCCACCACCGAACTGTCAGATTCCGGGCTCCCTAGGCCCAAGAAAGGTTTGAACTCAAGGGCGTGTGCGAAGAACTCAACCTCTCAAGATGATTGACCCGATGCTCTCACGACCTAGCTCGATGAACAAGAAGGAAATGGACACTATAGTTTACCCAGGTTTGGGCCAACTTGCGGTGTAAAACCCTACTCCTGCTTTGTGGTGGATTAGCTTCGTGGGGGGCTGAGGATTAACTAGTACAAGTGGAAGAACTGCCTCAGGAGGCTTGTTCTTGTGATGAGCTCTTGGGGATTTGATGAGTTGATCACCAGATGCCTTCTACGGTGGTGGCTAGGCTATATTTATAGGGGGCCAGGTCCTCTTTTCCCAAAACTTAGGTGGGACGGGATCCCACAATGGCCAAATTTGAAAGGGGACAAGTAGTACGCTCTATCCTGACGAAAGGTGGTCTTCGCCTACAAAGCTTCTGATCGTGATGTCGTGGTGGGCTCGATGATGACATCCATCTTGCCATTATGGCGGTCCTGGTCTTGTTGCACGCAAATGGCAACCTTTGGCTGATTTCTTGGGACTCCGCCCCTGCGCTTGCCTCCTTTACGCCAAAGAGGAAACTCGCCGCTCTGCGCCCGCTGGCGCACGCCTGGCCTTGGTCGTCATGGCTGATGTCATTTCAGCCTCGTGAGGTGAGGCCTTACATATAAATCTCTGCTCCTCAGGAGGCCGCCTGGGGGAGCCGCTCCTTCGGGAGGTCTTGATGTCGTCTGCCTCCCGAGGCTTGGGCTCTCACGAGGGTCTTGGCTTGTCGTGGTGGAATATGGGCCATACTAGGCCGTCAATGGAGCCGCACGGTGGGCTGTAGGCAGGCAAGTCTGGGTACCCTGGTTCCTAGAACACCGACAGAAGCCCCCGGGCCCAATGCGCACTCGCACTTTGGTTCGAGGCGAAGCCAAAGGGCAAGTGCGGAGCGTCGCGAGACCCAATTGCATGTGGAACGAGTCGACACATGGGGCTTGATGGGACGTGGGCATCTGCGCTTCCCCAGGCTGCCTCGACAACCGTCTGACTTGACAACTGCCTGCTGCATGCAGCGAAAATCATCATTTCTTGAGATCGTGGGAGGTCGACGATTTACCTTCCTTCAGCTATAAATGCGGGAGCGGGCGGAGCCCCTGCCCATCTTCGTCTTCTTGTTTCTTGCTCATCCTTCTCCTTGCTCCACCGCCTTGCTGGCACGTCCATGGCGCCGATCAGGATGTGAGGCCTTGCATAGAAATCTCCGCTCTTCAAGAGGTCATCTGGGCATGCCGCTCCTTTCGGAGGTCTTGATGTCGTCCGCCTCGCGTGGCTTGGCTCCACGCAAGGGTCATGTCTTGTCGTGTTTGAAGATGGGACATACCATACCGTCGATGGAGCCACACCGTGGGCCGGAGGAAGGCAAGTCTGGGTACCCTGGTTCCCAGAATGTCGACACAAACCACAAAGGGGCAACCCTACCCCATAGATTATCGTGCTTCATCCACGGCATCTTTGAAGCGCCAGGTACGGGGCACATGCTTGTGCAAATCTGATATAGCAGCCAGCATGTTGATCTTCATAGTCATCTACGTCATCAATGGATCCCAAGAAGAAGAGCGGTGCAGCGGCGCACCCGTCCATTTCAAGCCCCTCCACACACGGCTGTGGACGCCACATGCACGACAACCCCGACGGGCTAAGTGGGCACCGTGAGCGGCACAATCACTAGATGCAGTGCAGCCGTCGCCCCAACTGTAGTTGGAATAGGAACCGGAGCCGAAGGAGAGGCCCATCTCCCTCATCCTTCTTGAGAGCATGCTAATGTCGGTGCGGATCAAGGTGATGCCCAGTTTCTGTCTCCCCGGCACACTAGTGAGCGCAATCAGCACAGTGTTGATGCCCGCTCCAGTGCAAGCCAAGATCCTCTGGCCGCACCGACCAGTGGGGCGACGTAAAGACATGTGCTCCATCCAATGCAGGGCGAGTGTGAAAAGACCCTGAGCGGCGTTGTTGACCCACAATCACTGCGTCCGCATGGGAAAGGCCAAGATGGTCCGTTGCCTGCCCACCAAGCACAACCCCAGCAACGCCAGGCCACTCTCGTGATAGGCCCAAGGCGACAAGAGTGCCATGATGCTCCTTCTGGCTCGTCCAGGAATCCAACAGCATCGCGCTCCGCCTCACACGCCATGCCAGAGATGGTGGCAGAAGCAACGGCCAGGGCTCAGCTCCGGCTGAACTTTCCTCTAGCAGCAGATGACACATCTCCATCATATCTACTTTTCCAAACTCTTTTGCCCTTGTTTTAGACTCCAATTTGCATGATTTGAATGGAACTAACCCGTACGGATGTAGTTTTCAGCAGAATTCCCATGGTGTTATTTTTGTGCAGAAATAAAAGTTCTCGGAATGACCTGAAACTTCACGGAGAATATTTTTGGAATTAATAAAAAATATTGGCGAAATAATCAACAGAGGGGGACCCACCACTTGTCCACATGGGTGGGGGCGCGCCCTAACCCCCTGGGCGCGCCCCTGGCTTGTGGGTCCCACGAACCTCCACCAACCTCAACTCCGACTCCATATATTCATGTTCGTGGAGAAAAAAAATAGAGAGAAGGATTCATCATGTTTTACGATACGGAGCCGCCGCCACCTCCTATTCTTCCTTGAGAGGGCAGATCTAGAATCTGTTTTGGGCTCCGGAGAGGGGAAATCGTCGCCATAGTCATGATCAACCATCCTCCATCACCAATTTCATGATGCTCACCACTGTGTGTGAGTGATTCCATCGTAGGCTTGCTGGACAATGATGGTTGGATGAGATTTACCATGTAATTGAGTTAGTTTTGTTAGGGTTTGATCCCTATTATGCACTACGTTCTGAGATTGATGTTGCTATGACTTTGCTATGCTTAATGCTTGTTACTAGCGCTTGAGCGCCATGATTTCATATATGAACCTATTATGTTTTCATGAATATATTTGTGTTATTGATCCTATCTTGCAAGTTATAGTCACCTACCACGTGTTATGATCCGGCAACCCCGGAGTGACAATAGTTGGGACACTTCCCGGTGATGACGGTAGTTTTAGGAGTTCATGTATTCACTAAGTGGTAATGCTTTGGTCTAGTTCTCTATTAAAAGGAGGCCTTAATATCCGTTAGTTTCCAATTGGACCCCACTGCCATGGGAGGGTAGGACAAAAGATGTCATGCAAGTTCTTTTCCATACGCATGTTTGACTACATACGAAATACATGACTACATTATATTGACGAATTGGAGCTTGTTTTGTGTCACCCTAGGTTATAACTGTTGCGTGATGAATGCCATACAACATAATTATCCATCATTTATTCATTGCCTACGAGTTCATTTCATATTGATCTTTGCTAAGTTACTTTTCCGTTGCCACTGTTACAATTGCTACGAAACTGCTACCATTACTTTTGGCACCATTACCATTACTTCCATACTACTTTGCTACTAAATACTTTGCTACAAATAATAAGTATTCCAGGTGTGGTTGAGTTGACAACTCCGCTGCTAATACTTGAGAATATTCTTTGGCACCCCTTGTGTCGAATCAATAAATTTGGGTTGAATACTCTACCCTCAAAAACTGTTGCGATCCCCTGTACTTGTGGGTTATCAAGACCTTTTTGTGGCGCCGTTGCCAGGGAGCATAGCTCTATTCTCTGAGTCACTTTGGATTAATAACTGTTGATCACTATGAGTAATTTGAAATATACTAGAATCAAGAAGTTTCCCTCTACTATGAGGGGAGGTAAGGAACTACCATCTAGCTCTACACTTGATACACCTTCTCTTTTGAGTAAGCTTGCGACACCTAGACCATCTAATGATTCTGATATATCGCATGTTATTGATGATGCTACTTCTGCTATGAATGATGCTTATGATGCTACTGCCTTTCTTGATAAAACTGTGCCACATGGTGAATTACTTGATAAAACTACTAATTATGGTGAAGATGATGATATTTCTGAAATTGATAAAATTATTGAAACTGAAAACTATGAAACACCTGTCAGACCTAGCTCTCCTAGATATAAACTTCCTATTATGCTTGAGGGTTATGTTATGGATGGAGAGGTACCTAGGGACTTGCTTGTAAGGATAGAGATGATATTAAGAAGTTATTATGCAAGTGGAAAGTCTTTGAATGCTAGAATGCAATATGATCCTAAGTTTGCTACTTCACCTATCTTTGTTAGTGATAAGGATTATGAATTCTCTATGAATCTTGAGTTAATTACTTTGGTTGAATCTGATCCTTTCCATGTTTATGAATCTGAAACTGTTGTGGCACATCTTACTAAATTTAATGATATAGCCACCCTATTTGCTCATGAGGAAACGAATTGCTACTACTATATTCTTAGGTTGTTTCCTTTCTCATTAAAGTGTGATGCTAAGTTATGGTTTAATTCCATTGCCCCTGGTTGTGTGCGTAGTCCCTAGGATATGATTTACTACTTCTCTAAAATATACTTCCCTACTCATAAGAAACCAGCTGCCTTAAGGGAAATATTTAACTTTGTTCAAATTGAAGAAGAGAGTCTCCCACAAGCTTTGGGGAGGCTTATACAATTACCTAATGCTTTGCCTGATCATCCTCTCAAGAAAAATGAAATACTTGATATCTTTTATAATGGACTAGCCGATGCTTCTAGGGACCACCTAGATAGTTGTGATGGTTGTGTTTTCAGGGAACAAACTATTGAGCAAGCTGAATTGCTATTGAATAATACATTGAGTAATGATAATGATTGGACACTTCCTGAGCCAACTCCTAAGCTAACTCTCAAGAAAAGAGGTATTCTATTTCTCAGTCCTGAAGATATGCAAGTGGCAAAGAAATCTATGAAAGAAAATTTATTAAAGATGAAGATGTTAAGAATTTACCTCCTATTGAAGAAATACATGGTCTTGATAACCCGACACCGGTGGTAGAGAAACTCTCTCTATAGATTTGATGAAGGTGATATCCCTCATAATAAGTCTGCTAGTAAATTCTTGGATGAGTTTGATAATTTTGTTGTTAAACAAGAAAACTTTAATGCTTATGCTAGTAGACAATTGAAACATAATGCTCGCATGATTGACTACTTGGGTGATTATATGAGTAGAAGTGTTAATGGTCTTAAGCTTATTAGTAAACATGCTTCCATGGTTAGAACTTAAGTAGAACAAGTACTTAAGGCACTGGATGATTTGCTCAAAGAATTAAATAGTAAGAACAATGATAATCATTTTAGGGTTATGACTAGAGGTGGTAAAATGACTGTCGGATTTCGGGTTCTGGCAGACCCTTGAGGTTCGAACTCTGGGGTGCGCGCGAAGATCTCTCCCCTACCAACTCACGTCTTGAAGCCTCGCAAGGAATCTAGGCTAGAAAGAAGAACACACAAGGGACACAGGGTTTATACTGGTTCAGGCCACAAGGGTGGTGTAATACCCTACTCAAGTGTGTGGTGTGGTGGATTGCCTCGGGGGCTGATGAACAATACAGAGGAAGAACAACCTCGCGAGAGGTGTTCTTGAGCTGGTGCGATGAACTGCTTTGGTGAGTTCAGTCGCCTCTCTCTCTCTCTAGTCTACCCAAAATCTGGATCTCTCTCCCTTACTCGGTGGTGGCTAGCTCTATTTATAGAGGGAGGCCCTGGGCCTCTTCCCAAATAATGAGCGGTAAGGGCGCTAACAATTGGCCATTTTGAAGGGGAACATCTAGTACACTTATCGTTACTAAAGTTGATCTTCGACTGCCAAAGACTCTGACGGTGACGCCGTCCTGGGCTCCACGGTGAGCTCCATCCTGCCGTCCCGCTGGTCTTGGTCTTGTTGCACCGAAATGGTAACCTTTGCCTGGTGCCTTGGCCTGTGCTTGCCCCCTTTGCACCAAAGGTGAAACAGGGACACTACGCAGGCCGACGCCCGCCTGGCGCCCTCCTAGTCTCGATCATCGTGGCTTGTGTCACGGGCACCTCGCGAGGTACCCTGCCTTGATCTCTCCGCCTCCTCACGAGCCCGCCTGATGAGGCTGCTTCTGAGGAAGCTTCCTGTCATCCGGCCCGCGAGGCTTGGTCCCTCGCGAGGGTCTTGAACTTGAGCTGGTGAAGCTGGGATGCAATGGGCCTTCGCTTGAGTCACGCCACAGGCCGCAGGCAGGTAAGTCTAGGGACCCCCGTTCCCAGAACGCCGACAGTAGCCCCCGGGCCCAAGCTGCGCCCGAACTTGGCTTAGCAGAGAAGCGAAGGAGCAAGTGCGAAGCACCGCGGTCCCCAATAGCCTGCGGCCTCGGGCGCTGCGTGGAAATTGATTGGACGTGGGCGTCTCTGCTTCCCCATGATGCATCGGCAACTGCACGACTTGACAAGTCCCTGCATGCAAAATGGGTCATGATTACCTGCGATCATGGAGGCCGATGGTTGGCCTCCTCCGGCTATAAGTACGGAACGGCGCGAGCCCTTCCAGTCCATTCCTTCCTACTACTCCCTTTCTTCTTCATCATCTCCCTTGCTCCACCTTACGCCAATGGCGCCGATCCGCCGGTTTTCTGCAGAAGAGAAGGGAAAGGCCACCCGAGAGGGTCCCGACCCGCTTCCACCGAAGAAGTGGCCAGTCCCCTGCCGCCGAGATGAGGGTGCCGAGATGAGCAGCCGCCGGCTGGGTTTCCGCTGCCCTTGTACGCCCGAATCGAGGGCCCTGGAGAAGAAGGCGTCGAGCGACACCGATGGTGCCACCGTCGACGCCGGCGAGTTACGGTGGTGCGCGTCGTTCCCCCAGGAGTCCAGGTCGAGGGCTCTTCTCGCGAGCTTGTGCTTCACACCGCCATGCCTCCTCGATCTTGCATTCGCCTTCCTCCCTCCTTCGCCTTCGAGATTCCGCTGAGGGGGGCTCAAGAGCTCTGGCTGCAGCATGCTGACTGCAACACCCCCGCGACCGAGGCGGAGGTCAAGGTTATCGCCCCGGGCAAGGTCTTCCTGACATGTTGCTGGGGCGAGATCGCCCGGGTCTGCCGGACAGGGGGCGCCCTCGTAATCCATCTCTAATACGATGACGCCTCCTTGATGTTCTTCAAGGTCTTCGATGCGGAAGGATGCCGGATGGAATGCTGCCCCAAGGGAGGCGGCCGAGGCATCAGAGTGGCGAGGACCAGGCCTGCCAACCGCTTCCCCAGCAGCTCCTCAGGCAGCAGCGGAGGAGCTGGAGGGTCCACCGACTCCACCGAGCTGCACGCGTCTCCAGAGACAAGCGACGACAGCTACGAGCCCTCGAGCTCGCGTCGCGCCTGGAGCAGCGCGGTTGCATCAGGCCGTCGGCACTGCTGATCTGGATGGGGTTAGTGCCGGCGCCTAATGACCCACTGTTGATGATGGCGTCTCCTGCGGAGGCACGCGTAGTTATCGCTCCTTAGCACCTTTTGTTCCCTGCGAGGAATCGAAATGACACCCCATGGGGGTATTTAAGGCGCCTGCCATGTCTTTTGTGAATTGTACATCCTTATCATGAAACGATGCGGGAGGCACGTTCTGCCCCTGCTCAGCTCCCCCTTTCTTTCCTCACAAGGGCTTGGTGCTCTACGCTGATAGGTCCCGGTCCCCAGGCAGGCTTCAGCCGTCGCTGGTATGCCAGGTCGCGATGCCGTGGTCAAGGCCAGGAGGTGAGCGGCCCAAGGTCCAGTAAGAGCCCCTGACTCGCGATGCTCAGGAGGTCCCCTTTAGTGCTCAAGAAGCCTCCGCTGGGCAAGAAAGGCAGGCAACATTGCTGTGACAGAGCTATAGTAGGCGAGGGTTTAGTGCTGTGTTGATTCAGTTTTTGCATGACTTATCTCGTAGGTTTGGTGTAGTTTTCGGCGAGGTGTCGGGCCTGCGTTGCGGCGGCTGGGGGTGTTGCTGGGTTAGGTCCTCGTGAGCTTCTTCCCTCTTCCCCTCACTTTCCTTCATGCTCTACGTCCTCAGGTCCCGGCCCTTGAGCGAGCTCAGCCGCCGCTGGTATGACACGTCGCGCTGTCGTGGGTCAAGGCCAGGGGGTGAGGGCAGGAGAGCCAGTAAGAGCCCATGAGTCGCGATGCTCAGGCGCACCCCTTTTAACACGCGAGCGGATCGTGCCGGAGAGAGGGAGAGAAAGCTCGCGACGCCCCCAGCGTTACTCCTGGAGCGGGTCCTGCTGTCACAGCCCTAGAATTTGTCTGTCATTAGTTGCATCAAGGCATTCATGCATCATGTTTGAAGTTCATGAAATTTGAAATGGGGAGGACCAAGCCCTAGCACCAAAGCAATGCAAATAGGTTCAACTTCAAAATATTTTTCAAAGAACCCAAATTGGTTTGCAAAAATGTTCATGATTAATGGAAAAGGGTGAAAACCATTTCCAGAGATGATGGATATTTTTCCAAGACATTTTTGGATTTTTGAGTAAACCATATTGTATTTGACTTTGGGCATTTAAATACTATAAATAATTTAAATGTTCAAATAAATGTTGGAAATTGTTAAGGGTCACTGAAATAATTCAGAAAGCACCCATAATTGTTTCTAGGATTTTATTAAATGATTTGTTATTTTAAATCAAATCAAAAACAAATTGCAGAAAATAGAAAAGAGGAAACAGAGAGAGAGAGAGAGAGTACTTACCTGGCGCCTACCTGTGCGGCCTGCTGCAGAAGCCGGCCCAGCCCACCACTGCAGCCCTCCGTCGTCTTCCTCCCCTCGCCCCGAAGCAGCTGCGTGCTCGCACGCGCACGGCCGCGCGGCCACCTCCTGCTTGCCGACGAGCCCCTCGACGCGTGGACGACTCCCGCAGGCCGTCCCGATCCCGCTGACCATTTCGCTCACTCTCCCCCCTCGAACCTCCCTCCTCTGCTCCCTCTCTCCCGCCCGGACCGAACACACCCGCCGCCGCCGACGAGCATCACCGCGGCCACCGTCCACCCCGTGCCTCTCCGATGAGTTCAGAGGAACCGCCATCGCCTTCTGCGTCTTCTACACCAACCCATTCGACCGCGGGAGCCCTGTAGCGTCTTCCCGGAGCTCGTCCCCAACCTTCGGCCGCCGGCGAACTTTCGAGGATTCGCGAGCTCCAGCCCCTCCCCGGCCTCGCCGTTGCCTCTACCGGATCCGCTGTGAGCTCCTCTTCCATTTCCCCTCCTCCCCGCGCTCGTTCCCGCACGCTAGCCGCCCTTTTCACCGGGGCCGTGAGCTCCTCGCCGCCGGCGATGACGCGGACAAGGCCAGAGCCACCGGAGCTAGCTACCGAGCACGGCAACGTGCTCCACACCTCACCAGGAACCTAACACACACACCAGCTTCCCCTCCCGTGCCCCCTAACGCCAACCCCGACCTCTCCCGAACTCCGGCGGCCACCTAGGTCGTCGCCGGCGCCGATTCCGGCCGCCCCGACCCCAACCGACTCCACCAGAAGTGGCGGCATGTTCCCAGCTACCCATAGCCACCCTCCGCGGCTCGTTTGGTTGCCGAAACGACCAAAACCACTCTCGCCGCCGCGTCGGGCTCGCCGGCGGTTAAACGCCGGCGACCGCTGATCTGATGACCGGCGTGGGTTGACCCCACTGCCTGGTTTGACCCCCTCTCTCCCACTGACATGCGGGCCCCGCCCGGCTAATTAAGTTAGGTTAGTATTAACTGAGCTAGGTTAGTTTAGTTAGACACTGACACTCGGGTCCCACAGGTCAGGTTTGACCTGGGGCGCCCAGTTGACCCTGCTGAAGTCACTGTGACGTGGTGCTGACGCCATAATCATTTCTGGATTTAATATTATTCAGGAAATTCCAGAAAATGCCTAAAACTTCTAAAATTCATAGAAAATTAACCGTAACTCCAAATTAAATAATTTATATATGAAAAATTATCAGAAAAATTCAAGGAATCCATCTGTACCATTTTCATGCATGTTAGAACAACTTATAGCTGCTGTTTAGCACAAATCAAATAAAGGGCATTTAAATAATCACATATGGAGTTTGAATTTGAATCTTGTATTCAAACCAACTTCATTTAATCTGTTGCTAGTTGCATTGGCTCAAAACACATTCATTTTGCCATGTCATGATCATGCATCATATTGTGCATTGCATTGATTGTGTTCCCTTCTGTGTTGCCGGTATTTGTCCCCTCTCGATAGACGTGATACCGATGATGTGATCGTTGACACTGATGAAGACTCAATGTTATCTTCAAAAGTGCCAGGCAAGCAAAACCCCCTTGTCCATTCCGATACAATCCTACTCTCTCGCTCCTGCTCTCTTTTACTGCATTAGGACAACAACGACATATTTGTTACTTGCTGCGGTAGCTGAACCCCTTTATCCTCTGCATGACCTGTCATTCCACAGTAATTAGATGAAACCCACTAGCATGAGTAGGAGTTGTTTGAGCCCTGATGTGCCTACTCATTCATGCTTGTTTGTCATGCCTGCTACTGCTTAGAGTTGAGTCAGGTCTGATTCATCGGGGATGAATCAGAGGTGTGTGAACATGTCCTACTGTGTGTGAGCTAAGTATGTGAACACGATTTGGTAAAGGTAGCGGTGAGAGGCCATGTAGGAGTACATGGTGGGTTGTCTCATTGCAGCCGTCCTCAGGAACTGAGTTCTGTGTTTGTGATCCATGATTCAGCTACTACCACGCATTGGGCCCGAAACCAATGGACCCTCTCGGCTTCTTAATCACCCTTGTCCTCTGTCCAGGAGTTGCAAGTAGTTTCTGGTGTTTGTAGTATGCTGGAGGCCGTGCGCAGCGCTGACCGTAGGGGTGGGCTGTGATGCGGTAGGCACGTGGCACGGTGTACCGGGCGCCCGTTTGGTGTCTCGGGAACCCTGTTCACATCGTTTGGGGCTGTGAGCGAAACTCCGGCCGGATCTCCTCATGGATGGAACCCGAATAGGCGATAAACCTGGACTAGAGACTTGAGTGTTTAGGTAGGCCGTGGCCGACACCCACGTTGGGCTTCCGCTTGAAGGTTGCCGAGTACATGTCGTGTAAACGGCGGTAAGTGGTGAGAGCGTGTGTGAAGAAGTACACCCCTGCAGGGTTAACCTAATCTATTCGAATAGCCGTGTCCACGGAAAAGGACCTCTGGGTTGCTTATATCAGTTCATAGACAAGTGAAAGTGGATACTCTAAAATACGCAAGATAAGCGTGAGTGCTATGGATGGCGTTCTCGTAGGGAGACGGGAGCGGATCCATAGTGGTGTATTGATATGGTGAATATGTGGACTCGTGTGCGCCACCTCAAAAGAGTTACTTGCAGTCGTAGTTCAGGATAGCCACCGAGTCAAAGCTGGCTTGCTGCAGTTAAACCCCACCATCCCCTTTGTTGATAATGAAGCATATGTAGTTAGTTCTGATGTAAGTCTTGCTGGGTACATTTGTACTCACGTTTGCCTATTTATGTTTTTGCAGAGAGACTTCGGTCTCGCTAGCAGTTCCGCGTGAACTTCGACGTTTAGCTTGTTACCTCAGCTACGATCTTGTGCCATGGCAGGATCTAGTAGATAGTCAGGCTTCTCAGCCTTTTTCATTTATAGATGTCTGTACTCAGACATGATAGCTTCCGCTTGTGTTTTGACTTGTATGCTCTGATTGTTGGGTCATAAGACCCATGTTTGTAATATCTCGCTCCTCGGAGCCTATTGAATAAATACTTGAGTCGTAGAGTCATGTTGTGATGCCATGTTGTATTTGCACATATCGAGCATATTGTGTGTATGTTATTGAAATGCTTGGTATGTGTGGGATCTGACCATCTAGTTGTTTATCTTTAGTAGCCTCTCTTACAGGGAAATGTCTCCTAGTGTTTCACTGAGCCATGGTAGCTTGCTACTGCTCCGGAATACTTAGGCTGGCCGGCATGTGTCCTTCTTCGTTCCTGTGTCTGTCCCTTCGGGGAAATGTCACGCGATGAATACCAGAGTCCTGTTAGCCCGCTACAGCCCGGTTCACCGGAGTCCTGCTAGCCCAGTGCTACAGCCTGGATTCACTCGCTGATGACCGACACGTTCGATGCTGGGTCATGGATGCCTGTCCCTGTAAGTCTGTGCCACTTTGGGTTTACGACTAGCCATGTCAGCCCGGGCTCCTTATCATATGGATGCTAGCGACACTGTCATATACGTGTGCCAAAAGGCGCAAACGGTCCCGGGCAAAGGTAAGGCGACACCCGTGGGAATACCGTGCGTGAGGCCGCAAAGTGATATGAGGTGTTACATGCTAGATCGATGTGGCATTGAGTCGGGGTCCTGACAGCGTTGGTATCAGAGCTTGACTGCCTGTAGGATTACCAAGCCAAACTGGTCGAAGTTGAGTCTAGAAATTCTTTAGTTATATAAGGGAATTGATTGTGGGATGGAACGTAAGGCTCTTTTTATTCCTTATACCTTATGCCCTTCTGATCTGAGTCATCTTCTCTTCTACGGGGATTAAGAACTAGGCTATCTCTTCTTTCTATTAGGATCACGTGTTACTAATCAGTAGACTTATAAGATTGTTGGATTTAAGTCTCAGTTCAGTTCCTACTACTTCCGTATGTTAATTGTTGATCTCGGAACCTTGATATTGTGCTTCTGAGTGGTTATGCCACCATTTTTGTGATTGTCTCAAATCTTTTTGAGCAATTATAGCCGTTATGCTGTCCGAGTCATTCCAGGTTTCTAAATAGTCTGATGCAATTGCAAAATCCTTTCCCTCTGGTTTCGATGCTCCTTTATGCCAGCTCAATCACACTAATTGTTGAGTCGAGGTACTCTACTGCCTCGACTTTTATGTTGGAGTTATTACTATGACCCTAGGTGTCTTAGGGGATCATCTAGTAATTAGCCATGATTTGTGTTCCCAGTGTGATGATTCTGGCCATCATTCTCGAAAGCATCCCGTGATGCTACTTAGTAGTAGGTATTCTATCCCTGGGTTTTGAACCCGAGATTCACCCTACCTGCTTCATGTTGATAGTAATTGCTAGTGCCTTTAGGATATTAGTAACCTTTGCGATAGTCCTTGAGGTCCGTGGTATTTCCTTCTTCCAAATACTATGAACCACTTATGGCAGATGTTTATTGGATCAAAAGATCACAATTAGAGTACTCTTGAGGAGTTCTCCATTCATAAATCGTGACTCTGCCAGTTCTACCTTTCTGCATGGGTTATCCGGAAGAAATATGTTGAACTTGGTTCGACATACTAATCTATGCATCCACAACTCAGAAAATTATATGTTCCTTTGAGTTGTTCTCCGTAGTTGCATTCTGACCCTCGTCTATCAATTGATAGTCAAGAGTATGCGTGCGTTCGTTTATCGATGCCTATTACTCTTGTGGTCCGTCAAGCCATTCTGTCCTGAATGACTTGGAGAAACAAACTCCAGTACCTCTTCCATATCCAGGATTGGGTCAAAGAAGTTGTGCTCCGCAGATCTAATTGCTAATCCAGCTTTTGGTTCTGTTCTACCTTGGAGTATTACCTTATTCTATATCGAGATTGTTATAGGAATTGCACACCATCCTATGAACTCTTGGTACAGTGATACTTCTCACCATCATTAGTCATTCCTCGGCCCTCGTGTTGATGCAACCGGAATACCGACAAATGAATTGTGATGTGTGAAATCAATACTGCTAGCAACTCTGTTGCTTGGTAGTTAAAGGATAATAATTTCATTCTTAGTATGTTGGTTTTCGAATCATCCTTCTAAGACTGATCGTGCTACCTAGTCCTTATTTCGGTGCACCCTTCAATTGATGAGTTAGGATCTTGTCAAGTCCTCACTCATTTGATCATATCGTCTTGCCCTCAAAAGCAAGATTGTTCTCGAGCTTAGTAACATACCGGTGGTTCGTGACTTTCCAAATATCTTCTTGGAGGTGTTACCGGGTTGTCACCTGACCGCTATGTTGAGTTCGTGATCAAGTTGGTTTCTTGTGAACCACCTTCTCTCCAAGAATCGGTGTTAGATATCCCTGAGCTAGTTGGTTAAGCTAGACAACAACTTGGAGAGTTGGAAGATAAAAGCTTGTCTGACTTAGTTCGTTCCAAAGGGATATTCTTGTGTAGTGTGTGTTGAAGAAAGATGATATCTTCATCGATTGGTCCTTGTGATCAGTTGCTGGACCTATTGTCTTATCAATCCTTTGATTTGAGTGTGGGCTATCGTCAAATCAAATCAATACCAATGATGTTCGTAATGTTGTCTTGTTCGTGGTTGATCCCTCGAGCATACACCATTACATCTTTGGTCTGACCAATGCTATCACCTTGTTCACATAATTGTGGAATTCCACTTATATGGAAACCTGGATGAATTGTTGTTGAGTCCATGAGCAACATTTTTATCTTGTCCATAATTTTGTTGAACATTAAGCTAGTGTTGGAAACTTATATATGCATTATCTTCGTGTTCCGTTCATGAAGCATATGTTCGGATGAAAGAAGTGACTTACTCTTATACATGTGCATCTGATGCAAGTTGCCGCCGTGGAGTCGAGAAAGTCAATGTTGCTCCCTTTGGAATCATCCCAAATCAATTATGCATACGTGCGAAGAATTCTGTGGTTTGGAGACTTGCAACCTTCATTCCATATGTATCCCTAGCACACCAAGCCACTGATTGAGTTGTTCGGAGATAAGAAGTCTGTCTAAGGTGAACTCTTTGGACTTCCACGCGTGGAGACTTCACTATCATCGATGATGGTTCCCCACCTTAACTCGGTAGTGTTTTATTATAAGACTACTATGTGGTCATGCCTGTCTGAGACAGCGTGTTCACATGTGTGTAGCAGAACCAGCTCATGTTTTGGAGCTTGCTATCGTAGTTCATTCCCCGAGAATCTCGCAACGTCATCTCATCGATTCGTGTTGCAAACTTTCGTTTTTCTTCCTAGACTCGATGAGTCTGGAATATCCTAACACCAACCAGATCTGAATCTCAGGCAGATATGATGGTTTGGAACATTTCCCAAGAACTATAATATCGGTCCCTCGGAAACCGGTAAAGTGGATGTCGTGGTCAACACACCCCACCGGAAGACCTATTATTGCAGTATCTTGATTGAAGAAGTTGGCCACCCCCCCATAGGGATTTCGTAGGATTTACTCCCTAGTTGCCCCTATGGATTTCTGAGATCCCGAAGTCCGACCTTTTACTTGATGTTCTAGATATCAAACCATATCTATGAATGGGTTACACTAGCACATCAAGGAGAACATTAGAAGCGAAGTGCTAAATGTCTCTCGGTCGATCATCCAGATTCTGTTTCCTTGGCCTCGCTAAGGTGAAATCTGAGAAAGTGTTATCTTCCTTTGCATCTGCATCATCCTTCCTCATTCATCATGGTAGTAAGTTGTGTTGCCAGAATCCTTGACACGGATATTGGTAAAACCTTGATAATTATGGAAATGCTCAAGTTCTTGAGAGCACGCCCAAGCGCTAGGTGTTATCATCGGTACTAATTGGATTGCTCTCAGTTTCCTCGGCAATACTATGACCTTTTCAAACAGTGAATTCACTCTCTATTGTGGGTTCTTCCCCAGTTTCCAGAATCATTCCCAGCATTGCATTTTGTTCCCAGCTTGCACCGCTAATGTGCCATTCTACCATGGGTCTCTTCCATTTCCGGCGATAAGCAAATTCATCCATTACGTTGTCTTCAACAATGTAATCCACATCATCCAAGTCCGGGTATGCCTTTCTACCGAACCCCTCTAAATGATCGATTATGATTGCCTTAAGCTGGTATAAAGAGTTTCAATGATCTTTAAATCAAAGGTAATTCTTTTTGCCACTTAAGGGGATATTTCTATGAGTCACCACCCCTAAGGTGCATCATTATGGTGTCATGGCAACTCAACTCCTCGCTACGTTGACAACCGTTCACCACCTTCTTAAGCGTGGAATTATTGTCCACCTAGTGAACCTTCGTCATCCGTTTCTTTCCACCCCTCTTGATGTGCATCTCGTGTCTCAGCTCGAGAGATGCTGCTATGTCTCATCCCATGAGATGATCCTGAGTTGTTCGGTCTTCTCGAAGATCGATTGTTCTAGAGTTTTCCTTTCTTCTCGTTGTCATGTTGGCTGGAGTTCTCAAAGCAAGACGCCGAGACAAAGATGAGGATCAAATCAACACTCTTGTGATGTGCAACCTGGATCGTGAAGATTATGTTAATTTGCGTTCCCCCTTCATCCTACCCTACGCTTGAATCTCGGGTCGAGATTCTTGTTTAGTGGGGGTGAGTTGTCACAGCCCTAGAATTTGTCTGTCATTAGTTGCATCAAGGCATTCATGCATCATGTTTGAAGTTCATGAAATTTGAAATGGGGAGGACCAAGCCCTAGCACCAAAGCAATGCAAATAGGTTCAACTTCAAAATATTTTTCAAAGAACCCAAATTGGTTTGCAAAAATGTTCATGATTAATGGAAAAGGGTGAAAACCATTTCCAGAGATGATGGATATTTTTCCAAGACATTTTTGGATTTTTGAGTAAACCATATTGTATTTGACTTTGGGCATTTAAATACTATAAATAATTTAAATGTTCAAATAAATGTTGGAAATTGTTAAGGGTCACTGAAATAATTCAGAAAGCACCCATAATTGTTTCTAGGATTTTATTAAATGATTTGATATTTTAAATCAAATCAAAAACAAATTGCAGAAAATAGAAAAGAGGAAACAGAGAGAGAGAGAGAGAGAGTACTTACCTGGCGCCTACCTGTGCGGCCTGCTGCAGAAGCCGGCCCAGCCCACCACTGCAGCCCTCCGTCGTCTTCCTCCCCTCGCCCCGAAGCAGCTGCGTGCTCGCACGCGCACGGCCGCGCGGCCACCTCCTGCTTGCCGACGAGCCCCTCGACGCGTGGACGACTCCCGCAGGCCGTCCCGATCCCGCTGACCGTTTCGCTCACTCTCCCCCCTCGAACCTCCCTCCTCTGCTCCCTCTCTCCCGCCCGGACCGAACACACCCGCCGCCGCCGACGAGCATCACCGCGGCCACCGTCCACCCCGTGCCTCTCCGATGAGTTCAGAGGAACCGCCATCGCCTTCTGCGTCTTCTACACCAACCCATTCGACCGCGGGAGCCCTGTAGCGTCTTCCTGGAGCTCGTCCCCAACCTTCGGCCGCCGGCGAACTTTCGAGGATTCGCGAGCTCCAGCCCCTCCCCGGCCTCGCCGTTGCCTCTACCGGATCCGCTGTGAGCTCCTCTTCCATTTCCCCTCCTCCCCGCGCTCGTTCCCGCACGCTAGCCGCCCTTTTCACCGGGGCCGTGAGCTCCTCGCCGCCGGCGATGACGCGGACAAGGCCAGAGCCACCGGAGCTAGCTACCGAGCACGGCAACGTGCTCCACACCTCACCAGGAACCTAACACACACACCAGCTTCCCCTCCCGTGCCCCCTAACGCCAACCCCGACCTCGCCCGAACTCCGGCGGCCACCTAGGTCGTCGCCGGCGCCGATTCCGGCCGCCCCGACCCCAACCGACTCCACCAGAAGTGGCGGCATGTTCCCAGCTACCCATAGCCACCCTCCGCGGCTCGTTTGGTTGCCGAAACGACCAAAACCACTCTCGCCGCCGCGTCGGGCTCGCCGGCGGTTAAACGCCGGCGACCGCTGATCCGATGACCGGCGTGGGTTGACCCCACTGCCTGGTTTGACCCCCCTCTCTCCCACTGACATGCGGGCCCCGCCCGGCTAATTAAGTTAGGTTAGTATTAACTGAGCTAGGTTAGTTTAGTTAGACACTGACACTCGGGTCCCACAGGTCAGGTTTGACCTGGGGCACCCAGTTGACCCTGCTGACGTCACTGTGACGTGGTGCTGACGCCATAATCATTTCTGGATTTAATATTATTCAGGAAATTCCAGAAAATGCCTAAAACTTCTAAAATTCATAGAAAATTAACCGTAACTCCAAATTAAATAATTTATATATGAAAAATTATCAGAAAAATTCAAGGAATCCATCTGTACCATTTTCATGCATGTTAGAACAACTTATAGCTGCTGTTTAGCACAAGTCAAATAAAGGGCATTTAAATAATCACATATGGAGTTTGAATTTGAATCTTGTATTCAAACCAACTTCATTTAATCTGTTGCTAGTTGCATTGGCTCAAAACACATTCATTTTGCCATGTCATGATCATGCATCATATTGTGCATTGCATTGATTGTGTTCCCTTCTGTGTTGCCGGTATTTGTCCCCTCTCGATAGACGTGATACCGATGATGTGATCGTTGACACTGATGAAGACTCAATGTTATCTTCAAAAGTGCCAGGCAAGCAAAACCCCCTTGTCCATTCCGATACAATCCTACTCTCTCGCTCCTGCTCTCTTTTACTGCATTATGACAACAACGACATATTTGTTACTTGCTGCGGTAGCTGAACCCCTTTATCCTCTGCATGACCTGTCATTCCAAAGTAATTAGATGAAACCCACTAGCATGAGTAGGAGTTGTTTGAGCCCTGATGTGCCTACTCATTCATGCTTGTTTGTCATGCCTGCTACTGCTTAGAGTTGAGTCAGGTCTGATTCATTGGGGATGAATCAGAGGTGTGTGAACATGTCCTACTGTGTGTGAGCTAAGTATGTGAACACAATTTGGTAAAGGTAGCGGTGAGAGGCCATGTAGGAGTACATGGTGGGTTGTCTCATTGCAGCCGTCCTCAGGAACTGAGTTCTGTGTTTGTGATCCATGATTCAGCTACTACCACGCATTGGGCCCGAAACCAATGGACCCTCTCGGCTTCTTAATCACCCTTGTCCTCTGTCCAGGAGTTGCAAGTAGTTTCTGGTGTTTGTAGTATGCTGGAGGCCGTGCGCAGCGCTGACCGTAGGGGTGGGCTGTGATGCGGTAGGCACGTGGCACGGTGTACCGGGCGCCCGTTTGGTGTCTCGGGAACCCTGTTCACATCGTTTGGGGCTGTGAGCGAAACTCCGGCCGGATCTCCTCATGGATGGAACCCGAATAGGCGATAAACCTGGACTAGAGACTTGAGTGTTTAGGTAGGCCGTGGCCGACACCCACGTTGGGCTTCCGCTTGAAGGTTGCCGAGTACATGTCGTGTAAACGGCGGTAAGTGGTGAGAGCGTGTGTGAAGAAGTACACCCCTGCAGGGTTAATCTAATCTATTCGAATAGCCGTGTCCACGGAAAAGGACCTCTGGGTTGCTTATATCAGTTCATAGACAAGTGAAAGTGGATACTCTAAAATACGCAAGATAAGCGTGAGTGCTATGGATGGCGTTCTCGTAGGGAGACGGGAGCGGATCCATAGTGGTGTATTGATATGGTGAATATGTGGACTCGTGTGCGCCACCTCAAAAGAGTTACTTGCAGTCGTAGTTCAGGATAGCCACCGAGTCAAAGCTGGCTTGCTGCAGTTAAACCCCACCATCCCCTTTGTTGATAATGAAGCATATGTAGTTAGTTCTGATGTAAGTCTTGCTGGGTACATTTGTACTCACGTTTGCCTATTTATGTTTTTGCAGAGAGACTTCGGTCTCGCTAGCAGTTCCGCGTGAACTTCGACGTTTAGCTTGTTACCTCAGCTACGATCTTGTGCCTCGGCAGGATCTAGTAGATAGTCAGGCTTCTCAGCCTTTTTCATTTATAGATGTTTGTACTCAGACATGATAGCTTCCGCTTGTGTTTTGACTTGTATGCTCTGATTGTTGGGTCATAAGACCCATGTTTGTAATATCTCGCTCCTCGGAGCCTATTGAATAAATACTTGAGTCGTAGAGTCATGTTGTGATGCCATGTTGTATTTGCACATATCGAGCATATTGTGTGTATGTTATTGAAATGCTTGGTATGTGTGGGATCTGACCATCTAGTTGTTTATCTTTAGTAGCCTCTCTTACGGGGAAATGTCTCCTAGTGTTTCACTGAGCCATGGTAGCTTGCTACTGCTCCGGAATACTTAGGCTGGCCGGCATGTATCCTTCTTCGTTCCTGTGTCTGTCCCTTCGGGGAAATGTCACGCGATGAATACCAGAGTCCTGTTAGCCCGCTACAGCCCGGTTCACCGGAGTCCTGCTAGCCCAGTGCTACAGCCTGGATTCACTCGCTGATGACCGACACGTTCGATGCTGGGTCATGGATGCCTGTCCCTGTAAGTCTGTGCCACTTTGGGTTTACGACTAGCCATGTCAGCCCGGGCTCCTTATCATATGGATGCTAGCGACACTGTCATATACGTGTGCCAAAAGGCGCAAACGGTCCCGGGCAAAGGTAAGGCGACACCCGTGGGAATACCGTGCGTGAGGCCGCAAAGTGATATGAGGTGTTACATGCTAGATCGATGTGTCATTGAGTCGGGGTCCTGACACCTGCATACCAATCACGAGGGAAAACAAGGCCTGCCGTTATGGTTGCCACCCAACCATTGGTTGCTCCGAGGGAGAGATTGGGGCACTGAGGGCCTGGTGAGGTGGCGCCTGGTGGGGCTGCCGTGGCCAGAGCTCGGCCTCTCAGATTTGTCGGTGTTGCAGGGACGGACCCATACGCAAGTGCCGTGCCAGAGCGAGCGGCTCCAAAGGTATGTGTCAATCGAGCGGGCGATTAAGTCAAGCAGGTTAAGCATGAAGGAGCAAATCCATTTAGATAGATGCAGAAAAAGCAAACGCCACTCGGTCAGGTCCGAGCAGCTTGGGGATAATGCAGCCCGAGGGGCGCCCCCAACAAGGTAAGCGAAGAACATAAGCAAAACAGATACATGCCGCAGGGACGGACCCATGCGACCTGGGAATGATGCAGCCCTGTGGGCGCTCCCAGCTGAAAATGGAACTTTGAAAGATGTCACCTGATACCGTCGGAGATGAAGGGATGCGGAAGTAGCGGAGGACGCGCGGTGAGGAAGCCGACCCTCACGAGCTCCCGGGACCAGGAGCCTCGGGAGGCCCCGGGGCCGTAGGCGGATCCTCGAGGACCATCTCCATCTCCGCCAGGACCGCGCAATGCCTGACCTCCTGAGCCTCCAGAATGCTCCTCAACAGGCGCTGATGAGCAGCGGCTGCGTTCGGCAGGCCGAGAGGCATGCGAACGTAGGTGTGAGGTGGACCCTCGCAACGCCCCACGCGCGAATGCCAGAGGCGCTCCTGAGACACGGCTCGGTTGAGCCATGGCACGTCGAGGTAAACGCGCAGCCCACCATCCTCGCCTGGATTGGGGGCTACGGCGAGCATGTGGCGGCTGCCGCGCATGACTCTTGACTCCTGTAGCTCCTAAGTGTTTCTCACGATGAACTCCTGAGGGTTTGGCCCTCCTTGCCTCATACCTTCCTAAGGGAAACGTGCTTTGAAGCATGCCTCCAAGTGGTGCCCGAGCGCCTCCCTCGTGATCTTGGCAAAGTCGGTGGCCCTGTAAGAGAGAGCCCCCGAGCCTTGCCCGAGGAGGGCGCCGGGCGCGCCTTCCTATGCAACAGAGGGTGGCGCCCCTTGAATGGGCGCAGGTCCTGACGCAACGCCTCTAGAGGTGCCTGCCTCATGATGGTATGGGCCAGGTGAAGTCTTCTTCTTCTTAGGGACCGCCTCAGGAAGGCTCTCGGTCCTGTGATCCATGTCTTCGGTTGGCGCAGCCTGGAAGGCACGCTCAAGAGAACACACTGCATCCTTTTCTTCATAGGGGACTGTGATGACTCCACCGCTTCCAGGCATCCTGAAGACATTGTAGCCATGGTGAGTCACTGCCATGAACTTGGCCAGAGCTGGGTACTCGAGGATGGCATTGTACGGCAGGCGAATGTGGGCGACGTCGAAGTCAATGAGCTCGGTGCGGTAGTTGTTGTGCTGCCCAAAGGTGACAGGAAGGTTAACCTGCCCTATGGGAACAGTGGAACCATCAGTAACTCCTTAGAAAGGCTTGGTCGGCTGAAGCTGATCATATGGAACTTGGAGATTGTTGAACGTCTCGACGGACACAACGTTGAGTACTGCTCTGCCATCGATGAGCGTCCTAGTGACTTGCACATTGCTGATGACTGGGGAACAAAGCATTGGGAGCACTCCGGCCATTGCCGCGCACTTGAGCTGATCCGCTGAGCTGAACGTGATAGCGCACGCAGACCACCTGAGAGGGCGCATGGCCTCAAGCTTGGGGAGGACTGCATTCACCTCGCGAGCAAACTTCTTGAAGATGCGCTGTGAGGCTGGGGCCTGGGCACCGCCTAGGATGCAAGCGATTGCGCGCGGCTCCTGGAAGCCCCCAGCCCCCTCGTCCTGATGCTGGTCTTCATTCCTCCTTGGCGGTGGTGGCAGAGGAGGGAGGCCTGCATTGCCTTGTGGCCGATCTTCACGAGGCCGATCCCTCCAACCTCCCTCGCGAGGCTAGTCCTTCCAGCTGTCCTTGCTAGGTCGGTCACGCCATCCTTGGGGTGGGCCACGGTCTTCCCATCATCCTCCACCTCTTCCTCCTCCTCGGCCATAGCCCCGATCGTTGCGGTCGGGGCGTCGGCCGATACATCCATCTCGCACAGCCCTGAGCTCTTGGCATTCGTTGGTGTTGCGGGTGTGGAGGTCGTAGTACATGTAGTACCGGCTGCCCTTGGATGACTCCGGCTAATCGCTACCTTGCTTGGGGTCGCTGCGAGCACAACAGCTCCTTTGCGCTTCATGCCCTTAACCTCGGGCTTCTTCTCGTCCGGATCAGCAGCCGGAAGCTCGAGAATGGAGAGGCGCCCTTCCTCAGCCCTGACACACTTGGTCGCCGAGTTGAACAGCTCCAGAGATGTGCTTAGGTCTTTATGGATTGCTGGCTCCTCTTTCATCTTGATGTCACGCATGCCATCGGAGAAGGCTGAGATGATGGCTTCCTCAGTCAACCTGGGGATCTTGAGGCGGGCGTTGTTGAAGCGCTGGATGTACTTCTCCAGGGTCTCTCCTGGCTGTTGCTTGATGCGGCGCAGGTCACTCATGGCCGGGAGCCGGTCGCGAGTGCCTTGGAAGTTGCCGATGAAGCGAGTGCGCATCTCGTCCCAAGAGGAGATCGTGCCGGGAAGCAGGTTCTGGAGCCAGGTGCGGGCGCCATCCTTGAGCTCCATGGGAAACCAGTTCGCCATGACATTTTCGTCCCCATTGGCCACCTCGATGCCCAGCTCGTAGAGCTGGAGGAACTCCGCGGGGTCGACAGTACCGTCGTAGCGAGGAGGCAGATCTGGCTTGAACTTGCCCGGTCAAGCCACACTGCGCAGCTCGGCGGTGAAGGCGCGGCAGCCTACAGTCGCTACAGGGGGCCTTTGGTGACGAACGACTTCATCTTGGAGGTCTCCGCGTGCTGCCGCCAGCAGCAGCGCGGGGTCTTCGCACGCTGGAGCAGGAATGCGGTCATGGCGGCTGGCGCTGGGAGCACGTGAGCAATTTCTTGAGGGCAAGGGACCTCTTGGCAGCTATTTTCTTGCTGCGCGAGCGCTGGGCGCGGTGGGTCTCGTCCAGGGGTCGCGCGCCTTGGGGACATGGTGCCTTCTTTAGGAGGAGGCGACAGAGGTGCCTCCGGAGCTGCGTTGCCCGCGCAGGGCGGAGGGCGATGCAACGAGAGGGACGGCGCAGGTGATCCCCCTGTGGCGCTGACGAGCTCGGTGATGCGAGCGAGCCACTCATCGTAGAGGTCGTCGATAGGGCGATAGTGCAGGAGCTCATGTGCCAGGAGCAACACAGCGTGCGCGTCCGCGGGAGCGCGACGAGCGTGCGACGATGATCCTGCCAGAGTCAGCGACGGTGTGGCGGTGCGGCCTTCCTGCCGCACGGAGGGATGCAGCAACGACGCCTGCTGCTCGTTCCCTGCCGGGCCGGTGGCGGCGTGGGCGGCGACGGGGAACAATGGGGAGGCCGGCCGACGGGGGCCGTCTGGGCGACATGGGCCGCAAGAGCAGCCCGACGCTCGGCGCGGGCTCGGCGAGCGTCAAACATGGGCGCGACGGACGATGAAACGCGAGGTAGTGGAAGAAGGATTCCAGCGCACCCCTGCCTGGCGTGCCAAATGTCGGATTTCGGGTTCCGGCAGACCCTTGAGGTTTGAACTCTAGGGTGCGCGCAAAGATCTCTCCCCTACCAACTCGCGTCTCGAAGCCTCGCAAGGAATCTAGGCTAGAAAGAAGAACACATAAGGGACACGGGGTTTATACTGGTTCAGGCCACCATTGTGGTGTAATACCCTACTCTAGTGTGTGGTCTGGTGGATTTCCTCAGGGGGTGATGAACAATACAGAGGAAGAACAACCTCGCAAGAGGTGTTCTTGAGCTGGTGCGATGAACTGCTTGGGTGAGTTCAGTCACCGCTCTCTCTCTAGTCTACCCAAAATCTGGATCTCTCTCCCTTACTCGGTCGTGGCTAGCTCTATTTATAGAGGGAGGCCCTGGGCCTCTTCCCAAATAATGAGCGGGAAGGGCGCTAACAATTGGCCATTTTGAAGGGGAACATCTAGTACACTTATCCTGACTAAAGTTGGTCTTCGACTGCCAAAGACTCTAACGGTGCCGCCGTCCTGGGCTCCACTGTGACCTCCATCCTGCCGTCCTGCTGGTCTTGGTCTTGTTGCACCGAAACGGTAACCTTTGCCCGATGCCTTGGCCTATGTTTGCCCCCTTTGCACCAAAGGGGAAACAAGGACACTGCACAGGTCGGCGTCCACCTGGTCTCGATCGTCATGGCTTGCGTCATGGGCACCTCGTGAGGTACCCTGCCTTGATCTTTCCGCCTCCTTGCGAGCCCGCCTGATGAGGATGCTCCTGAGGAAGCTTCCTGTCATCTGCCGCGGGAGGCTTGGCTCCTTGCGATGGTCTTGAGCTTGAGCTGATGAAGCTGGGATGCACTGGGCCTCCGCTTGAGCCACGCCGCAGGCCGCAGGCAGGCAAGTGTGGGGACCCCCGTTCCCAGAACGCCGACAATGACCAAGGAAGCTTTGTATCCTGAGGGTCATCCTAAGAGAATTGAGCAAGATTCTCGGAGAATTATTACTGATGCGCCTAGTCCTAGTAAATAGAAGAAGAAAACGGATTGGACTTTCCATGCTTCTAGTGAACCTGTTATAGACACACCTGAGAATCCAAATGATATTTCTATTTCTAATGCTGAGACACAATCTTGTGAGGAACATGAACCTAGTGATATAATTAATCATGATGTTCATGTTGATGTTCAACCTAGTAATGATAATGATGTAGAGATTGAACCTAATGTTGATCTTAATAACCCACAATCAAAGAATCAACATTATGAGAAGCGAGACTTTATTGCTAGGAAACATGGTAAAGAAAGAGAACTATTGGTTCAGAAACCCATGCCCGTTCCTCCCAAGCCATCCAAGAATAAGGATGATGAGGATTTTGAGCGCTTTGCTCAAATGATTAGACCTATCTTTTTGCGTATGCGTTCGACTGATATGCTTAAAATGCCTCCTTATGCTAACTATATGAAAGATATTGTTACAAATAAAAGAAAGATACCGGAGGCTGAAATTTCCACCATGCTTGCTAATTAGACTTTTAAGGGTGGAATACTAAAGAAACATGGAGATCCAGGAATACCAACTATACCATGCTCCATTAAAAGAAACTATGTTAAAACTGCTTTGTGTGATCCTGGAGTCGGTGTTAGTGTTATGCCTTTCTCTTTATATCATAGACTTGAATTGAATAAGTTGACACCTACTAAAATCTCTTTGCAAATGTCCGATAACTCAACTTCTATACCCATCGGTATTTGTGAGTATGTGCCTGTTGTGGTTGCAAACATTACTATCTTAACGGAATTTGTTACTCTTGATATTCCCAAGGACGACAATATGTCGATCATCCTTGGTAGACCCTTTTTAATACTGCAGGGGTTGTTATTGATTACAACAAAGGCAATGTCACTTTTCATGTAATGGTAATGAGCATATGGTACACTTTTAGAAGAAACAACCTCAAGTTCATAGTACTAATTTATTGGAAAAATTTCAACTATTACTATTGGAGGTTTTGAATTCCCTCTCCCTACTATCAAAAATAAATATTATATTCTTATTGTTGGGGACATGCATGTCCCCGTTGAGGTAACCTTGTGCTATTAGAAAATTCTCCGGTTTCATGTTACTCGAAGGAAGTTTGTTAATAAGACTTGATCAACCTAGTTAATGGATTCCTTTTGATGAGCATGAGATGGATGAACTCAGAAAGCACAACCTTCTATACCCACCTTTTACTTTCTGTTATTTAGAATAAATAAAGGGAAAATAGTGTTACCTGTCTGTTTTCTGAATTATCCATGCAATAAAAAATGTCTCGAAAATAAAAGTTCTCCAAATGCCCTAAAAATTTACTATGATTTTTATAGAATATTTTAGAATTTCTGGCACTGAGAATGCACCAGGGGGGTGCACTAGTGGACCACAAGGGTGGAGGGCACGCCCTACCCCCCTGGACACCCCCTGCCTTGTGGGTCCCACATGGGCTCCCCTCACTTATTCCAGCACCCATCCACTTCGTCTTCCTCCAGAAAAAGCATCCCGTAGCCCAAACCCATGTTCTTGCTCACCTTGCTTCCATTTTTAATCTCCTTGTGCAAAGCTCCATTTCAATGTTTTGGGAGATTGTTCTTCGGTATGTGACTCCTCCAATGGTCCATATAGTTTTCTTCTTGTACTTTATTTATTACAAATTTGTGCTACTTAGGTGACCTTGTTCTTGAGCTTGCATGTCAAAATTATATGGTTCAAAGTACTTTTGATGCATGATATAGCCTCTAGATACTTATAGGAGTAGTTGCTATCAATCTTTTTGAGTTTGGTTCACTTTTATTTTGGGTCACTAAAAATTTCAAAAAAAATTAGAGGAAGAAAAATGTCTAGGAAAATGTACCGAGGAGGTTCTTCGAGGAAGCAAGCACCGAGGCTCGCGATATGTGAGCTGGACCTTGAACCACCAAGGGAAGCTCAAGTGCAGCCCTGTGAGTGGCCATCGGATGAATTCGTTGTCTATGCAGGTTTCAAGGATGAGTTTGATGTATACGTACAAAATGTAGGCCTTGAGGATTTCGTGTCAGATAAGTGCCGACAATACTATTTCCTCATTGATTCCTTTGTGCGGAGGTTCGAATTTTCATCTAAGCGCAATACCTATACTATTTTATTTGATTTTTATGATGAATCATATACCACGGACCTTGGAGATTTTAATACTGCATGCAAAATCCCACTGTCGGTGTCAAAACCGGCGGATATCGGGTAGGGGGTCCCGAACTGTGCGTCTAGGCGGATGGTAACAGGAGACAAGGGACACGATGTTTTACCCAGGTTCGGGCCCTCTTGATGGAGGTAAAACCCTACGTCCTGCTTGATTGATATTGATATTGTAGATGTTTACAAGAGTGGATCTACCACGAGATAAAGGAGGCTAAACCCTAGAAGCTAGCCTATGGTATGATTGTAATGGTTGTTGTTGTTATTGTGTCCTACGGACTAGAGCGATCCGATTTATATAGACACCGGAGAGGGCTAGGTTTACATACAGTCGGTTACAATGGTAGGAGATCTACGTATCCGTATCGCCAAGCTTGCCTTCCACGCCAAGGAAAGTACCATCCGGACACTTGGACGAAGTCTTCAATCTTGTATCTTCATAGTCTTGGAGTCTGGTCGATGATGATAGTCCGGCCGATGATAGTTCAGCTAATGATGGTAGTCCGGCTATCCGGACACCCCCTAATCCAGGACTCCCTCAGTAGCCCCTGAACCAAGCTTCAATGACGATAAGTCCGGCGCGTATATTGCTTGGCATTGCAAGGCGGGTTCCTCCTCCGAATAATAGAAGATTGTGAACACCAGGATAGTGTCCGGCTCTGCAAAATAAATTCCACATTCCACCGTAGAGAGAATAATATATACACAAGCTCAATCTGCTGACGTTTTTTGCGGCATGACGTCACGCCACTACCAAGCCATTACTTGAATCGTTTTTTACTCTACCACCTCAGCGCATTTAGCGAAGCGGTTTCCTTGGCACGTCTTGTCAAAGCAGAGATCGTGTTCCCCCTTAATCCGGGATTCTCATCAATATGGACGTGGGTAACCCAACCGCGCCCGTCGCCCCGCCCCCTCTATCGAAGGCGAGTCCCAAACGGTCACGGAGACGGCTCTTGGTATTCTCCCTCTTTATAACGGGACCAAGGCTCGTTTCTTTTCTTCAATCCTCCATCGAATCCTCTACCTGCTCCAAGTTCTAGCACCTAGAGCTCCAGATTCGAGCGCTTCGGACCTTCAATGATGTCCGGTTCCGACCTCCAGGGCCGGTGGATGCAGACGGAGGAGGACGTGCTAAAGCTGCGGGAGGCCAAGTACCTGGCTTATGAGATTTCGCACAGGTTGCCTGCCGATCCCCACCCCCGAGCGCGACGAGTATGTCATTTTTGTATCCCACCTCCGTCGGGGTTTAGGCTTCCCGATGGATCCTTTTGTGAGAGGGCTCATGTTTTACTATGGGTTCGAATTCCACGATTTGGCTCCGGAGTCCATCCTCCATATTTCTGCATTCATGGTTGTCTGCGAAGCCTTCCTCCGCGTCACCCCTCAGTTCGGCCTGTGGCTGAAGACCTTCAATGTGGCGCCGAAGATGATTGGGGGGCATCAAGCGGAGTGCGGCGGGGCGGCCATAAGTAGGAGGGCCGATGCCCCGTGGCCCGCTGGCTCCTTCCAATAGGAGCTCGGCCCGTGGCAGCAAGAGTGGTTCTATATCACTGTTTCGAGGGGCCGCAGACAAAAGCCGCCGCCCTTATTCCGCCCGGGACCTCCATGACGGTTGATGTCGTGGGTCAACCAAGGGCTCAACTGGGGGCCGTCAAAGGACGTGCCCCTACTGCAGGGCCGGATTCGAGATCTCCAAACGAGGGAGGTCGATATGGTGGTGGTAATGCAGGTTATGCTGATTAGGCGTCTCCCACCCTGCAAATGCCGCCCTCTCCGGCTGTGGGAGTTCAATCCGGAGGGCCCACGGATTCTTCAGCACTTCATGGGTATGACACCCTGGAGATGTACAAATTATTCTTCGGATCGCAAGAGGCGCATCCGGAATTGACCGAGGATGCTGGCCTAAGCTGCAATCGCCCGGATACTCAAGTAAGTAGTTCCAAGTCCGGACATACCGTTTGTTTGCCTTTCAATAATTCGCCTTATGACCAACTTCCTTCTAAACAGGAGTGGATAGCGGAAGCAAAATTGATATGGTGTCCGGCCCCCCTCCCCGAGACCGCGCCGGATTCCGTGCTGGTTCGGATGCTTGAGGTTGCCCCTCCAGAGGAAGGCGAAGGGGAAAGCAGGAAAGCTACTGCCTCGCCTAAGGAGGCTCTTGAAAGAGGGGGGATCGAGAATCCCTCCTTCCAAGGGGAGAAGAGGACTGCCTCCGAGGACCCGGGGGCAAAAGCCCCTAAACGGGGGAAGAAATCTTCGCCAGAGGGTCCTGCGTCCAGGGAGGCCCCGGCCGCACAATCTCCCTTAAAGTGTCAGCCCTCCAACGAGCCGTAAGTAGAAAGAAAGGAGCTTTATAATAAGGGACATCCCTATTTGTGCTTCTGAGGATAACTAAAGTTTTTACCTTGTAGTTCGGATCTTCGTCCTTCGCAAATGAGCTCGTCTTCGGGGGACCTTCGTCCGGAGATGATGGAGAGCGAGACGCCTCTGTCCGGGGCGCCGTCGGATAGGGCGGACGAGCCTGAACTGTCGTCACGGAGGGAGCCCCCGGGTTCGGCAAAGCCAGATAGTTCGGCGCCAACGGGTGTACGGCTGAAGGATCTGCTTGAGAAGGCGTCTATCTCAGATGATCACCACGCATTGATGAGCATGGTGATTGAAAGGGTTTCGTCTGCCGAAGGCGGGTTGCATAATGCCGTCAGGAGTTTGCTGGCGGGGTTTGAGGTGCGTAAAAATGACACACCTTTTAACAGTTTAGCATATAGAATGCGCCTTGTATAGATAGTAGCCCCTGAGACTCGGTAGGTTGTCAAAATCGACAGCATGCCGAGGATCAAAATCGCAGGTTTAAATTTCCGCCGTGCCGATGCAGGTGGCGGGTCGTCCGGGGGCCAACCGGACTGATGGAGTTGCTGAACTAAAGCGGCAACTCGCTGTTGCAGATGCGGACATCACGCTGGTCAACAGGCGACTTGATGAGTCGCAAGGTAAGTGTTTCTGTGCGGTCACTTGGTAAGGGGGCCGAAGCCAGCTCCTTACAACATGTGCGTGAAATGCAGATAGTGCCACTGCTGTGGAGAGCCTTCAAGCCGAACTTGCTCAAGCCAAGGAGCAGGCCAGAAGGAGTAATGCGGCAGCCTCGAGGGCGGCCGAGGAGTTAGCGGCCGAAAGGGCCGCACACTGCCGGAGCAGGGAAGAGATGGCCGAAATGGCCGTGAAGTTAAAAGATGCTACCGACCGCAATGAGGCTCTTGGGAAGGAGCGCCTAGCGGGGCAAGAAGACCTGGAGAAGGCCACCGCCGAAGCCAAGGATGTCCGCTCTACAATGCGGGCTATAAAGGAAGAGCTGCGCCAGGCCGGAGATATTGTAGCTGGCAAGCCTTTTCTGCTGCGCCAAAGGTTTACGGATCCAAAGTATGCTCAGCTGGGCCAATTGTGGGGTCCAGAGGACCCTTATATGGACTTAGCAGCGAGTGCGGCGGATGCCGTTGTGCATTTTCAAAGCCAGAAGGATCATAAGACAGAAGAGCTGTTTTGGTCTCAATTCCATAGTCCGGAGCGTTCACTTCCGCTGACCGGCCGTTTGGCCGAGTGGGCTGAGCTAAATAAGTTGTCCGGGCTTGCTATGATGGATATAGTGACCCATGTCCGGCCGGATAGGCCCGAGCCGAAGAGTTACTTTGGCTTATTGCAGCAATTTGTTGGGGCGGTGCTGCATATCAAGGCGATGAAGCGGTCGGCCTGCATAGAGGGTGCGCGGATGGCACTCGCCCGTGTGAAGACACATTGGACAGAGATGGATGCCACCGCTGTTGCGACCCCGGGTTCAGACGATAACCGGTTACCCGCCGAGCACTATTTTGGCGAAGTGATACGTGGTGCTCGTGTAATAGAGTCGCAGTGCTCAAAAAATGTTACGTTCGAATGAGCGTTTTTATGATGTAAAACAATATTTATGATGTAAGCGCCTTTTATACTTGTGCGTTCAAGTAATAGAATATCTCCTATGCGGCCGTTCATGTATACGTGTGTATAACCTGAAAGATGGCAGTCGTCGGCTTCAGCCCCCACGCACAAGGTGCGGGGGTGTTCGCAAAAAATAGTGCGTTTTCACACTTAATCCGACGTCTCGGTCCTGTAAAGCAGGTGGTAGCATAGCAAATGAGGCAACCGGACTATAATGCTTTATCACTTTCACTTAGCCATGGAGTTCGAGGGTGGGGCTACGACATAGCCCCTGGGGGCACCGCGCTCTCTGAATTTGGGGCGCGTATGTGCCTGACGGGGAAATGGCCCTTCATCAAAGCGGAGGAATTCTAAACATTCCCATGGTCGATCGAGTGGTTGACCAGTCTCTCGTTGTATCATGACAGTCAGTTTTCGGCTTTCTCAACTGAGGTGCTCGCCCAGCCGAACTGGGGCACAATCGCAGTAGTTCTCCTGGTGTCGCGTTAGCCGATGATACGGAACGTAAGGCAGCAAAACACAGGAGCCGGGCAAACCCAACATTTGACCAAAGACATGATTCGGAGATGATGCATATAAGGCCTAACTCAAGACGCCGAACACTCCCAAAGGTGTTCGGTCTTTACCATAGCGGGCAAAACAATGCCCTAAGCCCCTTGTGTCCAGGTACGAGCAGGTTCTTCTGGCGCGGCTGATGCCAAAACGCCAGTCTCCACTCTGGTTATAATGAGAAACCAGGGGATTATAGCAACAAGAGACAGTAAGAAAGGTTTACGTAGGGTCTTAGTCTGAAAAGAGTCCTTGCAACGGGTCCCTACTACACGTCTGCGCCTGTCTCTCCGTTGTGCCGTATCCTGTACGGGTGTGCACGCTGTTCATCTGAAAAAAGAGAGGAACTTAGTTTGAAAAGAAATCGTGCGAGAAAGTGCATAAAAAATTGAAATATAGATTAATAAAGTTGAGCCTATGCTAGCTCATCATGGCTTATATGTACAAATCCTTGTGAAGGGGTGTGTGGCTAGGTAGCCCCTAGCTTATTTATTCCGAACTCGTCCAGCCGTGTCCCAGGTCTCAGGCGACCTTTTAATGAAATGATGGCACGTGGACCGGGCATTTCAAGCGTAAGAGACGCGTAATGTGGTATTGCATTGAAGCGGACGAAAGCTTCCCGTCCCAGTGATGCTTGATAGCTACTTTTAAATGGGGCGACATGACAGGTTAGCTTTTCTCGTCGAAAGTTGTCAGGTGACCCGAACACAACTTCTAGTAATAATGAAAATGTGCACCTGGCGTAAGGGCCTGGCGCCACTCCTTTGAAGGAAGTGCGGCTATGCCGAATTGTAGTAGGGTCTATCCCAACTTGCGGATTGTGTCCGGATATAGCAGGTTTAAGTCACTGCCGCCGTCCATCAAAACCTGCGTGAATTGCAGTCCGTCTATTATGGATACTTCTGGACTAATCCAGATGGTCGAAAGTGATTGGTTTTGACATCCAATCTCGGTGTTCCGCTGGGGTGGACCGTGCGACACTTGTCTTAGCGAGTGCCGTGTTGGTTTTCCGTACTATCACATGAAGTGAGTTTACTGTTTTGACTTCTTGTGGGAAAGTCTTTTGACTTCTGGTGCTCTGCTGGTGGGGTTTGTCATTGTCCTCGCTTGGCGCATCGAGCCCCTTGTGTCCGACATTGAGTCTGCCAGATTGTTTAAAAACCCAACAATTTCGGTTGGTATGGTTTGCAGGCCTTCCGGAGGTACTGTGGATTTGACATATCCGATCTAAAATTTTGTTTAAATTTGATAGCTCGTCGCTGTTGTCCTTAAGAGGCAGTGTTTTATTGTTTGGCCGCGAGCTTTTGAATCCTGCGTTTACCGCCATGCCCTTTGGGCTTTTTTCTTTATTCCGGCGCTGATCTTTCCTGCCCTGTGATTTTCCGTTTCCATCTCTGATCTCGGATGTACTCGGGTCGCTGGTGCTGCATCTTGCTAGCCAGCTGTCTTCTCCTGCGCAAAAGCGCGTCATGAGGCTTGTTAGCGTGGCCATTGTTCTTGGCTTCTCTTGGCCGAGGTGTCTGGCGAGCCATTCGTCTCGGACGTTGCGTTTAAAAGCTGCTAAGGCTTCCGCATCCGCACAGTCGACTATTTGGTTCTTTTTGGTAAGGAACCTGTTCCAGAATTTGCGCGCTGACTCTTCGGGCTGTTGGGTTATATGACTCAGATCGTCTGCATCTGGAGGGCGGACATAAGTCCCTTGAAAATTTGCTCTAAACGCATCCTCAAGCTCTTCCCAACTTCCAACAGTGTTTTCTGGGAGGCTTTTGAGCCAATGCCGAGCTGGCCCTTTGAGCTTGAGGGGTAGGTATTTTATGGCGTGGAGATCATCTCCTCTAGCCATGTGTATGTGTAGTATGTAATCTTCTATCCAGACTCCTGGGTCTGTTGTGCCGTCGTATGCCTCTATGTTTATGGGTTTGAACCCTGCTGGAAATTCATGATCCAGCACCTCATCGGTAAAACATAGCGGGTGTGCGGCGCCCCTGTATTTGGGTGTGCCGCTATCTTCGAACACTTGTCGTGTTGTGTTACTTCCTGGGGCCCTCCTTTTTGGCCCGTAGATGGACCTAGTTGGGCCGTCCGTTTTCCCAGGATCATAAGTCGGCTTGTGTGCGGTGCCGCTTGTCGCTTTTGGCCTGTCCGCTGGCCGTCTATCCGGCTGGGCGACCTCTTTATTTTTTGACTGTGAGGGCTCTATGGCTTCCTTGTCAAATTCTGGCAGCAGCTTGCGCTTCGGGTAGCTCTTTGTTTGATGGCCATTGCCATATTTGTCTGCGGACTTGAGTATTTTGCTCCACTTCCTTCTGAGTATGTCTTCCGCTGTTTTGAGCTTCCTTTTTTCCTTCTTCAAACTTCTTGCAATGGCGACGAGTCTTTTGTGAAGGTCTTTATGCTCCGGTGGTGTGTCCGGACTGTTGATTGCTCCGTGAAGGGGTTGATTTTCCGGTTCGTCCTGTTCAGATGGTTGCTTGGTGTATGTTCGTCGTCCGCTAGTTTGTCCTGCTCTATCGCTAGGTCGTTAGGAATGTTACTTTGATCGAGGCGGGACTTAGGGCGGCGTCTACGTCGCCGTTTGGGTTGTTTATCGGCGGGATTATCCTCTGCCGCGTCTCATTGTTCCTCGGTATCGCTTCCCCTTGGGGTGTCCACCATATGTATGTCATGTGACGAGGTGTCCTTCTAGTGCCATGTAGGCGCTGGTTCTTGATCGTCTCCGGCATCGTCGTCCATACCGTTGATGTCTTCGGAGTCATAGTTTAGCACGTCGGTTAGATCGTCGACGGTGGCTACGAAGTGGGTGGTGGGTGGGCTCTGAATTTCTTCATTGTCTGTGTCCCGACCATCCTGGCCGTAGTTCGGCCAGGGCTCTCCGGATAGTGAGAGACGCCTCAGTGAATTTAAGATATCGCCGAAGGGTGAGTGCTGAAAGGTGTCCACAGCAGTGAATTCCATGATCGACGCCCAATCGGATTCGACTAACAGGGGCGCAGGAGGTTCGGAGTCCGGCAGAGAGTCCGGCACCTCGGAGTCATGAGCTTTATGCGGGACAAGGTAAGTGTTCGGCTCCATCGCCGTAGAAGTTGTAGCTCCCGAGGCGGTGTCTAGCCATCCGTCCTCGATCTGAGCGATCGGCTCCGGACTATGGGTCGGAGCGGATTCGTGTGTGGCCTCCAAGGTGCTGTCCGGCGGCAGAGTTAGGTCGTGCCCATCGTGACAGCGCGGCACGCTCGGCTGTGGCTCAGATCCATCGAAGATCAAGTCCCCACGGATATCGGCCGTGAAGTTTAGGCTTCCAAACCTGACCTGACTGCCAGGGGCGTAGCTTTCGATCTGCTCCAGATGGCCAAGTGAGTTGGCCCGCAGTGCGAAGCCGCCGAATACGAAGATCTGTCCGGGAGAAAAGTCTCACCCAGGACTGTGTCGTTGTCGATTGAAGAGGCCATCAAGCCTATCGGTGACGACACAGAGGAACTCTCAATGAAAGCACCAATGTCGGTGTCAAAACCGGCGGATCTCGGGTAGGGGGTCCCAAACTGTGCGTCTAGGCGGATGGTAACAGTAGACAAGGGACACGATGTTTTACCCAGGTTCGGGCCCTCTTGATGGAGGTAAAACCCTACGTCCTGCTTGATTGATATTGATATTGTAGATGTTTACAAGAGTGGATCTACCACGAGATCAAGGAGGCTAAACCCTAGAAGCTAGCCTATGGTATGATTGTAATGGTTGTTGTTGTTATTGTGTCCTACGGACTAGAGCCATCCGGTTTATATAGACATCGGAGAGGGCTAGGGTTACATAGAGTCGGTTACAATGGTAGGAGATCTACGTATCCATATCGCCAAGCTTGCCTTCCACGCCAAGGAAAGTCCCATCCGGACACGGGACGAAGTCTTCAATCTTGTATCTTCATAGTCTTGGAGTCCGGTCGATGATGATAGTCCGGCCGATGATAGTTCGGCTGATGATGGTAGTCCGGCTATCCGGACACCCCCTAATCCAGGATACCTCACCCACGATGGGGCATTCATAGTCAGCCTCACAAAGTTGAATACAATGATTTCCTTGCTAGTGTCATAGTGGGAGGAACTAGAAATGTAACATCCCAAAATTCTAAATTTTGGAATGTTATATTAAATATATAGTTTTGATTTATTGTTTGATTGATTGTGTGAAGTTGAGTGAAACTTGAAACTTTTTGAAAGTTAAATAAGAGGAAATAATATGACTTAGCCAAAACCTTCACATTTGCTTTCTGATCTCCATGAATTCATAATCATTTCATCACAAAACCCTAGAGAGAAGATGACATGACTTCTTCCATTTTTTTAAATGAAAAGGGTTGTAGAAAATATTTGAATTTCATTTGAAAATATTTCAAATTCATAAAACTTTAAGCAACTCAATGATTTTCTTCAAAACATATGAAATATGAGTTGGAAGTTCAAAAGGATCAAATTTAAAGTCCTTTTGGAAATTATTTTCAATTTGGAGTTATTTGGGTTTTATTCAAATTATTTTTCTCCAAAAATAAAATATATAGAAATTAGGGTAAAATGATTCCCTACAGTGGAAAAATGGAGAGAAATATATTTGAAGTCATTTTGGTATTTTTAAAATGATTTTATGAGGTTTTATTGTAGCAGTAGCACTCTTTGCTTTTTAATATTTTGTGGATTTTATTTTATGTTATAAAAATGTCCATCTTGTAGGCAATCTTTTTCTAAAAAATTTGATATATTATATGCCTATATAATATATTTTTATTTTGTTTTTTTCTTGTTTGTCTGGAAAAATATTTATAAAAAAGAAACTTCGTGTCCCCTACTGGGCTGGCCCAGCTCCGCACCGCCTCGCTCCCGTCCCCGACCGGGACTCCTCCCGAGTCCACCGCCGTGCCGCCATGGATATCGTGCCACCTCCAGCCTCCTCTGCCCCCTTCTCCACGTCACCGCCTCCCCCTCCTCCTTTAAAAGGCGAGACCGCCGCCCCCTCTCTCCCCTACCTCTCCCCTAGATACGCACCCGCCAGCCGCCACCGCCGCCGACGAACTCCGCAGCCGCCGCCCGCCTCTCCGTCGACCCTCGTCAACACCACCACCGCAACCGCCGCAATGCGCCACCCCTCTCTGTCCACTCCGCTAAGCCGGAGGATCACCGGAGCTGCCGCACTGCCCACACCCGAAGCCGCCGCCGCCATCTTGCTCGCCGCCGTCGACCCTGCCGCCGCGGTAACCGCCGTTGCCCCTCCTCACCGTCAGATCTGGATCTAACGATCCAGATCGTTTTTAGATTTTTTTCCCAAAGCATTTTGTTTTTTTAGAGAATGTTCGCTGGTTAGGTATAGAAAACGAACGTTTGCTTTTTAGTTTTTTATTTTCCTGTTATTTCGGTCAGGGACCCGTTTATGATTAGTTTGTTTACAGATTAGTCCCTGTACTTTAAATGATCACTACTTTCTGCTCGTTTATCCAAATTCAACGAAACCAATGCCTACTTCTTTGTTATGATCCCCTCTATCCAGTAAAATGACTAAAACATGTTTTTGAAAGTTTTAAAATTTGTTTTCGAACAGATTTGTATTTGAACTTCTTTTGTTCATAACTCGAGTTTTATAACTCCGTTTGAGTTGATTCTTTTTGCAAATCGAAGGTCTTACCTAAAATTTCTGATAAGGCCAAATTAACATAATTTTGGTACTGTTAGAAATTTCTTTATGTTGCAAGAGTTATTTTCTTGGTTTTGATGTTTCCGAATTGTTTTCTTCGTTCTTTCGGATCTTTTGAGTGATTTCTTATGTATGGTTACTATTGCTTGCTTACGTTAGATTGAACGGAGTGTGACGAGCAGAACTATTAGGAGTATTGAGTGTGAAGCATCATCATCAACAGTACAGGCAAGTTCACACTTTGATCATACTTTTCATTACCCTGTTTTTATGGATTAGTTCCAACCCTCAAACTTTGCATGAGTAGGATTGATAACATGTGAGTATTGGGAAGTAGTTGATGAGGTAGAACCTATTGCCCTGTTTATAACCAAACCCATGGGAGTTACTTCAACGTTATGCTTATATTGCTATGCTATGCTCATAGACATGGATTGTGTTTGAGTGTATCCAAGACCGATGTGAGATTGTTAATTAATGGTTCAACTTAAGGTGGCAACTTTAATACACATCTGGGTGGATTGAGGCACCTGGGGAATCCAGTGTTACCTGTTTTTTTGGAAATCGCAGGGTTCCGTGTGATTTTCCTATGGACCGCCACCCAGGCTCAAAGGGATCATAAGATTATTCATGCTAGAAGCTTTCGTGTGCATCCACAAGCTATTATGGGCTCTAGCATAGTTGAGTATGTTGTGTGACCTCTTTTAGTGGCAGGCTAGCAGATGTAGGGGTTGTAGGTTGGTACTATCTACCCAGAGTAAAGAGTTAATGCTTCTGAAAGACTGTGTCTCGGTCATCCGGTTCTCAAACACCATGTAGCGCGAGGAATCCAATGGAGGAGATCGATTCTTGTGGGGAAAAGTGCGCAAACCTCTATAGAGTGTACAAACTAATCATGATTAGCCGTGTCCCTGGTTATGGACGTTTTGAGTATCTAGTTCTTGGATTATCATGTTGATCTCATCATGTTACTTAAATAATTTGTTGTTGATGATTTATTTATTTGGGATTGAGTTGTAGGAACCTTCTCAATGTTTTCAACAAACTTTGTAGTTGAATAAAATATGTTCCTTTGCTGTAGGGAAAAACTGGCTTTATGCAAAAATAAACTTAGAGCTTTCCACCAGTCAAATATGCATGTAGTGATAGCTATTATTCATCATTTACCCTATGGTGTGAATTTGCCAGTACATTCAATGTACTAACCCTTTGTGGCTGCAACGTCTCATGTTGCAGGAATCTTACGACGAGTAAGTGATACATTAGGGTTACGATTTCTACACTCAACTTTGCCGTTGGTGTTGATGGGAATCCACAACCTTGTTGTTAGTTCCGCTATTTGGATTGAGGTAATAGTATTTATGTTACTTTATACATGTGATTTACCTCTGTTATAAATCCTCGAGTACTATGTGTATCAGCATACCGATCCAGGGATGACACTTAAGCACAGAGGCTTGACCGACTGAGGTCGGGTCACTACAAGGACGTGACCCTAGAAACTGGCAAGTCCATAGGAAAGATTTTCTGTACTACTTTATTTTCAAAAAGATCTCTTACCTCTCTTCTCTTCTGAGCTTATTCCAAATATTCCCTTTAGTTAGACCATACCCCTTTCCCTTTTTGACCACATGAAGATTCGGCTGATGAGACCACTCCAAGGAGTACAGGATATCGAACAACTAAGACTACTTTGGACTAAAGAGGATTTTTACCGTGCATTACAAATGGAAACTACAACAGTTGAAGACTCCAAAAACTAGGAGAATTTGAAGGTTCTGAAGAATTTCCGGATTAGAATGACCTAGGAAGCTACCTTATGGAATTTGTCAGACTATCGAAGCTGTCAATACCCGAGATCAAAGGTGTAATGGAGAAAGACCGGAACATAGAGCATTAGAACTCAAAGATTTGGTCAAGAAAACTCTAAGGCAGGAGATATCAACTATGGAATGATAGCTCATGGAAATGACAAGAGCAGTAGCATGGCTATCCATGATGTTAAACACCAGCTTATGCTAGTATCACTATGCTGAGTTAAGCCTGCTTTTCTTCGGAAGGATTGGATGGTAGAAGGCTGATGGAGCACCTATCAGCGAAGGATGCGGTTTTAACCTTAGCTGGTGTATCGCGAGGATATGGAGAATTACATGAAGAATTTTAGAGGGAACTTTAGGAAGTCATATTTGACAAAGAGGCAATTCGTGAAGAATTCAGGGCCCAGAAGCTGAAAGTAGCCAAGCTAGAGGAGCAAAACATCGAGATACCGGAGATTTGTCACGAACTGAAGGATAGTAGGACCATGGTTCATGCCAAGGATGTTGAAACCCAGAAGTCTGGAATGCAACTCCCGAATTTTAAAGGACGTCATGAGAGACCTTGCTTCAACAGAGATAATCTGGCAAAAGAACGAGAGAAGGACAAACATGATCGAAAGAAGCCATCAGATGAACAAGACTTGAAGAGTTTGGCGACTTTGAAGATTTATTGACCTTTAGAAGACCAAACCCCTATTATATACTTATGTTAGATGCGTCGTCATTTGTCTGATGTTTTTCCGACAACCACAAATAAAATTTGTCTTTTCAAAACTATTGTTAGCATTGTGTGTATCCCCCTCTATCTCTCTTATCTCACCCCAAACCCATGGACCCAATAGAGGATGAATGGAGATGAACTCACAGTTCCAGGATCAATGAGTCAATTGGAGACGAACCGATGGATTCAGGACATGGAGGATCACAGGAAGAATAACCCTATAGCCGAAAGCATATGGCCCATCATGCTCTTCAGTGCTTTGAAAGAGGTGCTGCTACTTGGTGGAGGATGTACCAAAACATCAATGGATTGCAAGGAGTAACCACTTGGAAGGAATTTAAGTTGACTTTGCTAAAGTCTCGTCTTGTGTCCCCGAATTTGAAGCCTTATAGAAATGATATGAAGAAATCTTGTGCCTGCAAGCTCTGTGGAGAAATAGGACACAACCATAAAGAACACAACGATGAATGCCCTAGTTGTGAAGGAAGTCGCCAAGTTGAAGAATGCCCAACTAGGCAGATTACTTGATTCTTGTGTGAAGGAACTACCCACTACCCTGCTCAGTGTCAAATTTACTCCATGGCACAAAGAACCATCCGGCAGAAGAAAGAAACAATGGAAGGAGCCCTCAAGGAAACTTTAGAAGAACATGTGATGAAGGAAGAGGTGGAGGACACACACAAAGGAAACAAAATTAAAGCCTGCACCAAGTCATGCTATTTATGTGGAGAAGAAGGACACGTTTCCCAGGATTGTCTCAATGGGGATCTAGTAGAATTACCGACAGAGGAAGTAGTGTATGACCCACAGGAAATAGAAGCCCTGATTTGAATGGAAAAGTCCAGGAAGAGAAGCTGATTGGATTCAAGGAAGGACCTGAGTCATATCACCTGTTTCAGGTGCAAGGAGTCAGGGCACTACTTCAGAGGCTGCCCAAAAAGGAAACCTCGAGAGTTGTCAGAAGTAATACATTTCTTTTGTAATGAAGCAGCACACTTTGCAAGAGATTATCCCAAGAAAAAGGAGACTTTTGCAAAATAATTGAGTTAGCAACAACAGAAATGTAGTAGTAGTAGTGGGAACAATTCTTTTACATTGAGGTGTTGAGTTGAGCCATGTAATGGAAACGTATGAGATTGTAATAATTTGAGAATCAATAAAGTTAGCATCATTGGTACTTATTTGGATCTTATGAGTTTTTACTCTATGAAGAAGGATTTTGACCAATTTCGAGGATACGAGAAATATGGTCTATGAATAAGTTTGTGCATTTCAAGGGTGGTAGTAATTGTGAGAACCCTTGACCCCTGGTAAAGAAAATGATATTCCACGAAATGGACTTCGGACAAAATAAGTACGAGTTTTGTCGCGATATGTGGGCTATCCCAAGAGTATGAAGGGATGAAGTACTCTTTGGATATAAAGGAGGTATGATGTTGGTAACATGGAGCAATGGTGACTCTCTGATGAGTCTGAGTAATCGCTCTTAGTTTGGTACCAATAGAAGGAAGGGAGACAGTATAATTGGATGGATTTAAGAATGCTATGAAGCTGGATGTTTGAATAATGATCAGTTGCCTCGAGGATGAGTTCAAGGTTTACAAATGATGAGATGGGCGATAACCCACAGGCCCTAGGACCTGCCAAGAATGCAAGCACATTCTTACCAAAGGAAAAACCCTGGAAGAAGTTACGACCTTATCGACAAACAATATTATAGGAGTTTACTCAGAACCTGATAGTTGTGAAGGAACGATAGATGTTTTGTTGGGCTTGTAGAATCAATGGATTTATCCGAACCCAGTTCGTCGACAAGAGAAATTCTGTAATGCTTGTGAGGATGACCGAGTATTAGAATGCGAGATTCGCTAAACCATGTACAAGGTATTGATTTGGGTGCGGGATGGATAGATCACCATACCGACTTACTCTTATTACTCGCCTTGCTTTATGGGATGGTAAATCTGAGTGACTTGCCTATAGTAGACAGACAAAGGTATTAAACCTTGTTTGAACCTTAGAATGGTATAGTATTTTTTTCCCTTGTACAGGTAGTTGTTGCCAATCATAGGTCATACGGTGAGAATGAAGCCCAGACCCATTTCCTCCAGGAGAAACCATAAAATGGTTGACCACCATGAGATATCAATAGTTGTTTAGTATTGGCACTAGACCCGTCAGCTAAGAAGAAAACATCATAGAAAAACCGTACCCGGATGAAAGGATAGGAGTATTGAGGAAAAAGTTATGCCACTACCGGAAGAGCCCAGAGAAGGAATTTTCTCGAGATCTGAGAAGATCGACACTGTCAGGAAAAAAGATGGAGTATATGAGTTTTGATGTAACTGTAACAGTGCTTCTAAGGTTAGTATCACCCGAGAACTCGGAGACGATCGATGGATTTTGAAGACCACCCGACCCTAACCTATTTCTTGCTAGCCTCTCCGAATCTCGAGGACGAGATTCACTTTAAGGGTGGTAGGTTTGTAACATCCCAAAATTCTAAATTTTGGAATGTTATATTAAATAGATAGTTTTCATTTATTGTTTGATTGATTGTGTGAAGTTGAGTGAAACTTGAAACTTTTTGAAAGTTAAATGAGAGGGAATAATATGACTTGCCCAAAACTTTCACCTTTGCTTTCTGATCTCCATGAATTCAAAAATCATTTCATCACAAATCCCTAGTGAGAAGATGAGATGACTTCTTCCATTTTTTTAAATGAAAAGGGTTGTAGAAAATATTTGAATTTCATTTGAAAATATTTCAAATTTAGAAAACTTTAAGCAACTCAATGATTTTCCTGAGGGAAGATAAAATGACTTCTTCAAAACATATGAAATATGTGTTGGAAGTTTAAAAGGATCAAATTTATAGTCCTTTTGGAAATTATTTTCAATTTGGAGTTATTTGGGTTTTATTCAAATTATTTTTCTCCAAAAATAAAATATATAGAAATTAGGGTAAAATGATTCCCGACAGTGGAAAAATGAAGAGAAATAAATTTGAAGTCATTTTGGTATTTTTAAAATGGTTTTTATGTGGTTTTAGTGTAGGAGTAGCAGTCTTTGCCTTTTTTAAAATTTTTGTAGATTTTATTTGATGCTATAAAAATGTCCATCTTGTAGGAAATCTTTTTCTGAAAATTTTGACATATTATATGCCTATATATTTTTTTTCTTGTTAGTCTGGAAAAATCTTTATAAAAAAACTTTGTGGCCCCAACTGGGCCGGCCCAGCCCGTGCCAGGCCGCGGCCCAGCTCCGCGCCACCTCGCTCCCGTCCCCGACCGGGACTCCTCCGGCCTTCTTTGCTCCCTCCTCCACGTCACCGCCTCCCCCTCTGCCTTTAAAAGGCGAGACCGCCGCCCCCCCTCTCCTCTCGATCCACCGCCGCCGGGGAGATCCACACCCGCCACCCGCCGCCGCCGCCGCCGAACTTCGCAGCCGCCGCCCGCCTCTCCGTCGACCCTCGTCAACACCACCACCGCAACCACCGCGACGCGCCGCCCCTCTCCGTCCACTCTGCTAAGCCAGAGGATCACCGGAGCCGCTGCACTGCCCACACCCAAAGGCGCCGCCGCCGTCTTCCTCTCCGCCGCGGTAACTGCCGTCGCCCCTCCTAACCGTCAGATCTGGATCCAACGATCCAGATCGTTTTTAGTTTTTTTTCCTCAAAGTGTTTAGTTTTTATTTAGAGAACGTTCGCTAGTTAGGTATAGAAAACAAACGTTCGCTTTTTAGTTTTTTTATTTTTATGTTATTTTCGGTCAGGGACCCATTTGTGATTAGTTTGTTTACAGATTAGTCCATGTACTTCAAACGATCACTACTTTCTGCTCGTTTATCCAAATTCAACGAAACAACGCCTACATCTTAATTATGATCCCCTCTATACAGTAAAACAACTTAAACATGTTTTTGAAAGTTTTAAAATTTGTTTTCGAACAGATTTGTATTTGAACTTCTTTTGTATGGACCGCCACCAAGGCTGAAAGGGATCATAAGATTATTCATGCTAGAATCTTCCGTGTGGAGCCACAAGCTATTATGGTCTCTAGCATAGTTGAGTATGTTGCGTGACCTCTTCCAGTGGTAGCCTAACATATGTAGGGGATGTAGGTTGGTACTGTCTACCCAGAGTAAAGAGTTAATGCTTCTGAAAGACTGTGTCTCGGTCATCCGTTTCTCAAACACCATGTAGTGCGAGGAATCCAACGGAGGAGATCGAGTCTTGTGGGGAAAAGTGCGCAAACCTCTGCAGAGTGTACAAACTTATCATGACTAGCCGTGTCCCCGGTTATGAACGTTTTGAGTATCTAGTTCTTGGATTATCATGTTGATCTCATCACGTTACTTAAATAATTTGTTGGGTTGATGATTTATTAATTTGTGATTGAGTTGGAGGAACCTTCTCAATGTTTTCAACAAACTTTGTAGTTAAATAAAATATATTCCTTTGTTGTAGGGAAAAACTGGCTTTATGCAAAAATAAACTTAGAGACTTCCACCAGCCAAATATGCATGTAGTGGTAGCTATTATTAATCATTTACCCTATGGTGTGAATTTGCCAGTACATTCAATGTACTGACACTGTGTGGCTGCAATGTCTCATGTTGCAGGAATCTTACGACGAGTAAGTGATACGTTAGGGTTACGATTTCTACACTCAACTTTGCCATTGGTGTTGATTGGAATCCACAAACTTGTTGTTACTTCCGCTATTTGGATTGAGGTAATAGTATTTACATTACTTTATACATGTGATTTAACTCTGTTATAAATCCTCGAGTACTGTGTGTGTCAGCATACCGATCCAGGGATGACACTTAAGCACAGAGGCTTGACCGTCTGAGGTCGGGTCGCTACAAGAAATATCACACAAGCTACCATAGGGAGCATTCATTTTCCTGCCACACATTATTTTGCTCTCTTTATAGGTAGATGCATTAATGGGAAGCATGAGCGTTCCCACCTTTGCGTTCCAGATCTTAGTGTCCTCGAGTGTTCGGTGTTAGGTTACAGGCGATATAATTTGGGGGCCATTATTGCAAGTAGGTTACAGCTTAATGCTATGGGTGGAGATTTATTTGGTGGGATTTATGCAACTCGTTTACCTAATTATCTTGGTGTACCCATAAGAGAGAATGACATTGAGTTACTGAGGGAGTCCTGGATTAGGGGTATCCAGACAGCCGGACTATATACTTTGGCCGGACTATTGGACCGTGAAGATAGAAGACTCAAAACTTCATCCCGTGTCCGGATGGGACTCTCCTTAGCGTGGAAGACAAGCTTGGCGATCCGGATATTACATTTCCTTCTTTGTAACCGACTCCATGTAAACCCTAGCCCTCTCCGGTGTTTATATAAATCGGAGAGTTTAGTCCTTAGAGACAGAATCATAATCATCATAGGCTAGCTTCTAGGGTTTAGCCTCTACGATCTCGTGGTAGATCAACTCTTGTAACACTCATATCATCAATAGCAATCAAGCAGGAAGTAGGGTTTTACCTCCATCGAGAGGGCCCGAACCTGGGTAAAACATTGTGTCCCTTGCCTCCTGTTACCATCAGCCTTAGATGCACAGATCGGGACCCCCTACCCGACATCCGCCCGTTTTGACACCAACATTGGTGCTTTCATTGAGAGTTCCTCTGTGTCGTTGCTGCAAGGCTTGATGGCCCCTTCAATCGTCAACAACAACATGGTCCAGGGTGAGACTTTTCTCCCCGGACAGATCTTCGTGTTCAGTGGCTTCGCCCCTGGCCACCATGTCAGGTTCGGAAACTTGAACTACATGGCCAATATCCACGGAGACTTGATCTTCAACGGATTCGGGCCTGCGCTAGGGGCACCGGACAGTCACGACGAGCATGGCTTTGACCTGCTGTCGGACAATGCTCGAGATATCACCCCTGCAGGAGCCCCGGATCTAAATCCGGAGCAGATTGCATCGCCCAGGACGGGTGGATGGACCCCGCCCTGAAGGCCGCACACTCGTGGTGGTAGGGCCGAACACAGACTTCACCCCCAAGGAAGCCTATGACACCGGACCCCCGGACTCGTATCCTGCTGTAAGTTCCAGTCTGCGCACCTCCAAGCCCGCCGAATCTAGTTGGGCTCTGATAATGGAGTTTACTGTTGCGGATATCTTTCAGTACTCGCCCTTTGGCAACATACTAAACTCGTTAAAATCTCTCTCTTTGTCAGGAGACTCTTTGCCGAACTATGTCCGGCTCGAGTGGGAAGCAGGCGACGAAGGAATTCGTTGCCCACCCACCACCCATTTCATTGCCACGATCGATGATTTAACCGACGTGCTTGACTTTGACCCTGAAGACATCGACGGTATGGACGACGATGTAGGAGAAGAACAAGAACCACCGCCCATGGGGCGGTGGATAGCTACCTCCTCATATGATATATATATGGTGGACACTCCGAAGGAAACCAATGGCGATGAGGCAATGGAGGATAACCCCTGAGGGAAGAAAGCTAAGCATGGGCATCATCAACACCACTCCAAGCCCCGCCACAACAACACCGACACAGGAGACGAAAATAATTCGGATGGTGCTGAAGATGAATACAATCCTGATCAACCTGCCTTCAAGCCGGCCGGACTGGCAACGAACAGATACTTGGAGAGGGACAACTATATGCCCCCCTCCGAAGACGAGGTCAGCCTCGGCGATGATGAATTCGGCGTGCCTAAGTGTCCCGCAGAACAAGTTCGCTTTAAGCAACGGCTTATGGCCACTGCAAGGAGCCTGCAAAATATGCAACAGGAGCTCAAAGCTCACCAAGATTTTCTCACTAACGGATGGACCAAGGTCCTGGCCACTGAGGAATATGGACTCGACCGCCCCGACAAAGGGCACACACGGCACAATTTGCTACCTCAACATAAGAAGGAGAACCTAAGGCACATACCTCAACGCCAGCATACCACCACGGTCCAGGACAATACACAGGAAACACCAGGCGGCATCCTCAAGCCTCGGCGCAATCATCATAAACGTCAAGCCAGGGAAGTTGGTGCCAAATTTAGCGGCCCCCAGTCCGGTCAGCGGAAAAAGAACAGCTTAGGCCCATCCGGCCCAAGCAGCATACTTGATCAACCATGCGAAATTCGTGGTACCCCCAGAAGGGCGGCCAAGCACACCAATAGAGAATGCCAGATCCTCAAAACAAAATGGCCGACCGCGCGCTGGAAACAATGAAGGGAGGTCTCAAACAATGAAAGACCGATCAAACATGGTGAGGTCAAAGGAAGATCCCCCCATAGTACAAAAATATGGCCGATCGTCTCTAATCACATCGACCATCCGGCAACGCCAGCCATAGCAATTTTATTGCACTCACTGTCTACCCAATAGTTTGGGGGCTCCATCTTACATGGGCCCCCACGGGCATAAAACTATCAATAACATCTCCTCAAAAGATGCCAGGCGCAAAGGCCAAGTTTTAACTGGCCCACTGTCGGTGTCAAAACCGGCGGATCTCGGGTAGGGGGTCCCGATCTGTGCGTCTTAGGCTGATGGTAACAGGAAGCAAGGGACAAAGTGTTTACCCAGGTTCGGGCCCTCTCGATGGAGGTAAAACCCTACTTCCTGCTTGATTAATATTGACGATATGAGTAGTACAAGAGTATATCTACCACGAGATCGTAGAGGCTAAACCCTAGAAGCTAGCCTATGATGATTATGATTGTAATTGTGATCGGCCTACTAAGGACCAACCTCTCCGGTTTATATAGACATTGGAGAGGGCTAGGGTTTACATGGAGCCGGTTACAAGGAAGGAAATACAATATCCGGATTGCCAAGCTTGTCATCCACGCAAAGGAGAGTCCCCTCCGGAGACGGGATGGAGTCTTGAGTCTTGTATCTTCACGCTTCAATAGTCCGGATGATTTATATAGTCCGACTATCCGGATACCCCCTAATCCAGGACTCCCCCAGTAGCCCCTAGACCAGGATTCAATGACGATGAGTCTGGCGCGTGGTCTTGTCTTCGGCATTGCAAGGCGGGTTCCATCTCCGAATACTCTAAAGTAATTATCGAACACGTATACCGTGTCCGGATCTGCAAGATCATCCTCACATACTATCATAGGGAACATAGCATAAATCTGATATGCTGGCAATCTTCATGCGTCGTGCCCTTGCATCATGGCCCGGTCCGACACGAACTGGCGTTTCTCGCCCCACCTCGACTCGCATTGCGAGGCGGTTTTATTGGCACGCCCTGCCAAAGCAGAGATCGTGTTCCTCTTATTACGGGATCTTCCATCAATATGGGCGCGCGTGACCCCACGACGACCGTTGGTATGACTCCGTGTGTTTTTAGATAAGCCTCAAGCGGTCACACTGAGGACTTTTGATACTCACCCCCTTTATAAAGGGGCCAAGGCCTATGCCTCTTTTCCACCTCCCTTGCGCCTTCTCGTACCTCGAGTTCTAACACCCGAGACCTAAGCTCCAACACCCCAGATCCTCCAATATGTCCGGATCCAACCCTCAAAGCCGGTGGGTGGCCTCCTCGATCCAAGAGGAGGAAATTGCGAGGCTTAGGGAGGTCGGATATCTGACCGCCGACATTCGGCACAGGCTTCCTGCTCCAGGGCAGGTCATCCCTACACCAGAGACCAACGAGAGCGTCGTGTTTGTCCCTCACTTCCTCCGTGGCTTGGGCCTCACTCTTGATCACTTTGTGAGGGGGCTCATATTCTATTACTGGTTGGATTTTCATGATCTAGCTCCGGACGCTATCCTCCATATCTCGTCATTCATCATTGTGTGCGAGGCTTTTCTCCACGTCACCCCACACTTCGGCTTATGGCTCAAGACCTTCAACGTGAAGCCGAAGATGATCGAGGGGCGACATGTGGAGTGAGGAGGTGCCGTAATAAGCAGGAACGCCAATGCCCCGTGGCCAGAGGGTTCTTTCCCAGAAGTATCCGATGTGTGGCAGCGGAGGTGGTTTTATGTCACGGCCCCGAGAGGCACAAAGTGGGTGGCCGCCCTCGAGTTCCGCTTGGGCCCTCCATCACAATTGGCGTCATGGACCGATGTAGGACGGAATTGGGGGCCGCTAGTGATGTTCCAATGCTGCAGAGCCGTATCCGGGAGCTTCTTGAGAGGGATATTAACCTTGTCAGCATAATTCAAGTAATGCTAATCCGACGGATGTTGCCGTGCAAACGCCGGCCTCTCCGGATGTGGGAGTTCAATCCAGAGGGTCCGCGGACTATTAAGCACTTCTTCGTCCTGAAGCTTGAAGGGATATGTAAATTATTCTTTGGACCACAAGTAAAGTGTCCGGACACCACCGAGGATGCGGGCCTAAGCTGCAATCGCCTAGATGCCCAAGTAAGTAACCTTAAGACCGGAAACTTTGTTTTTATTTGTCATAGTCATTATTCTGAAAACCCTCCATGCCCAGGAATGGCTCAACAAGGTGGAGAGAATCAGGTGTCCGGCGCCACCTCCCGAAGGCTCGCCTAGTACAACCGTTGCCAAGATACTTGGCCGGGTGCTCAACAAATTACCCTCAGGGAAAGACGAAGGAAAGGATAGAGAAGCCTAACTTCACACAATGCGCATCCGGACCAGGGGAATGGCTTCCTCCCCAAGGGAGGATAGTCGGGGAGGGGAATCTGAAGCCACCTCCCCGCGCGGGAGGAAAAGGGGAGCCTCCGAAGACTTGGAGACGGAGATGCCCAAACAAGGGAAGAAAGTGTCGCCAGGGGCCTCTGCCCCGACGGACGTCCTCACCGCGTCACGCCCGCCAACAGGCCAGCCCTCCACCGAGCTGTGAGTTAATCATTAATTCGAAGGTACTGTGTTTCTCCAAGATTAATAACCACGATTCGTCCTTTGCAGTCGGCTAGCAGCTCTTCTCAACAGAGCTCGTCTTCGTGGGATCTTCCTCAGGAGATGATGGAGAGCGAGACTCCGCCCACCTCTCCGCCTCCTGAGGCGGGCGACACCGAGGTGTCGTCACGAAGGAGTCCGGATCTACCGAAGCCGGAAGCTACTACGTCAGCTTCCCTGAGCCCGGAGTGTTTGGCTCCCACGGGGGGGCAATGAGAAGGGTTCAACATAGTTTGATGTCCGGTCGGAAATACTGACAGGCCTTCTGGAGCGAGCTACGCTGTCGGAGGAGCACCGCTCATTAATGAGCGTGGTGCTTAAGATGATTTCATTTTCTACAAGCGGTTTGAATGAGGCATTTACGAGCCTGCTTAGAGGCTTTGAGGTATGTAGTGAAAACTACACTATTTTTTGGCACACGTTAGGTGTTCTCCATATGGATAGTAGCCCCTGAGACTCTGGTTGCCCGCCCTAGGCGGCAAACGGGGGATCATGTAGTAATCATTGCGCTTGTACATATGCGTAGGTATCTAAGGGTCCGGCAGCCGACTAGTCCATTGAGGTTGCCGAGCTAAGGAGGCAGATCGTATCTATTGATGCTGATATCACGCTGGTAAACGAGCGGCTAAACGAGTCACAAGGTATGAGCTCTACTTTCTTTATTATGTTGTATAGGAAAATGTGAGAGGGGCATAATATGAATGCAATATGCTTGGACTGCAGATGGTGCTGCTGTCATAGAAGCCCTGAGGGCGGAACTTGCCCAGGCCAAGGAACAAGCTCGGGTTAGCAATGCGGCTGCCTGATACGTCTCCAACGTATCTATAATTTTTGATTGTTCCATGCTATTATATTACCCCTTTTGGATGTTTATGGGCTTCATTTTACATATTTATACCATTTTTGGGACTAACCTACTAACCGGAGGCCCATCCCATATTTTTTTTGCCTATTTCGGTATTTCGAGGGAAAGGAATATCAAACGGAGTCAAAACGGAATGAAACCTTCGGGAGCGTGATTTTTGGAACGAACGAGATCCGGAGAGATTGGAGTCCAAGTCAAGACGCTTCTGAGGAAGCCACGAGATAGGAGGCCGCGCCCCGCTGTAGGGTGCGCCCCCCTGTCTCGTGGGCCCCTCGGGCGGCCACCGACGTACTTCTTCCTCCTATATATACCTACGTACCCCGAAAACATCCAGGGGCACCACTAAACACAATTTCCACCGCCGTAACTTTTTGTATCCGCGAGATCCCATCTTGGAGCCCTCGCCGGCACCCTGCCGGAGGGGAATTCAACCATGGAGGGCCTCTACATCAACATCCTTGCCCCTCCGATGAGTTGTGGGTAGTTTACCACAGACCTACGGGTCCATAGGTATTAGCTAGATGGCTTCTTCTCTCTTTTTGGATCTCAATACAATGTTCTCCCCCTCTCTTGTGGAGATTTATTCGATGTAAACTATTTTTGCGGTGTGTTTGTCGAGATCCGATGAATTGTGGGTTTATGATCAAGTTTATTTATGAATAATATTTGAACCTTCTCTGAATTCTTTTATGTATGATTGAGTTATCTTTGCAAGTCTCTTCGAATTATCAGTTTGGTTTGGCCTACTAGATTGGTCTTTCTTGCCATGGGATAAGTGCTTAGCTTTGGGTTCAATCTTGCAATGTCCTTACCCAGTGACAGAAAGGGTTGCAAGGCACGTATTGTATTCTTGCCATTGAGGATAACAAGATGGGGTTTATACCATATTGCATGAGTTTATCCCTCTACATCATGTCATATTGCTTAATGCGTTACTCTGTTCTTATGAACTTAATACTCTAGATGTAGGCAGGAGTCGGTCGATGTGTGGAGTAATAGTTGTAGACGCAGGCAGGAGCCGGTCCACTTGTTATGGACGTGATGCCTATATACATGATCATGCATAGATAATCTCATAACTATGCGCTTTGCTATCAATTGCTCAACAGTAATTTGTTCACCCACCGTAATACTTATGCTATCTTGAGAGAAGTCACTAGTGAAACCTATGGCCCCCGGATCTATCTCTTATCATATTTGCTTTCAATCTACCTTTATTTGCATCTTTACTTTTTGCATCTATATTACAAAATACCAAAAATATATTTATCTTATCATACTATCTTTATTAGATCTCACTTTCTCAAGTGGCCGTGAAGGGATTGACAACCCCTTTATTGCATTGATTGCGAGTTCTCAGTTTGTTTGTGTAGGTGCATGGGACTTTTGAGGAGCCTCCTACTGGATTGATACCTTGGTTCTCAAAACTGAGGGAAATACTTATGCTACACTTGCTGCATCACACTCTCCTCTTCGAGGAAAACCAACACAATCTCAAGACATAGCAAGAAGGATTTCTGGCGCTGTTGCCAAGGAGGTCTTCGCTCAAGTCCAGACATACCAAGTACCCATCACAAACCCATCTCCCTCGCATTTACGTTATTTGCCATTTGCCTCTCGTTTTCCTCTCCCCCACTTCACCCTTGTCGTTTTATTTGCCCTCTTTTTCCCAATCTCCTCCTCTGTTTTTCGCTTGCCGTTTTTCTGTTTGCTTGTGTGTTGGATCACTTGTTGCCATGGCGCAAGAAAATACCAAATTGTGTGACTTCTCGAATACTAATAATAATGATTTCCTTAGTACTCCGATTGCTCCTCTTAATGATGTTGAGTCTTGTGAAATCAATACCGCTTTGATGAATCTTGTTATGAAATATCAATTCGCCGGCCTTCCTAGTGAAGATGCCGCTACTCCTCTAAACAATTTTTTTGATTTGTGTGATATGCAAAAGAAGAAAGATACGGATAACAACATTGTCAAATTGAAGTTATTTCCGTTTTCACTTAGAGATCGTGCTAAAGTTTGGTTTTTGTCTTTGCCTAATAATAGTATTGATTCTTGGAACAAGTGCAAAGATACTTTTATCTCTAAGTATTTTCCTCCCGCAAAGATCATCACTCTTAGGAACGATATTATTAATTTTACACAACTTGATCTTGAGCATATTGCCCAATCTTGGGAAAGAATGAAATTGATGCTTCACAATTGCCCTACTCATGGTTTGAATTTATGGATGATCATACAAAAATTTTATGCCGGTTTGAACTTTACTTCTAGAAATCTCTTAGATTTGGTCGCGGGAGGCACATTTATGGAAATTACGTTAGGATTTTTGGTAGGATTTTTACAGTTCCAGAAGTTTGCGTTAGTTACAGATTGCTATAGACTGTTCTGTTTTTGACAGATTCTGTTTTTCGTGTGTTGTTTGCTTATTTCAATGCATCTATGGCTAGTAAATTAGTTTATGAACCATAAATAAGTTGGAATGCAGTAGGTTTAACACCAAAATAAATAAAGAATGAATTCATTGCAGTACCTTATGTGGTGGTTTTGTTTTCTTTCACTAACAGAGCTTATAAGATTTCCTGTTGAGTTTTGTGTTGTGAAGTTTTCAAGTTTTGGGTAAAGCTCTTATGTACTATGGAATAAGGAGTGGCAAGAGCCTAAGCTTGGGGATGCCCATGGCACCCCAAGATATTGAAGAATAGCCAAAAGCCTAAGCTTGGCGATGGCCCGGGAAGGCATCCCCTCTTTCGTCTTCGTTCGTTGGTAACTTTACTTGGAGCTATATTTTTTTCGCTACATGATATGTGTTTTGCTTGGAGCGTCGTGTATTATAATAGTCTTTCCTTTTTAGTTTACCAAAATCATCCTTTCTGTACACACCTTTTGGGAGAAGCCTATTTGATTAGAATTTGCTAGAATACTCTATGTGCTTCACTTATATCTTTTGAGCTTGATAGTTTTTGCTCTAGTGCTTCACTTATATCTTTTAGAGCACGGTGGTTTCTTAATTTTTAAGAAATTGCTAGTCTCTCATGCTTCACTTATATTATTTTGAGAGTCTTTTAGAACAGCATGGTATTTTCTATGGTCATAAAGTTGGTCCTAGAATGATGAGCATCCAAGTTGGGTATAATGAAAACTATCATAGAAAGTCAATTGGATGCTATGATCAACTTGATGCTTGATAATTGTTTTGAGATATGGAGGTAGTGGTATTAAAGTCATGGTAGTTGGGTGATTATGAATTTAAAGAATGCTTGTGTTGAAGCTTGTGATTCCCGTAGCATGCACGTATGGTGAACCGCTTTGTGATGAAGTTGGAGCACAATTTTATTTATTGATTGTCTTCCTTATGAGTGGCGGTCAGGGACGAGCGATGGTCTTTTCCTACCAATCTATCCCCCTAGGAGCATGCACGTAGTGCTTTGGTTTTTGATGACTTCTAAATTTTTGCAACAAGTATATGAGTTCTTTTGATTAATGTTGAGTCCATGGATTATACACACTCTTTCACCCTTCTACCATTTCTAGCCTTTCTTTTACCGTGCAACTTTTGCCGGTACCATACACCCACCATTTACCTTCCTCAAAACAGCCACCATACCTACCTATTATGGCATTTCCATAGCCATTCCGAGATATATTGCCATGCAACTTTCCATCATTCCGTTCATATGACATGCATTACTTTTGTCATATTGCTTTTTGCATGATCATGTAGTTGACATTGTATTTGTGGCAAGGCCATCTTCATAATTTTCATACATGTCGCTCTTGATTCATTGCATATCCCGGTACACCGCCGGAGGCATTCATATAGAGTCATATCTTGTTCTAGCTTTGAGTTGTAAATCCATAAAAGTGTGATGATCTTCATTATTAGAGCATTGTCCTAGTGAGGAAAGGATGATGAAGACTATGATTCCCCCACAAGTCGGGATGAGACTTCGGACTTTACAAAAAGAAAAAAAGAACAAAAAAGAGAAAGGCCAAAAAGGAAAAAAAAGGCCAATGAAAAGAAAAAAAGAAAAAAAAAGAAGAAAAAGAAAAGAAAAAAATAAAATGAGAGAAAAAGAGAGAAGGGACAACGCTACTATCCCTTTTTCCACACTTGTGCTTCAAAATAGCACCATGATCTTCATGTTAGAGAGTCTCATATGTTGTCCCTTTCATATACTAGTGGCAATTTTTCATTATAGAACTTGGCTTGTATATTCCAATGATGGGCTTCCTCAAAAGTGCCCCAGGTCTTCGTGAGCAAGCAAGTTGGATGCACCCCACTTAGTTTCTTTTGTTGAGCTTTCATATATTTATAGATCTAGTGCATCCGTTGCATGGCAATACCTACTCACTCACATTGATATCTATTAATGGGCATCTCCATATCCCATTGATACGCCTAGTTGATGTGACACTATCTTCTCCTTCTTTTTGTCTTCTCCACAACCACCCTTCTATTCCACATATAGTGCTATGTCCACGGCTCATGCTCATGTATTGCGTGAAAGTTGAAAAAGTTTGAGATTATTAAAGTATGAACAAATTGCTTGGCTTGTCATCGGGTTTGGGCATGATTAAATACTTTGTGTGATGAAGATAGAGCAACAGCCAGACAATATGATTTTGTAGGGATAACTTTCTTTAGCCATGTTATTTTGAGAAGACATGATTACTTTGATTGGTATGCTTGAAGTATTACTATTTCTTATGCCAATATGAACTTTTATTTTGTATTCATTTGGATCTGAACATTCATGCCACAATAAAGAAAATTACATTATGAATTATGCTAGGTAGCATTCCACATCAAAAATTTATTTTTTATCATTTACCTACTCGAGGGCGAGCAGGAATTAAGCTTGGGGATGCTTGATACGTCTTCAACGTATCTATAATTTTTGATTTTTCCATGCTATTATATTACCCCTTTTGGATGTTTATGGGCTTTATTATACACAGTTATATCATTTTTGGGACTAACCTACTAACCGGAGGCCCAGCCCATATTGCTGTTTTTTGCCTATTTGAGTATTTCGAGGAAAAGGAATATCAAACGGAGTCCAAACAGAATGAAACCTTCGGGAGCATGATTTTTGGGACGAACGTGATCCGAAGAGCTTGGAGTGCAAGTCAAGAAGCTTCCGAGGAAGCCACAAGATAGGAGCCCCCCCTGTAGGGCGCGCCCCCTGTCTCATGGGCCCCTCGGGCAGCCACCGACGTACTTCTTCCTCCTATATATACCTATGTACCCCGAAAACATCCAGGGGCACCAAGAAACACAATTTCCACCGCCGTAACCTTCTGTATCCGCGAGATCCCATCTTGGAGCCTTCGCTGGCACTCTGCCGGAGGGGCAATCAACCACGGAGGGCCTCTACATCAACATCCTTGCCCCTACGATGAGTTGTGAGTTGTTTACCACAGACCTACGGGTCCATAGTTATTAGCTAGATGGCTTCTTCTCTCTTTTTGGATCTCAATACAATGTTCTCTCCCTCTCTTGTGGAGATCAATTGGATGTAAACTCTTTTTGCGGTGTATTTGTCGAGATCCGATGAAGTGTGGGTTTATGATCAAGTTTGTCTATGAATACTATTTGAATCTTCTCTGAATTCTTTTATGTATTATTGAGCTATCTTTGCAAGTCTCTTCGAATTATCAGTTTGGTTTGTCCTACTAGATTGGTCTTTCTTGCCATGGGAGAAGTGCTTAGCTTTGGGTTCAATCTTGCGATGTCCTTACCGAGTGACTGAAAGGGTTGCAAGGCACGTATTGTATTGTTGCCATCGAGGATAACAAGATGGGGTTTATATCATATTGCATAAGTTTATCCCTCTAAATCATGTCATCTTGCTTAATGCGTTACTCTATTCTTATGAACTTAATACTCTAGATGCAGGCAGGAGTCGGTCGATGTGTGGAGTAATAGTAGTAGATGCAGGTAGGAGTCGATCTAATTGTTATGGATGTGATGCCTATATACATGATCATGCTTAGATAATCTCATAACTATGCGCTTTTCTATCAATTGCTCGACAGTAATTTGTTCACCCACCGTAATACTTATGCTATCTTGAGAGAAGCGACTAGTGAAACCTATGGCCCCCGGGTCTATCTCTTATCATATTTGCTTTCAATCTACCTTTATTTGCATCTTTACTTTTTGCATCTATACTACAAAATACCAAAAATATATTTATCTTATCATACTATCTTTATTAGATGTCACTTTCGCAAGTGGCCGTGAAGGGATTGACAACCCCTTTATTGCGTTGGTTGCGAGTTCTCAGTTTGTTTGTGTAGGTGCGTGGGACTTTTCAGGAGCCTCCTACTGGATTGATATCTTGGTTCTCAAAACTGAGGGAAATACTTACGCTACACTTGTTGCATCACCCTCTCCTCTTCGAGGAAAACCAACGCAAGCTCAAGACGTAGCACTGCCCTAAAGGCGGCCGAAGAATTGAGAGCCGAACAGGCTACTCATCGCCGAAGCAAGGAAAAGATAGCCGAAATGGCTGTGGAGTTAAAAAATGCCGCTAACCGGTATGAACTCCTTGAAAAGGAGAATAAGGCTAGCTCGGCCGAACTGAACAAGGCACTTAATGCCACTAAGGAGATGCGGACAGAGGTCAGGGGTGTGTGTGGGAGGAGCTTCAGCAGGCCGGTAAAATCTCGGCTGGGGCTCCTACTTACTACGGACGAAGTTTTTGGATCCGAAGTATGCTCCCCTGGATGGACGCTGGAGTCCTGCAGATGCGTATGCGGACTTGGCGAAGAGTATAGCTGATGCGGCCAAGTTTTTCGAGGATCAGGGTGAGAAAGAAGTGGAGAAGCTTTTCTGGTTGCAATTCAATGCTACCACTCGCCCGCTGCCGTTAAGTGAGAAGATGGCTGCTGTAGCAGAGCTTCATAGGCTGTCCGGGCTTGCAATGCGGTCTATAATAGACCATATTTGGCCTAAGGGGCCTAAGCCGGACAGTTACTTTGGTTTGGTGCAACAATTCCTTGGGGCAGTGCCTCAAATCAACGTCATGAGAAGGTCGACGTGCATAGAGGGTGCCCGAATGGTTGTTGCCCGCGTTAAAGCCTATTGGACAGATATGGAGGCCACCATTGTAGCGACCCAGAATCCAGCGGGAGGCCAGTATTCGGCCGAGTACTACTTGGAGTAGGTAACAGAAGGTGCCCGTTTGATAGAGGCACAGTGCTCAAAGAATATATTGTTCGAGCGACAAAGCGAATCATTGTAAAAACAATGTTATTTTGATTATGAGGGTATGTTTATACTTTGTGCCCGAAAGTATTATTTGTGCCTCTTGTGCGGCCGTTTTTATATCTATGTGTAATTCTGAAAGTTAGCAGTCGTTGGCTTCAGCCCCCACGCATATAATGCGGGGGTGTTCGCGAAACAATATGCATAATCACACTTGTTCCAACGTCTTGCTCCATTAAGGAGGTGATCGCACGTCGAACTAGGCAACCGGACTATATAGCTGTAACACTTTCACTTAGCCATAGGAGTTTGACGGTGGGGCTACTATGTAGCCCCTAGTACTTTAGCGTGCATCCGAATACGGGCGCATATGTACATGGCCGGGAAACGGACCTTTGTTAATGCGGAGGAATCCTAAAGATTCCGGTAAGTCTTCGAGTGGCTGAACAGTCTCGCGCTGTATCATGACAGTCAGTTTTCGGCTTTCTCTACTAAGGTGCTCATCCGGAATAACCAGGGCACAATCGCAGTAGTTCTCCTTTGGCCACCTTAGCCGATAAGAACGCAACGTAAGGCGGCAAACCCAGGAGCCGGGCAAACCCAACATTTGACCAAACACATGATTCGGAGCTGATGCATATAAGGCCAAACTCGTGACGCCGAACACTGCCGAAGGTATTCGGACTTTGTAATAGAAAATAGGCTGAAGAATGCCTTTCCATTATAAACCATGTATTTCCAGGTACGTGCGTTAATCTATCATGGCGAAATGCCAATAACGGCAGTATCCTCTGTGGGTATGGAACACATGGGATGGTTAAACAACAAGAGGCAATAGAAAAGGTTTACACAGGGGCTTAATCTAAAAAGAAACCTGTTGAGCGGGGCCCGACTGCATGTCCGTGCCTTCGTGTTTGTTGTGTCGTATCCTGGAAGGGTATCGCGCGAATGTTGTCTGTAAAAAAACAAAACTCGTGTAGGAGGCTACAACGTAAGTATGCGATGGATAATAAAACTGTAAGATGTTGGCCTGCCAATAAGGTAAGGCCAAGTGTGGGGCTATATTAAGTATTTATAGCCCCTGGGGTCCTCTATGGGATTACATATACGGTGCCCTGGTTCAGTTTTATCTGGGCTACCGGACTCGTCTAACCGTGTCTGTGGTCTTAATGACAATCATGTTTTCTAATATTGGAGGCCGCTAGGGCCGTCGCGTGTTCCTCTACGCGTGAAGAGCGCTCTTTGTTTCCGTTAATGGTGATGACACCACGTGGACCGGGCATCTTGAGTGTCAGGTAGGCATAGTGTGGTAATGCCTTAAAGCGGGCGAATGCCGTTCTTCCAAGCAATGCATGATAGTCGCTTTGGAAGGGTGCGATGGTGAAGAGTAGTTCTTCGCTTCTGGAGTTCCCTGGGGAGCCGAATGTTACCTCCAGTACGACGGAGCCCCTACCGTAGGCTTCAACGCCTGGTATTACCCCTTCAAAGGTGGTGTTGTTTTGGCTAATTCTGGATGGGTCTATTGTGTGTATTGGCTTGCAAGGTGAATTCTTTGATGGGAGGGAACCGAACGGTGAAACTACCGCGAAAGAGTTGAAGATGCTGCAATACAATGCTCAAGCTTGTGATATCCTCTTCAACGGATTGTGACCTGAAAAATTCAACAAAATCAGCCGTCTTGAGAATGTAAAGGAAATTTGGGATACATTGATTGATATGCATGAAGGTACAGACTCTGTCAAGGAATCCAAGTTGGATGTGCTTCAAAGTCAGCTTGATAAGTTCAAAATGAAGGAGGGTGAAGGTGTTGCTGAAATATACTCTAGACTTGCTCTTATCACAAATGAGATTGCCGACTTAGGGAGTGAAGAGATGACCGACAAATTCAACATCAAGAAGATCCTAAGAGCTTTGGATGGAAAATATGATACCATGTGCACATTGATCCAAATGATGCCTAATTACAAAGATCTCAAGCCAACAGAAGTCATTGGCAGAATTGTTGCTCATGAGATGTCACTCAAAGATAAGAAGGAGCTCCACAACAAGTCAAGTGGTGCTTACAAAGCCTCATGTGTAGCTCCCACATCATCAAGTGAGAAACAAACCTTCAATGAAGAATTTAGCCTCATGGTAAAGACCTTCAACAAGTTCTACAAGAGTAGAAGCAAGGAAAGAAGTTCCAAGTCAAGGTCCTACAATGACAAAAGATCTTCTAGTCGTGAGCGTAATTGCTACAGTTGTGGAAGACCCAGATACTACTCCAATGAGTGTACGACACCCTACGAAAGAAGAGAAGATTCTCCAAAAAGAAGAAGTAGAAGAGAAGAACTACCATCAAGAGAAAGAAGGAGTAGAGAAGATCGTTATGAACAAAGAACATCCCGGAGAAGCAATGATTCGGAAACAAAGGACAAGTCATCAAGGAGCTACACAACACAAAGATATCAAGATCATGCTAGTGAATGGGTATCCGGCTCCGACTCCGACAATCACTCCGAGAGAAGCTATCACTCTGACTCCGAATATACTCAAGATGAAGGTGTTGCCGGTTTAGCACTTGTGTCAACCAACTCCTACGACATATTTGATTCACCAAATGAAGGACTTGGAAGATGCTTCATGGCTAAAGGCACAAAGGTATCACACCCCGAGTATGTTGATTTCAATAGTGATGAAGATGACTTGTTAGGTGATGATGATTTACTCGTTGACAACTCTAGTGATGAATACTATGATGAAACGTCAATTAATCATGCTAATCAAGATAAAACGAATGACAATGGTAAGGAGAATATTTTGCTCCTAACTAAAGAACTAAACACTCTTAAGTTATCTCATGAAACTATCTTAGGAGATCATCGAGAACTTTTAAGGACTCATGAGAAGTTACGCTTTGAAAAGCTCAACCTTGAGGAAGAGCATGAGTTCTTAAAATCAATCAATGATGATCTTCACAAGAAAAGTTCTTCTTACATTGCCAAGCGTTTACTCTTATCTACTTACATGCGTCAAGTCAGGTCTAGTAACAAGAACAAGAAGGATTCTTCCTCTAGTAGTAACAACAATCATGCTAAATCCAATGTTGTTGCTTCTAGTAGTTCTCTTCATTCCACTAATGATTCTCTTAGCCAAGTTACACTTGAGCAAGAAAATAGCTTCTTGAAGGGAATTATAGAGAAAGGTGTTTACAAGAGCCTTGCCGGGAGTAAGCAATTCGAGGAAATTGTACGCAAGCAAGGAAGGCACCAGAAGAACCAAGCTGTTGGTTTTGAACGAAAGTTCAATGCCAATGGAGTTGAGTGGGAAGAAGATCAATACCCCAAGACGAAGTTTGTTCCTCAACAAGAGAAGTATGATCCTACTTCTTTCAAAGGGACACAAGCTCAAGATGATCTTCCACCACAAGACCACAAGCAAAAAGGCAAGGACAAGCTTTAAGAGGAGATTGATGCATTTGAAGAAGCTCCTAAGGCCTTGGTCAAGTGGGTTCCCAAGACTACATCAAGTTCTACTTCAAGAAGTACAACTACAACTACAAGGATTCCCATCAAGATTATGTGGATCCCGAAGAAGAAGAACTAGAGAGTTCTTGAGGGTGACTCCGCTAACATACTTCACTCTTATCAGTTTGGCAAGGACAGGAGCAATCAACTTACACATCTTGCACTAGTTCAAGGAGTCACAAACCCTCTTGTTGGTAATACAAGGGATAAGGTAACTTAATGCTTTCATGGACATGATCTTGTATGTGTGCATCACTCTATGTCTATGGATATCCTTGTTTGTTCCTTGTGGGACTAACCCATGTAGGTATTGAAAGTGCAACTCACTCCAAAAGGATTGCTCCAAATGATCTACATCAACATTGAGCATCCACATATTAAATACCTACATGAAGTCATCATCGACAAAACCCAAGGTTAGTTCATCCCTCTTAGGGGGATCTCACATCTAGGGGGAGCTTTACTCTAAGAATTGAGCTAAAGCAACTCTAATGGTGTGAACACAACAATGCTTTATGTAAAAGTGGTAACCCCACTTGTTCTTAAGCAATGAGTATGACCTATGATCAAATGTTCTCATTTGACACCTAAGTCAATATACTCATATATAGATGCCCTAGTAATCGCCAATTGCTTGATAGATGCTAGAATTGTGTGTGCATGCTTTGTTACATATTTAATTTGCCATTTTATTGTGTGAGCATGTTGGTTGCATAATTTACTCATTTGAGGACATCCACTTGTAGCTTTGATTGTTTGGTTTCTTTTCTTTTTGCCAAGTGAATGGACAAGAATGCCTAAGAACCTTCCCTAGCTATCCATGCTTTTCTTGTCTCAAACTCTTTTCATGCTACATCACAAAGTTTGATCAAGTCAGATTCGAACCACTCTGTGTGAGGAGCACTCGGAGTCCCCGATTCGTCATAGACTTAAACTTCCAAAACCTCTTTGTGCGTCTCGGTCTGACCGATCCAACCTTTTCGGTCATACCAAGATCACTAAGTTTATCTAGGGTTTCAATCTCGGTGCAACCGATTTGAAATTTTCGGTCACACCGAGTTGCAGTAACTGCTTGCAGTTATGCATCTCGGTGCCACCGAGTTGTTCCACTCGGTCACACCAACAGGGTCAGGCTATATATACCCTCGGGCCAAAATTTGGAAACTTTTCCGAAACCCTTCGCCCATGCACTGCCTGCTCTGCCTCCTCGGGTCTCTGGATCGTCCTCCTCATTGCCAGCGACCTCCAGCCGCTGGTCTCCACCACCGTCAATGGGATTCTGCTCCGCCGTTGCCGCCGTAGCAAGTCCATCACCGCATTAGGGTATGGATTTCAATCTTTATGCTATTCCTTACTCCGATTCCTAGCACATTGCATAGCCATGTATCTTGCCATGATTGAAATCTTCCTATCCAGCGAAATCACTCCGTAGAATAGTTTTGGATTGAAAATTTAGGGTTAGGTTTCCGCCGAACTCATCTCAGATCCACCGAGTTGTAGAAATCGGTCTCACTGTTTTGGCTAAGGCCATTGCCCTTGTGATTCTCGGTCTGACCAAGAATTGCAAATAGGTGTGACCAATTTCGATTCTTTGTGAAACCCTAGCAGTCTCGGTGCCACTAAACTGTGACTCGGTCCGACCGAGTTCACAAGTTTAGGTTCCAAAAGCTCCTTCAGTATCACCAAGTTTACAAATCGGTAGCTCTGAAATGCTTTCTGTGGAAAACTAAAACCAAGTTTTTGACTCAACTATTTTTGCAAAAACCTCTGTGCTTTGTGATGCTCATCTACTCTACATCATCTACATCTATTCACAGGGTCTGCTGTTAGAGTTTGCATCATGTCAGATCAGAGTGAAAGTCAGAACAAGTCTGAGGAGCAAGTCCATATGAGTGAGGGCACTAGTCCCTCCAGCAGTTATGATGATGGTAGCAGGAGGACACCCAACAATTTTCCCAAGGCAGCCACCAGGACCAGAAAGAAGAAGACCTCAGATTCCGAAGATGAGGACTACGTGGCTGTAGAGGATGAGGCCACTTCTAAGAAGAAAGTTCTGAAGAAGGAATATGGATCAACTGCATCCACTAAGCCAGGAATGCAAAAGAAGGCACTTGGAAGGAGAATTCCCACTTCCAAACCTAGGAAGGTTGCCACTGGTTAAACCATGAAGTTCACCATCGAGTCTAATGAATAAGCTGCTGGCCAAGATCTGAAGAAGAAGAAGAGAGTCAAAACTACTACTGCCAAAGTACTTGGCAAGCCCTCTATGAGGAGAGACTCTGAAGATGAAGAGGAAGAGGTTGCTGCACCAGCACCTAAAGCTCAGAAGCTGATGGGAGATGCTATAAGATCAGGGGCTGCTCCATCTAAGCCCAAAGATGCTCCCAAGGTTGCTGCTCCGAAGCCCAAGTCTGCACCCAAGAGGAACACCAGGAGTATTCAAGCTGCAGGGAAGAACAAGGCCCTGGTGACTGAAGGTGCTGAAGAAGAATATGAAGACTCACTTGTCCTAAGAAAGTTGAAGCCCAAGATTCCTGATCATAATGATGCTCACCCAGTTGCAGAAGATATGAAGCTCAGGAAGGACGCAGGACTAAGACTGTGGAGACAGACTGATCCCTATGCTGTCAGGAGGATAACTGTTGTGGACTACATGTTCCACACTAAGGAACAACAAGATTTCTATGAGACAGTGCTGCTTGACAAGAAGCCCATAGTATGTGACATGAGATGGTTTGACTGGGAGTACATCAGGAAGAATGAGGAGCACTATCCTGGAGTTTATGATAGTTTCAAGTCTTGTGGAGTAGATGACTTTGTTGGGCAGAAGCTCACAAAGTGGAATGATGAGCTCATTATGCAGTTCTACTCCACAACTCATTTCTACCCAGATGGGAAGATAGTATGGATGTCAGAGGGTACTAGGTACCAATCAACAGTTGAAGAATGGTTCGAGTTGATAAATGCTCCGAAGGAGAATGATGATGACTTGGATGTCTATGCCAAGAAGAAGAAAGATCACAACTCCATGGCTCACATGTATAGAGAGATCCCAGATGCTACACTTGAGACACATAAGTTTGGATCTGTACAATACCTGCTGTCAGGATTGCCTACTATCAACTGAATCTTAAGGCACACTTTGCTGCCCAAGTCAGGTGATCACAAGATGATTAGAGGCCATGCAATTAACTTGCTGCATATATTTGATGTGGCTCATAAATTCAAAGTCATTATCCTGATTGTGGAGACAATCAACAGGACTGCTGCTGATCAGAAGAGGAGTTGTGGGTATGCCCCATAGATTCAGGAGCTTATAAACTCCAAGATGGGCACTGGCACATATCTCTTGGACAAGGAGCACCTGCCCATCTACCCTGACTTCGAGGACAACACCATTGTGATGGATGAAAATGAACCATCATCTGTGCAAGCACAAGAGAAGAAAGAGAAGGCAATGGCTAAGAAGGCTCCTAAGATGCCAACTGCTGAAGGGGCATCTTAGATTTTCCTGAAGAGCAAGCAATATCAGCTTGGCTACTTGATTGTCTCCACTCTGAGGATTGAGAAGGGCTTGGCCACCCTCACTCAAAACCAGGAGAGCTTGGAGAGAATCATAGAGTAGAAGTTTTATGCTCTGGATGTTAAAGTGATTGAGATCCACACTGCAGTTGAGCAACTTCAAGAGGATGTGGAGGAGAAGAAGGGCAAGTCAACTACTGATCCTTTTGCTAGAGTGCCTAGAGGACAGAGATCTGCTGTAGTGCCTGTTACACACACCAGAGCTACATCATCTACACCAGCTACAGCTTTAGTGCATCCAGCTCCAGCACCCACTCCATCAGCTCCATCTACATCAACAGAAGTCTTCGTCCAAGGAGCCATCTCTACACCATCACATGAAGACCAAGCCTGAGAGTCGTTTAACACTATGCATTTTGTATGAACTTTTTGGTAACTTGTTGCCAAAGGGGGAGAAAAATGTATAGATCATAGGCTTCGAGAGAGAGTGTTGCTTTTGTCCTCTCTTGTCTCTTTGGTGGTTGAACTTCGTTATTTCTGTGCTTGATACTTTATGCTTTTGTGAGATACTTGGATGATCATGTGTTTGATCATATGCTATGCTACATTAATGCTTGTCGGATGATATTATCTCTTATTTCCTCAGATGATCATTCACTTTGCTTTGTGATGAGTGCATGTATTTAATTATTATCATTTTGAGTGCTCCACCAAGAAGTATGTGACATGGAAGAGTGACTCATGATCCTAACTCATTTAAAATTTGCAGTCCAAAGCAAATTTTAAATAATGCACAAATTTAGGGGGAGCTCTTACTTTTCACATACTTCTCAAAGCAACAATGTTTTTCAATCTTATTATCATTGTTGAAGCTTTGATCTATATGTTGTCATCAATTACCAAAAAGGGGGAGATTGAAAGTGCAACTATCCCTGGGTGGTTTTGGTAATTCCTAACAACATATATCTCATTGAGCTAATGCTACTCCAAGATAAATATTTCAGTAAAGCTCAATGATTGGCATCGCATGGATGAGAAAAGTGGATCCCTCAAAATGCTAAGGACAAAAGGATTGGCTCAAGCTCAAAGCACAAGATTCTACATTTTCTATTTTAGTGATCCAAGATCACATTGAGTGTATAGGAAACGCCAATACTATCAAGGAGGGATGATGTGTTGCTTAATGGCTTTCTTGCTCAAAATGCTTAGTGATATGCTCCAAAAGCCCTCAACTACTTTCTCATATCCACATATGACCCAAACCAAAAGTCAAACTCGGCTCCACCGATTCTTTCTATCTGGCGCCACCGAGTTCAGATGTCATAGACACTGCCACAAACCCAAGGCAAATCGGTCTCACCGATAGGGATCTCGGTCTCACCGAGATGGGATTGCATTCTCTCCGTTTCCCTTCGTAACATTTCGGTCCAACCGAGATGAGCGATCGGTCCCACCGAGATTGCAATGCAAACTCTCTGTTTCCCTTTCGTAATATTTCGGTCTAACCGAGATGAGTGAATCGGTCCCAACGAGTTTGCCTGACCAACCCTGTGTGTGTCCATTACCAAAATCGGTCTCACCGAGTTTGTGTAATCGGTCTCACCGAGATTACGTTATGCCCTAACCCTAACATATCGGTCCTACCGAGTTGCATGTCGGTCCCACCGAAAATCCTAACAGTCACATTATTTGCTAAATCGGTCCGACGGATTTTGACGATTCGGTCCCACCGAGATTGGTAAGTTGTGTGTAATGGTTAGATTTTGTGTGGAGGCTATATATACCCCTCCACCCACTCTTCATTCTTGGAGAGAGCCATCAGAACATGCCTGCACTTCCAACATATATTTTCTGAGAGAGAACCACCTACACTTGTGTTGAGGCCAAGATATTCCATTCCTACCATATGAATCTTGATCTCCAGCCTTCCCCAAGTTGCTTTCCACTCAAATCTTCTTTCCACCAAATCCAAATCCTGTGAGAGAGAGTTAAGTGTAGGGGAGACTATCATTTGAAGCACAAGAGCAACGAGTTCATCATCAACACACCATTTGTTACTTCTTGGAGAGTGGTGTCTCCTAGATTGGCTAGGTGTCACTTGGGAGCCTCCGACAAGATTGTGGAATTGAACCAAGGAGTTTGTAAAGGAAAGGAGATCACCTACTTCGTGAAGATCTACCCTCGTGAGGCAAGTCCTTCGTGGGCGACGGCCATGGTGGGATAGACAAGGTTGCTTCTTCATGGACCCTTCGTGGGTGGAGCCTTCCATGGACTTGCGCAGCCATTACCCTTCGTGGGTTGAAGTCTCCATCAACGTGGATGTACGATAGCAGCACCTATCGGAACCATGACAAAAACATTCGTGTCTCCTATTGCGTTTGCACTCTCCAAACCCTTCACTTTACATTCTTGCAAGTTGCATGCTTTACTTTCCGCTGCTCATATACTCTTGGCATTCTTGCTTGAATTGTATTAAGATTGCTTGACTTGTGCTAAGTTGCTAAAATCTGCCAAGAACTAAAATTGGGAAAAGGATAGATTTTTATTTGGTCAAGTAGTCTAATCACCCCCCTCTAGACATACTTTCGATCCTGCAGCCACACATAGGCGCAACGCGTTGTTGGGCCAGGCCCAAAACGGTGTGCGAGTAGGCAGGGCGGTTTTTACCGCAGTAACTTTCTGTCCGCTGCGCTTCCCCATGACCCATGGTCTGCTGCGCGTGACCGAAGCACGCGGGCGTCATCTTGTGGTGGGCAGTAAATAGGCGGCTTGCGGGTCTCCTCGAGGCCGCAGGGCCACTGCTCATTTACTGCCCTTACTTGGGAACCGTGGCTCCACGCGTCCCATTGCACCCGTCTCTTGCGCCACATTTGCTGCATGCATGACGGAGAGCGAATGACAGGTGCGCGGCATTCGGGAAGTCACGCATGCGTGGGTCGATTCACACACGCCTTCAATTGAGCAGGGAGGGCGGTCGACGGCCCCACCCGTTGTCACTTCGATGGGCCGGATTTTCCAAAAGGGACGGCCGAGCCTCGCCCTTGCCCGTTTATAAAGGGGGAGCGGGAGGAACGACGCCTCTCAATCCTTCGTCATCCACTTCTCCCGATTCATGCTTCCTCCCTCCTTCTACCATGGCGAGGGGGCGTGGCGACGCTTCATCGGTGGTGGCGAGGGTCTCGGCTAGACAACGCATCGCACCTCCCAAGAGCTCGTGGCGGCAGAGCTAGCCGTTAGAGGAAGGGGGAGGGGGCGAAGTCGAAGCCGTCGCGGAGCCCGAGGAAGAGGAGGATGGGGCGGCGCATCGGCCTCGCCTCCGCCAGTGGGCCCTCCCCCGGTGGAGGGCCACGTCGGGGACAGCCCCTATGAGTTCTTCCTCAGGCTGCTCCAGCCGCCGCGCCATCATCTTCATCTCATGACCCCATTTGCGCGGGAGATGGAGCTGGACCCACCACAGGCACTACGCCTGCATATGAGGGGCTGTGGGAACAATGGTACATGGGCCGACGTCGAGTTCCCCGCCCCTCACGTCATGTATCTTCCCTGAGGGTGGAAGACCTTCTCCTGTATCCACAGCCTGACGGAGGGGCTCACTCTTCATTTCAGGTTGATGGAGAGTGGCCTCCTCTCCATCAAGGTCTTTGGGCACTTCGGGACTCACGTAAGGTGCTGCGTGGAGAGCTCCTCCGACGACAGAAACTCTTCCTCAAACGAGAGTGACGAGGAGGACAGCGGGGCAGATGATGGGGATGAGTCCGACTAGGCGTTGGATGCCCCGCGCCTGGGCGGGTGCGGCAGCCGCAACATCTGCACCAGGCCGCTCCTCTGGCAGAATCTGCCGGGGGACGGGCTAGCTCCTTGAACTTCTCGGGGTCGTCTCCATGGGCGGCTGGCATTGGTAGGCTGCGGAAGAGGAAGAGAGTGGGCGCCAAGTCCGTCACGTCGGAGTAAGCGGGCACCAACGCCTTCATCATGTACTGACGTCCTGCCGCCTCGTCTTTGAGCTCTTCCCCCGGCGCCATCATGGCCAGCCAGCCTTTGGACAGCCACCGAGATGTTCTCTTGGTGCTTTCTGCCGCTTGTAGCTTGCCTATGCGCCCCTTTTGCCCTTTTTCGCTTCCTTGACCTGCCTCCTGAGGAGAGGGACAAGAAAGGGACTATGGACATCTTATCTTTTTTAGTCTGTAAGCCTTCGGGCCTTCGTTAAATTCAAAACTTGTAATCCCCTTGCTCATGTTTTTCATTTTGTATGAACTGTACCTGTACGGGATGTTTTTAATGAAAAAGGGATGTTTGCCGGGTTTTTCGTTCGTGGGTGAACCCGCGACAAGGAGTGAATCCTTGTTATTATTTAAGATAAACGTTTTTCGCCCAGCAACAGGCCTTGTTGTCCCCCACTTTGCTCGACCTTTCTCGTGCCCTTGGCGGAGGCAGGGATGAAGTGGGCTTAGGCTCCTCGTTCCATTTCCTTGCTGCCGTGACTACAATCAAATCCGGACCTGGGAGATAATCCTTGGGTACAGGAAAAGGGGAGCACGGTAGCCTAGAAATAAAACGAGGTTTCACATATCCCAGTTCCATATCGAAATGCATGATAGAGGATAAAAGACTTACGTGGATCTGCAGCCCCCGGCAACCTTGGCTTGCCGTGGTTGTATCCTTGTACTTGCAGCCCCCGGCAACTTTGGTTTGCCGGTGTCGGGATGCCGGTCCGTTCTGTTTCTTCCAATTAGCTACGCAGAAGTGCTCATGTGCCCTGCGAACCAAAGGGGACATAAAAGAACAGAGAGACGTGCACTCAACCTCTGAGCTAGGGGTTAGCCGCCGCTAAGAACTATCAACCCTAACCGAGGGACAGACTCTACCTAGCATGCATACTATAACTTAGGGCATCAGCGCTTCGTTTATTTATGCTTAGGGTCTGCGCCTGGCTTTGTACAAAGGGTTACATGCCTTGCCGACAAGGCTTCTACAAAAGGTGGCTTGCCGGGAGGCCCGGCAGCCGCGCCTTATGGGTAAAACTTGCGAAGCTACTCGATGTTCCAGGAGTTGCTCACTGGAAGGGCATCTTTGGTTTCTAGGCGGACTGTGCCGGGCCTGGTGACTCGTGTTACCCGATAAGGGCCTTCCCACTTCAGCGTCAACTTGTTGGAATTCTTTGCCGACTGAACGTGCCGAAGAACAAGGTCGCCTTCCTCAAAGCTCCAAGCATGAACCTTGCGGCTATGATAGCGGCGCAAGGCTTGCTGGTAGCATGCTGCTCCCACAGCCGCCCAGAGACGATCTTCCTCAAGGAGCGTTTCATCATCTTGCCACAGTCGCTCTTGCTCAAGCTCATCATAAGAAAGCTTCTACCCCGTAGACCAGGGCAAAGGGTGTGTGGCCGATGGCTCAATTTGGCATCGTTCTGAGCGACCAAAGAACCACCGGCAACTCATCAATCCAGCGCCTTCCACTCTTGCGCAGCCTGTCAAGAGTCTTCGTTCTTAAGCCTCGCAGAACTTCAGCATTTTCTCTCTCCACTTGCCGTTGCTTCGTGGGTGTGCACGAAAGCAAAACAGACCTTGCTGCCGAGATCCGCAATGTACTGTATGAAGGCGTGGCTTGTGAACTTTGTGCCTTTGTCGGTGATGACCCTGTTGGGTACTGTCACATCCCTAGCTTCTGGTAATGCACTAGGCTAGACCTCTTGTGAGCATCATGTTTTATTTCAAATGAAATTTGAATTGAGGATTTTTCAAAGCCTCAGAAACCTCTAAAAATAATCAACAATTAAATCTTCTCAAATGTGTCCAAAAAAATGTTCCTATTATTCCATGGAAATATTGGTGAGAGGTAAAATTTAAACCAATATTTTTGGAGTCACAGAGATAATTATTTTGGTCATTTGATTTAATCCAATAACTTTTTGCTTTGGATTTATATTTAATATATATTAAATATGACTCCAATAATTCTGGAAGTTTGTGAGTGGCTTTGTATATATTTTAGCAAGCCACATAAAAATCTACAGAATTTATTTAAATGATTTAGTTGCTAAACTAAATCAAAACAAACTACAGAAAATAAAAAACAGAAGTAAAATAGGAAAAACAAAGAGAGGGAGGGAAACTTTACCTGCAGCCCACCTGGGCCACTTACCTGTAGCCGGCCCAGCTCCTCCCGCTGGCCCAGCCCACCTCCTCCCCCCTTGTCCTCTTCTTCCTCTGCCAGTAGGCAGAGGCGAGGTGTGGCGCGCCCCCGAAGAGCTCCGGCCACCTCCTGCTTCGCCGTGGCAGCTGCCCCGACTCCTCTGAAGACGCCACGCAGCCGCCCGGAGCCGTCCAGCCCTTCCTCTCTTCCCTGGAGCTCTTTCCCCTTCCCTGGCTCTCTCTCCCTCGCTGTTCCCCACCTCACCGGACCGCGCCGACGCTACCGACGAGCACCACCGCGGCTATCGCCTCCCCCTCGTCCTCTCGAGCGGTCCAGGAGCTCCGCCATGACCTGCCCTTCATCTTTGCTGAGACAAACGACGCCGGAGCGCCCCGCAGCGCCGTCATCGTTGTTGCCTTCGTCCTCTGCACCGACAGCCGTCGTCGTCGATTCGCAGCAACCCGACCGCCCCCGACCTCGCCGACGACGCCATCGGACGCGCTGTGAGCACCCGCATCGTCTCCCCCTTCTCCCCTGGTCGCGCCCGCTCTCTACGCTGTAGCCCCGCCATGGCCGAACCTTCGCCGCCGCCGCACCCGTCGCCGGTGATGCTCCAGTGACCATTTGGTCCCGGGCATGCGCCCAACGCGCTCCCCGCATCGCGCAGAGCCTCCGTAGCACTTTGCCGCGCTTGTTTGCGCACCGCAGCCCCATCCCCACTTGCACCCGAGCTTCGGCCGCCGCCGAGCTCGTCGCCGGCACCACTCCGGCCACTTCCCGGCCGCGCCACCACCACAGTTGGATGCGGACGAGCGTCCGCATCCCGAAGCTGTGCTCCGCGCGCCAAACCGAGCCCTGTGGGCAAAACCCGAGGCTCGCCACCGCGGCTGGCCTCGCCGGCGTCAAGCCGCCGGTGGGGTTGACCACTTGACCCCGACGGGACCCTCCCCTGTGTCCATGACAGGTGGGGCCGGCCTGCTAAATAGGTTAGGATTAGTGTTAACTAAAATTAGTTAGACTAACAGACACTGACAGTGGGCCCCGTAGCGGGTCAAAGCCCGAGTCAACGCGGGATTAGCCCCTGTGTCACTGACGTGTGGACCCTACACGTCAGGTTTGACCCTGACCGGCCCCTGTTGACTTGCTGACGTCATGCCGACGTCATGCTGACGCAGTAAAGTATTTCTGGAATTAAATAAATTAGGAAATGATTTATAATTCCAGAAAATTGTATAAACTTCAATAAATCATAGAAAATTAACCGTAACTCCAAATTAAATAAATTATATATGAAAAATTATCAGAAAAATTCAAGGAATCCATCTGTACCATTTTCATGCATGTTAGAACAACTTGTAGCTGCTGTTTAGCACAAATCAATTAAATGGCATTTGAATAATCACATATGGAGTTTGAATTTGAATTTTATATTCAAACCAACTTCATTTAATCTGGTTTTAGTTGCATTAGCTCAAAACACATTCATTTTTGCCATGTCATAGCATGCATCATATTGTGCATTGCATTGATCGTGTTTTTCTGTATTTGCCGGTAATTGTCCCCTCTCGATAGACGTGTACCGACGATGTGATCGATGACACCTATGAAGAGCTATATTATCTTCAGAAGTGCCAGGCAAGCAAAACCCCCTTGTTCATTCCGATACAATCCTACTCTCCCGCTCCTGCTCTCTTTTAATGCATTAGGACAACACCGATTCATCTGTTACTTGCTGCGGTAGCTGAACCCATTTATCCTTTGCATGACCTCTCATTGCCACAGTAAATAGATGAAACCCACTAGCATGAGTAGGAGTTGTTTGAGCCCTGATGTGCCTACTCATTCATGCTTGTTTGTCATGCCTGCTACTGCTTAGAGTTGAGTCAGGTCTGATTCATCGAGGATGAATCAGAGGTGTGTGAACATGTCCTACTATGTGTGAGCTAAGTGTGTGAACACGATTTGGTAAAGGTAGCGATGAGAGGCCATGTAGGAGTACATGGTGGGTTGTCTCATTGAAGCCGTCCTTAGGAACTGAGTTATGTGTTTGTGATCCATGACTCAGCTACTATCATACATTGGGCCCTGAAATATGACCCCGCTCGACTTCTTAATCACCCTTGTCCTCTGTCCAGGAGTTGCAAGTAGTTTCTGGTGTTTGTAGTATGCTGGAGGCCGTGGACAGCGCTGACCGTAGGGGTGGGCTGTGATGCGGTAGGCATGTGGCCGGGTAAACCGGGCGCCCGTTTGGTGTCACGGAACCCTGTTCACATCGTTTGGGGCTGTGAGCGAAACTCCGGCCGGATCTCCTCATGGATGGAACCCGAATAGGCGATAAACCTGGACTAGAGACTTGAGTGTTTAGGTAGGTCGTGGTCTACACCCACGTCGGCTTTCGCTTGAAGTCTGCCGAGCACATGTCGTGTGCAGACGCTAAGTGGTGGAAACATGTATGAAGAAGTACACCCCTGCAGGGTTAATATCATCTATTCGAATAGCCGTGTCCACGGAAAAGGACTTCTGGGTTGCTTATATCAGTTCATAGATAAGTGAAAGTGGATACTCTAAAATACGCAAGATAAGCGTGAGTGCTATGGATGGCGTTCTCGTAGGGAGACGGAAGCGGATCCATAGTGGTGTATTGATATGGTGAATATGTGGACTCGTGTGCGCCACCTCAAAAGAGTCGCTTGCAGTCGTAGTTTAGGATAGACACCGAGTCAAAGTTGGCTTGCTGCAGTTAAACCCCACCATCCCCTTGTTGAAAATGATGCATATGTAGTTAGTTCTGATGTAAGTCTTGCTGGGTACATTTGTACTCACGTTTGCCTATTTTATGTTTTGCAGAGAGACTTCAGTCTCACTAGTAGTTCCGCTTGGACTTCGACGTTTAGCTTGATACCTCAGCTACGATCTTGTGCCCTCGGCAGGATCTGATAGATAGTCAGGCTTTTCAGCCTTTTTCATTTATAGACGTCTGTACTCAGACATGATAGCTTCCGCTTGTGCTTTGACTTGTATGCTCTGAGTGTTGGGTCATGAGACCCATGTTTGTAATATCTCGCTCCTCGGAGCCTAATGAATAAAGTACTTGTGTCGTAGAGTCATGTTGTGATGCTTCGTTGTATTTGCACATATCGAGCATATTGTGTGTATGATTGAAATGCTTGGTATGTGTGGGATCTGACTATCTAGTTGTTATCTTTAGTAGACTCTCTTACCGGGAAATGTCTCCTAGTGTTACCGCTGAGCCATGGTAGCTTGCTATTGCTCTGGAACACTTAGGCTGGCCGGCATGTGTCCTTCTTCGTTCCTGTGTCTGTCCCTTCGGGGAAATGTCACGCTTTGAGTACCGGAGTCCTGTTAGCCCGCTACAGCCCGGTTTACCGGAGTCCTGCTAGCCCAGTGCTACAGCCCGGACCCATTTGCTGATGACCGACACGTTCGAAGCTGGGTCATGGATGCCTGTCCCTGTAAGTCTGTGCCACTTTGGGTTTACGACTAGTCATGTCAGCCCGGGCTCTTTATCATATGGATGCTAGCGACACTATCATATACGTGAGCCAAAAGGCGCAAACGGTCCCGGGCAAAGGTAAGGCGACACCCGTGGGGATACCGTGCGTGAGGCCGCAAAGTGATATGAGGTGTTACCGGCTAGATCGATGTGACATCGAGTTGGGGTCCTGACAGCATTGGTATCAGAGCTTGACTGCCTGTAGGATTACCAAGCCAAACTGGTCGAAGTTGAGTCTAGAAATTCTTTAGTTATATAAGGGAATTGATTGTGGGATGGAACGTAAGGCTCTTTTTACTCCTTATACCTCATGCCCTTCTGATCTGAGTCATCTTCTCTTCTACGGGGATTAAGAACTAGGCTATCTCTTCTTTCCATCAGGATCACGTGTTACTAATCCGTAGACTTATAAGATTGTTGGATTAAGCCTCAGTTCAGTTTCTACCTCTGTATGTTAATTATTGATCTCGAAACCTTGATATTGTGCTTCTGAGTGGTTATGCCACCATTTTTGTGAATGTCTCAAATATCTTCTGAGCATTTACAGCCGTTATGCTGTCCGAGTCATTCCAGGTTTCTAAATAGTCTGATGCATTTGCAAAATCCTTTTCCTCTGGTTTCGATGCTCCTTTATGCCAGCTCAATCACACTAATTGTTCAGTTGAGGTATTCTATTGCCTTGACATTATGTTGGAGTTACTATTATGGCCCTAGGTGTTTAGGGAGTCACCTAGTAATCTAGCAATGTTTTGTGATCCCCAGTGTGATGATTCTGGCTTTTATTCTCGAAAGCATCCCGTGATGCCACTTAGTAGTAGGTATTCTACTCCTTGGGCTTTGAACCCGAGATTCACTCTACTTACTTCATGTTGATAGTGTTTGCTAGTTCCTTCAGGATATTAGTAACTTTGCGATAGTCCTCGAGGTCTGTGGTATTTCCTTCTTGCAAATACTATGAATCGCTTATGGCAGATGTTTATTGGATCAAAAAAAATCACAATTAGAGTACTCTTGAGGAGTTCTCCATTCATAAATCGTGACTCTGCCAGTTCTACCTTTCTGCATGGGTTATCCGGAAGAAATATGTTGAACTTGGTTCGACATACTAATCTATGCATCCACAACTCAGAAAATTATATGTTCCTTTGAGTTGTTCTCTTTAGTTGCATTCTGACCCTCGCCTATCAATTGATAGTCAAGAGTATGCGTGCGTTCGTTTATCGATGCCTATTACTCTTGTGGTCCGTCAAGCCATTCTATCGTAGAATGACCAGGATAAACAAACTCCAGTACCTCTTCCATATCCAGGATTGGGTCAAAGAAGTTGTGCTCCGCAGATCAAAATGCCAATCCAGCTTTTGCTCTGTTCTACCTTGGAGTATTACCATCTTTATATCGAGATTGTTATAGGAATTGCACACCATCCTATGAACTCTTGGTGCAGTGATACTTCTCTCCATCATTAGTCATTCCTCGGCCCTCGTGTTGATGCAACCAGAATACCGACAAATGAATTGTGATGTGTGAAATCAATACTCCCAGCAACCTCGTTGCTTGGTAGTTAAAGGATAATAATTTCATTCTTAGCATGTTGGTTTTTGAATCATCATTCTAAGGTTGATCATGCTACCTAATCCATTCTCCTGGTTCACTCCTCGATCGATGAGTTAGGATTATTTCAAATCCTTGCTCTATTGATCATATCGTCTTGCCTTGAAAAGCAAGATTGTTCTCGAGCTTAGTAACATACCGGTGGTTCGTGATTTTCTGAATATCTTCTCAGAAGTATTACCAGGTTGTCACCTGACCGCTATGTTGAGTTCGTGATCAAGTTGGTTTATTCCTGTAAACCACCCCTTCTCCAAGAATCCGTGTTGGATACCCTGAGCTAGTTGGATAAGCTAAACAACAACTTGGAGAGTTGGACGATAAAAGCTTGTCTGACTTAGTTCATGTTAAGGGATATCTTTGTGTGTGTGTGTGTGTGTGTTGAAAAAAGATGATATCTTCATCAATTGGTCCTTGTGAACAATTGTTGGATCTATTATCTTACCCAAACCTTTGATTGAGTATGGGCTATCATCCAATCAGACCAGAACCAACGATATTCGTAATGTTGTCTTACTCGTGGTTGATCCCTCGAGCATACACCATTATATCTTTTGGGTCTGACCAATGCTATCACTTGTTCACTTAACTATGGAATTCCTTTTAAAAGGGAACCCAGATGAATTGTTGTTGTGCCCATTGACAACATCCTTGTCTTCTCCATAATTTTGTTGAACATCAAGCTAGTGTTGGAAACTTGTGTAAGCATTTGCTCATGCTAGCTCACGAAGCATATGTTCGGATGTAAGAAGTGACTTCCTCTAGTTCATGTGCATTTGATGCAAGTTGCCACCATGGACTCGAGAAAGTCAGTGTTGCTTCCTCTGGAATCATTGCAAGTCAGTCATGCACATGTGCGAAGAATTCTGTGGTTTGAAGACTTGCAACCTTCAATCTATATGTATCCCTAGCACACCAAGCCACTGATTGATTTGTTCAAGGAGAAGGAGTTCCTTCATAAGAGCTAATCCGGACTCATGTAAGGACTTCGATACCCTCGTGATGGTTCCCCCTCCTGAACTCGGTAGTGTTTTATTATAAGATTACTTTGTGGTCATGCTTGTCTTGGACAACGTGTTCACATGTTTGTAGCAGAACCAGCTCATGTTTTGGAGCTTGCTATCGTAGTTCATCTTCCGAGAATCTCGCAACGTCATCTCGTCGATTTGTGTTGCAAACTTTCGTTTTTCTTCCTAGACTCGATGAGTCTGGAATATCCTGACACCAACCAGATCTGAATCTCAGGCAGATATGATGGTTGGAACATTTCCCCAAGAACTATAATATTGGTTCCTCGATAACTTGTAAAGTAGATGTCGTGGCCAGCATCACCCAGCCGAAAGACCTATTATTGTAGTATCTTGATTGAAGAAGTTGGCCACCTCCCCATAAGGATTTCGTAGGATTTACCTCCGTAACTGTTCCTTATGGATTCTATTGCTCCCGAAGTCCGACCTTTACTTGATGTTCTAGTTATCAAACCATATCTATGAGTGGGTTACACTAGCATGTCAAGGAGAACATTAGAGGCGGAGTGCTAAATGTCTCTCGGTCGATCATCCAGATTTTCTTTCCTTGGCATTGCCAGGGTGAAATCTGAGAAGGTGTTATCTTCCTTTGCATCTGCATCATCCATCATTAGCCATCATGGTAGTAAGTTGTGTTGCCAGGATCCTTGACACGAATATTGGTAGAATCTTGATGATTGTGGAAATGCTCAAGTTCTTGAGAGCACGCACAAGCGCTACGTGTTATCATCGGCACCAACTCGGATTCCTCTCAGTTTTCCTCGACAATGCTATGACCCTTTCAAAGAGTGAATTCACTCTCTATTATGGGTTCTTCCCCAGTTACCAGAATCATTCCCAGCATTTGCATTCTGTTCCCAGCTTGCACCGCCATTGTGCCATTCTACCATGGGTCTCTTCCATTTCCGGTGATAAGCAAATTCATCCATTACGTTGTCTTCAACAAGGTAATCCACATCATCCAAGTTTGAGTATGCCATTCTACCGACCCCCTCCAAACGATCGCTCGAGAATTGTCTTAGGCTGGTTTAAAGAGTTTCAATGATATCTGAATCAAAAGTAATTCTTTTTGCCACTTAAGATAATAATCTACGAATCACCCTCCTCCAGGATGTTTCGTCGTGGTATCATGGCAATTCAACTCCTCGCTATGTTGACAACCGATCACCACATTCTTAAGTCTGGAATTGTTGTCTACCTAGTGAACCTCGTCACCTGCTCCACTCCATCCCTCTAGAGGTATGCTTCGTCTCTCAGCTTGAGAGATGTTGCTATGACACATTCCGTGAGTTAATCCTGAGTTGTTCGACCTTCGAGAAGACCGATCCTTCTAGAGTCTTCTTCCCTCCATGTCATGTTGACAGGATTTCTCAGAGCAGGATTTCAAGACAATAATGGTGAATGAATCAACGTTCAACTGAAGTGCACCCTGGATCGTGAAGATTATACTAGTCTGCGTTACCCTTCACTTTACCCTACGCTTGAATCTCGAGACGAGATTTTTGTTTAGTGGGGGTGAGTTGTCACATCCCTAGCTTCTGGTAATGCACTAGGCTAGACCTCTTGTGAGCATCATGTTTTATTTCAAATGAAATTTGAATTGAGGATTTTTCAAAGCCTCAGAAACCTCTAAAAATAACCAACAATTAAATCTTCTCAAATGTGTCCAAAAAAATGTTCCTATTATTCCATGGAAATATTGGTGAGAGGTAAAATTTAAACCAATATTTTTGGAGTCACAGAGATAATTATTTTGGTCATTTGATTTAATCCAATAACTTTTTGCTTTGGATTTATATTTAATATATATTAAATATGACTCCAATAATTCTGGAAGTTTGTGAGTGGCTTTGAATATATTTTAGCAAGCCACATAAAAATCTACAGAATTTATTTAAATGATTTAGTTGCTAAACTAAATCAAAACAAACTACAGAAAATAGAAAACAGAAGTAAAATAGGAAAAACAGAGAGAGGGAGGGAAACTTTACCTGCAGCCCACCTGGGCCACTTACCTGTAGCCGGCCCAGCTCCTCCCGCTGGCCCAGCCCACCTCCTCCCCCCTTGTCCTCTTCTTCCTCTGCCAGTAGGCAGAGGCGAGGCGTGGCGCGCGCCCGAAGAGCTCCGGCCACCTCCTGCTTCGCCGTGGCAGCTGCCCCGACTCCTCTAAAGACGCCACGCAGCCGCCCGGAGCCGTCCAGCCCTTCCTCTCTTCCCTGGAGCTCTTTCCCCTTCCCTGGCTCTCTCTCCCTCGCTGTTCCCCACCTCACCGGACCGCGCCGACGCTACCGACGAGCACCACCGCGGCTATCGCCTCCCCCTCGTCCTCTCGAGCGGTCCAGGAGCTCCGCCATGACCTGCCCTTCATCTTTGCTGAGACAAACGACGCCGGAGCGCCCCGCAGCGCCGTCATCGTTGTTGCCTTCGTCCTCTGCACCGACAGCCGTCGTCGTCGATTCGCAGCAACCCGACCGCCCCCGACATCGCCGACGACGCCATCGGACGTGCTGTGAGCACCCGCATCGTCTCCCCCTTCTCCCCTGGTCGCGCCCGCTCTCTACGCTGTAGCCCCGCCATGGCCGAACCTTCGCCGCCGCCGCACCCGTCGCCGGTGATGCTCCATTGACCATTTGGTCCCGGGCATGCGCCCAACGCGCTCCCCGCATCGCGCAGAGCCTCCGTAGCACTTTGCCGCGCTTGTTTGCGCACCGCAGCCCCATCCCCACTTGCACCCAAGCTTCGGCCGCCGCCGAGCTCGTCGCCGGCACCACTCCGGCCACTTCCCGGCCGCGCCACCACCACAGTTGGATGCGGACGAGCGTCCGCATCCCGAAGCTGTGCTCCACGCGCCAAACCGAGCCCTGTGGGCAAAACCCGAGGCTCGCCACCGCGGCTGGCCTCGCCGGCGTCAAGCCGCCGGTGGGGTTGACCACTTGACCCCGACGGGACCCTCCCCTGTGTCCATGACAGGTGGGGCCGGCCTGCTAAATAGGTTAGGATTAGTGTTAACTAAAATTAGTTAGACTAACAGACACTGACAGTGGGCCCCGTAGCGGGTCAAAGCCCGAGTCAACGCGGGATTAGCCCCTGTGTCACTGACGTGTGGACCCTACACGTCAGGTTTGACCCTGACCGGCCCCTGTTGACTTGCTGACGTCATGCCGACGTCATGCTGACGCAGTAAATATTTCTGGAATTAAATAAATTAGGAAATGATTTATAATTCCAGAAAATTGTATAAACTTCAATAAATCATAGAAAATTAACCGTAACTCCAAATTAAATAAATTATATATGAAAAATTATCAGAAAAATTCAAGGAATCCATCTGTACCATTTTCATGCATGTTAGAACAACTTGTAGCTGCTGTTTAGCACAAATCAGTTAAATGGCATTTGAATAATCACATATGGAGTTTGAATTTGAATTTTATATTCAAACCAACTTCATTTAATCTGGTTTTAGTTGCATTAGCTCAAAACACATTCATTTTTGCCATGTCATAGCATGCATCATATTGTGCATTGCATTGATCGTGTTTTTCTGTATTTGCCGATAATTGTCCCCTCTCGATAGACGTGTACCGACGATGTGATCGATGACACCGATGAAGAGCTATATTATCTTCAGAAGTGCCAGGCAAGCAAAACCCCCTTGTTCATTCCGATACAATCCTACTCTCCCGCTCCTGCTCTCTTTTAATGCATTAGGACAACACCGATTCATCTGTTACTTGCTGCGGTAGCTGAACCCCTTTATCCTTTGCATGACCTGTCATTGCCACAGTAAATAGATGAAACCCACTAGCATGAGTAGGAGTTGTTTGAGCCATGATGTGCCTACTCATTCATGCTTGTTTGTCATGCCTGCTACTGCTTAGAGTTGAGTCAGGTCTGATTCATCGAGGATGAATCAGAGGTGTGTGAACATGTCCTACTATGTGTGAGCTAAGTGTGTGAACACGATTTGGTAAAGGTAGCGATGAGAGGCCATGTAGGAGTACATGGTGGGTTGTCTCATTGAAGCCGTCCTTAGGAACTGAGTTATGTGTTTGTGATCCATGACTCAGCTACTACCATACATTGGGCCCTGAAATATGACCCCGCTCGACTTCTTAATCACCCTTGTCCTCTGTCCAGGAGTTGCAAGTAGTTTCTGGTGTTTGTAGTATGCTGGAGGCCATGGACAGCGCTGACCGTAGGGGTGGGCTGTGATGCGGTAGGCACGTGGCCGGGTAAACCGGGCGCCCGTTTGGTGTCACGGAACCCTGTTCACATCGTTTGGGGCTGTGAGCGAAACTCCGGCCGGATCTCCTCATGGATGGAACCCGAATAGGCGATAAACCTGGACTAGAGACTTGAGTGTTTAGGTAGGTCGTGGTCTACACCCACGTCGGCTTTCGCTTGAAGTCTGCCGAGCACATGTCGTGTGCAGACGCTAAGTGGTGGAAACATGTATGAAGAAGTACACCCCTGCAGGGTTAATATCATCTATTCGAATAGCCGTGTCCACGGAAAAGGACTTCTGGGTTGCTTATATCAGTTCATAGATAAGTGAAAGTGGATACTCTAAAATACGCAAGATAAGCGTGAGTGCTATGGATGGCGTTCTCGTAGGGAGACGGAAGCGGATCCATAGTGGTGTATTGATATGGTGAATATGTGGACTCGTGTGCGCCACCTCAAAAGAGTCGCTTGCAGTCGTAGTTTAGGATAGCCACCGAGTCAAAGTTGGCTTGCTGCAGTTAAACCCCACCATCCCCTTGTTGAAAATGATGCATATGTAGTTAGTTCTGATGTAAGTCTTGCTGGGTACATTTGTACTCACGTTTGCCTATTTTATGTTTTGCAGAGAGACTTCAGTCTCACTAGTAGTTCCGCTTGGACTTCGACGTTTAGCTTGATACCTCAGCTACGATCTTGTGCCCTCGGCAGGATCTGATAGATAGTCAGGCTTTTCAGCCTTTTTCATTTATAGACGTCTGTACTCAGACATGATAGCTTCCGCTTGTGCTTTGACTTGTATGCTCTGAGTGTTGGGTCATGAGACCCATGTTTGTAATATCTCGCTCCTCGGAGCCTAATGAATAAAGTACTTGTGTCGTAGAGTCATGTTGTGATGCTTCATTGTATTTGCACATATCGAGCATATTGTGTGTATGATTGAAATGCTTGGTATGTGTGGGATCTGACTATCTAGTTGTTATCTTTAGTAGACTCTCTTACCGGGAAATGTCTCCTAGTGTTACCGCTGAGCCATGGTAGCTTGCTATTGCTCTGGAACACTTAGGCTGGCCGGCATGTGTCCTTCTTCGTTCCTGTGTCTGTCCCTTCGGGGAAATGTCACGCTTTGAGTACCGGAGTCCTGTTAGCCCGCTACAGCCCGGTTTACCGGAGTCCTGCTAGCCCAGTGCTACAGCCCGGACCCATTTGCTGATGACCGACACGTTCGAAGCTGGGTCATGGATGCCTGTCCCTGTAAGTCTGTGCCACTTTGGGTTTACGACTAGTCATGTCAGCCCGGGCTCTTTATCATATGGATGCTAGCGACACTATCATATACGTGAGCCAAAAGGCGCAAACGGTCCCGGGCAAAGGTAAGGCGACACCCGTGGGGATACCGTGCGTGAGGCCGCAAAGTGATATGAGGTGTTACCGGCTAGATCGGTGTGACATCGAGTTGGGGTCCTGACAGCGTTGGTATCAGAGCTTGACTGCCTGTAGGATTACCAAGCCAAACTGGTCGAAGTTGAGTCTAGAAATTCTTTAGTTATATAAGGGAATTGATTGTGGGATGGAACGTAAGGCTCTTTTTACTCCTTATACCTCATGCCCTTCTGATCTGAGTCATCTTCTCTTCTACGGGGATTAAGAACTAGGCTATCTCTTCTTTCCATCAGGATCACGTGTTACTAATCCGTAGACTTATAAGATTGTTGGATTAAGCCTCAGTTCAGTTTCTACCTCTGTATGTTAATTATTGATCTCGAAACCTTGATATTGTGCTTCTGAGTGGTTATGCCACCATTTTTGTGAATGTCTCAAATATCTTTCTGAGCATTTACAGCCGTTATGCTGTCCGAGTCATTCCAGGTTTCTAAATAGTCTGATGCATTTGCAAAATCCTTTTCCTCTGGTTTCGATGCTCCTTTATGCCAGCTCAATCACACTAATTGTTCAGTTGAGGTATTCTATTGCCTTGACATTATGTTGGAGTTACTATTATGGCCCTAGGTGTTTAGGGAGTCACCTAGTAATCTAGCAATGTTTTGTGATCCCAGTGTGATGATTCTGGCTTTTATTCTCGAAAGCATCCCGTGATGCCACTTAGTAGTAGGTATTCTACTCCTTGGGCTTTGAACCCGAGATTCACTCTACTTACTTCATGTTGATAGTGTTTGCTAGTTCCTTCAGGATATTAGTAACTTTGCGATAGTCCTCGAGGTCTGTGGTATTTCCTTCTTCCAAATACTATGAACCGCTTATGGCAGATGTTTATTGGATCAAAAAAAATCACAATTAGAGTACTCTTGAGGAGTTCTCCATTCATAAATCGTGACTCTGCCAGTTCTACCTTTCTGCATGGGTTATCCGGAAGAAATATGTTGAACTTGGTTCGACATACTAATCTATGCATCCACAACTCAGAAAATTATATGTTCCTTTGAGTTGTTCTCTTTAGTTGCATTCTGACCCTCGCCTATCAATTGATAGTCAAGAGTATGCGTGCGTTCGTTTATCGATGCCTATTACTCTTGTGGTCCGTCAAGCCATTCTATCGTAGAATGACCAGGAGAAACAAACTCCAGTACCTCTTCCATATCCAGGATTGGGTCAAAGAAGTTGTGCTCCGCAGATCAAAATGCCAATCCAGCTTTTGCTCTGTTCTACCTTGGAGTATTACCATCTTTATATCGAGATTGTTATAGGAATTGCACACCATCCTATGAACTCTTGGTGCAGTGATACTTCTCTCCATCATTAGTCATTCCTCGGCCCTCGTGTTGATGCAACCAGAATACCGACAAATGAATTGTGATGTGTGAAATCAATACTCCCAGCAACCTCGTTGCTTGGTAGTTAAAGGATAATAATTTCATTCTTAGCATGTTGGTTTTTGAATCATCATTCTAAGGTTGATCATGCTACCTAATCCATTCTCCTGGTTCACTCCTCGATCGATGAGTTAGGATTATTTCAAATCCTTGCTCTATTGATCATATCGTCTTGCCTTGAAAAGCAAGATTGTTCTCGAGCTTAGTAACATACCGGTGGTTCGTGATTTTCTGAATATCTTCTCAGAAGTATTACCAGGTTGTCACCTGACCGCTATGTTGAGTTCGTGATCAAGTTGGTTTATTCCTGTAAACCACCCCTTCTCCAAGAATCCGTGTTGGATACCCTGAGCTAGTTGGATAAGCTAAACAACAACTTGGAGAGTTGGAAGATAAAAGCTTGTCCGACTTAGTTCATGTTAAGGGATATCTTTTTGTGTGTGTGTGTGTGTGTGTGTTGAAAAAAGATGATATCTTCATCAATTGGTCCTTGTGAACAATTGTTGGATCTATTATCTTACCCAAACCTTTGATTGAGTATGGGCTATCATCCAATCAGACCAGAACCAACGATATTCGTAATGTTGTCTTACTCGTGGTTGATCCCTCGAGCATACACCATTATATCTTTTGGGTCTGACCAATGCTATCACTTGTTCACTTAACTATGGAATTCCTTTTAAAAGGGAACCCAGATGAATTGTTGTTGTGCCCATTGACAACATCCTTGTCTTCTCCATAATTTTGTTGAACATCAAGCTAGTGTTGGAAACTCGTGTAAGCATTTGCTCATGCTAGCTCACGAAGCATATGTTCGGATGTAAGAAGTGACTTCCTCTAGTTCATGTGCATTTGATGCAAGTTGCCACCATGGACTCGAGAAAGTCAATGTTGCTTCCTCTGGAATCATTGCAAGTCAGTCATGCACATGTGCGAAGAATTCTGTGGTTTGAAGACTTGCAACCTTCAATCTATATGTATCCCTAGCACACCAAGCCACTGATTGATTTGTTCAAGGAGAAGGAGTTCCTTCATAAGAGCTAATCCGGACTCATGTAAGGACTTCGATACCCTCGTTGATGGTTCCCCCTCCTGAACTCGGTAGTGTTTTATTATAAGATTACTTTGTGGTCATGCTTGTCTTGGACAACGTGTTCACATGTTTGTAGCAGAACCAGCTCATGTTTTGGAGCTTGCTATCGTAGTTCATCTTCCGAGAATCTCGCAACGTCATCTCGTCGATTTGTGTTGCAAACTTTCGTTTTTCTTCCTAGACTCGATGAGTCTGGAATATCCTGACACCAACCAGATCTGAATCTCAGGCAGATATGATGGTTGGAACATTTCCCCAAGAACTATAATATTGGTTCCTCGATAACTTGTAAAGTAGATGTCGTGGCCAGCATCACCCAGCCGAAAGACCTATTATTGTAGTATCTTGATTGAAGAAGTTGGCCACCTCCCCATAAGGATTTCGTAGGATTTACCTCCGTAACTGTTCCTTATGGATTCTATTGCTCCCGAAGTCCGACCTTTACTTGATGTTCTAGTTATCAAACCATATCTATGAGTGGGTTACACTAGCATGTCAAGGAGAACATTAGAGGCGGAGTGCTAAATGTCTCTCGGTCGATCATCCAGATTTTCTTTCCTTGGCATTGCCAGGGTGAAATCTGAGAAGGTGTTATCTTCCTTTGCATCTGCATCATCCATCATTAGCCATCATGGTAGTAAGTTGTGTTGCCAGGATCCTTGACACGAATATTGGTAGAATCTTGATGATTGTGGAAATGCTCAAGTTCTTGAGAGCACGCACAAGCGCTACGTGTTATCATCGGCACCAACTCGGATTCCTCTCAGTTTTCCTCGACAATGCTATGACCCTTTCAAAGAGTGAATTCACTCTCTATTATGGGTTCTTCCCCAGTTACCAGAATCATTCCCAGCATTTGCATTCTGTTCCCAGCTTGCACCGCCATTGTGCCATTCTACCATGGGTCTCTTCCATTTCCGGTGATAAGCAAATTCATCCATTACGTTGTCTTCAACAAGGTAATCCACATCATCCAAGTTTGAGTATGCCATTCTACCGACCCCCTCCAAACGATCGCTCGAGAATTGTCTTAGGCTGGTTTAAAGAGTTTCAATGATATCTGAATCAAAAGTAATTCTTTTTGCCACTTAAGATAATAATCTACGAATCACCCTCCTCCAGGATGTTTCGTCGTGGTATCATGGCAATTCAACTCCTCGCTATGTTGACAACCGATCACCACATTCTTAAGTCTGGAATTGTTGTCTACCTAGTGAACCTCGTCACCTGCTCCACTCCATCCCTCTAGAGGTATGCTTCGTCTCTCAGCTTGAGAGATGTTGCTATGACACATTCCGTGAGTTAATCCTGAGTTGTTCGACCTTCGAGAAGACCGATCCTTCTAGAGTCTTCTTCCCTCCATGTCATGTTGACAGGATTTCTCAGAGCAGGATTTCAAGACAATAATGGTGAATGAATCAACGTTCAACTGAAGTGCACCCTGGATCGTGAAGATTATACTAGTCTGCGTTACCCTTCACTTTACCCTACGCTTGAATCTCGAGACGAGATTTTTGTTTAGTGGGGGTGAGTTGTCACATCCCTAGCTTCTGGTAATGCACTAGGCTAGACCTCTTGTGAGCATCATGTTTTATTTCAAATGAAATTTGAATTGAGGATTTTTCAAAGCCTCAGAAACCTCTAAAAATAACCAACAATTAAATCTTCTCAAATGTGTCCAAAAAAATGTTCCTATTATTCCATGGAAATATTGGTGAGAGGTAAAATTTAAACCAATATTTTTGGAGTCACAGAGATAATTATTTTGGTCATTTGATTTAATCCAATAACTTTTTGCTTTGGATTTATATTTAATATATATTAAATATGACTCCAATAATTCTGGAAGTTTGTGAGTGGCTTTGTATATATTTTAGCAAGCCACATAAAAATCTACAGAATTTATTTAAATGATTTAGTTGCTAAACTAAATCAAAACAAACTACAGAAAATAGAAAACAGAAGTAAAATAGGAAAAACAGAGAGAGGGAGGGAAACTTTACCTGCAGCCCACCTGGGCCACTTACCTGTAGCCGGCCCAGCTCCTCCCGCTGGCCCAGCCCACCTCCTCCCCCTTGTCCTCTTCTTCCTCTGCCAGTAGGCAGAGGCGAGGCGTGGCGCGCGCCCGAAGAGCTCCGGCCACCTCCTGCTTCGCCGTGGCAGCTGCCCCGACTCCTCTGAAGACGCCACGCAGCCGCCCGGAGCCGTCCAGCCCTTCCTCTCTTCCCTGGAGCTCTTTCCCCTTCCCTGGCTCTCTCTCCCTCGCTGTTCCCCACCTCACCGGACCGCGCCGACGCTACCGACGAGCACCACCGCGGCTATCGCCTCCCCCTCGTCCTCTCGAGCGGTCCAGGAGCTCCGCCATGACCTGCCCTTCATCTTTGCTGAGACAAACGACGCCGGAGCGCCCCGCAGCGCCGTCATCGTTGTTGCCTTCGTCCTCTGCACCGACAGCCGTCGTCGTCGATTCGCAGCAACCCGACCGCCCCCGACCTCGCCGACGACGCCATCGGACGCGCTGTGAGCACCCGCATCGTCTCCCCCTTCTCCCCTGGTCGCGCCCGCTCTCTACGCTGTAGCCCCACCATGGCCGAACCTTCGCCGCCGCCGCACCCGTCGCCGGTGATGCTCCAGTGACCATTTGGTCCCGGGCATGCGCCCAACGCGCTCCCCGCATCGCGCAGAGCCTCCGTAGCACTTTGCCGCGCTTGTTTGCGCACCGTAGCCCCATCCCCACTTGCACCCGAGCTTCGGCCGCCGCCGAGCTCGTCGCCGGCACCACTCCGGCCACTTCCCGGCCGCGCCACCACCACAGTTGGATGCGGACGAGCGTCCGCATCCCGAAGCTGTGCCCCGCGCGCCAAACCGAGCCCTGTGGGCAAAACCCGAGGCTCGCCACCGCGGCTGGCCTCGCCGGCGTCAAGCCGCCGGTGGGGTTGACCACTTGACCACGACGGGACCCTCCCCTGTGTCCATGACAGGTGGGGCCGGCCTGTTAAATAGGTTAGGATTAGTGTTAACTAAAATTAGTTAGACTAACAGACACTGACAGTGGGCCCCGTAGCGGGTCAAAGCCCGAGTCAACGCGGGATTAGCCCCTGTGTCACTGACGTGTGGACCCCACACGTCAGGTTTGACCCTTACCGGCCCCTGTTGACTTGCTGACGTCATGCCGACGTCATGCTGACGCAGTAAAGTATTTCTGGAATTAAATAAATTAGGAAATGATTTATAATTCCAGAAAATTGTATAAACTTCAATAAATCATAGAAAATTAACCGTAACTCCAAATTAAATAAATTATATATGAAAAATTATCAGAAAAATTCAAGGAATCCATCTATACCATTTTCATGCATGTTAGAACAACTTGTAGCTGCTGTTTAGCACAAATCAATTAAATGGCATTTGAATAATCACATATGGAGTTTGAATTTGAATTTTATATTCAAACCAACTTCATTTAATCTGGTTTTAGTTGCATTAGCTCAAAACACATTCATTTTTGCCATGTCATAGCATGCATCATATTGTGCATTGCATTGATCGTGTTTTTCTGTATTTGCCGGTAATTGTCCCCTCTCGATAGACGTGTACCGACGATGTGATCGATGACACCGATGAAGAGCTATATTATCTTCAGAAGTGCCAGGCAAGCAAAACCCCCTTGTTCATTCCGATACAATCCTACTCTCTCGCTCCTGCTCTTTTAATGCATTAGGACAACACCGATTCATCTGTTACTTGCTGCAGTAGCTGAACCCCTTTATCCTTTGCATGACCTGTCATTGCCACAGTAAATAGATGAAACCCACTAGCATGAGTAGGAGTTGTTTGAGCCCTGATGTGCCTACTCATTCATGCTTGTTTGTCATGCGTGCTACTGCTTAGAGTTGAGTCAGGTCTGATTCATCGAGGATGAATCAGAGGTGTGTGAACATATCCTACTATGTGTGAGCTAAGTGTGTGAACACGATTTGGTAAAGGTAGCGATGAGAGGCCATGTAGGAGTACATGGTGGGTTGTCTCATTGAAGCCGTCCTTAGGAACTGAGTTCTGTGTTTGTGATCCATGACTCAGCTACTACCATACATTGGGCCCTGAAATATGACCCCGCTCGACTTCTTAATCACCCTTGTCCTCTGTCCAGGAGTTGCAAGTAGTTTCTGGTGTTTGTAGTATGCTGGAGGCCGTGGACAGCGCTGACCGTAGGGGTGGGCTGTGATGCGGTAGGCATGTGGCCGGGTAAACCGGGCGCCCGTTTGGTGTCACGGAACCCTGTTCACATCGTTTGGGGCTGTGAGCGAAACTCCGGCCGGATCTCCTCATGGATGGAACCCGAATAGGCGATAAACCTGGACTAGAGACTTGAGTGTTTAGGTAGGTCGTGGTCTACACCCACGTCGGCTTTCGCTTGAAGTCTGCCGAGCACATGTCGTGTGCAGACGCTAAGTGGTGGAAACATGTATGAAGAAGTACACCCCTGCAGGGTTAATATCATCTATTCGAATAGCCGTGTCCACGGAAAAGGACTTCTGGGTTGCTTATATCAGTTCATAGATAAGTGAAAGTGGATACTCTAAAATACGCAAGATAAGCGTGAGTGCTATGGATGGCGTTCTCGTAGGGAGACGGAAGCGGATCCATAGTGGTGTATTGATATGGTGAATATGTGGACTCGTGTGCGCCACCTCAAAAGAGTTGCTTGCAGTCGTAGTTTAGGATAGCCACCGAGTCAAAGCTGGCTTGCTGCAGTTAAACCCCACCATCCCCTTGTTGAAAATGAAGCATATGTAGTTAGTTCTGATGTAAGTCTTGCTGGGTACATTTGTACTCACGTTTGCCTATTTTATGTTTTGCAGAGAGACTTCAGTCTCACTAGTAGTTCCGCTTGGACTTCGACGTTTAGCTTGATACCTCAGCTACGATCTTGTGCCCTCGGCAGGATCTGATAGATAGTCAGGCTTTTCAGCCTTTTTCATTTATAGACGTCTGTACTCAGACATGATAGCTTCCGCTTGTGCTTTGACTTGTATGCTCTGAGTGTTGGGTCATGAGACCCATGTTTGTAATATCTCGCTCCTCGGAGCCTAATGAATAAAGTACTTGTGTCGTAGAGTCATGTTGTGATGCTTCGTTGTATTTGCACATATCGAGCATATTGTGTGTATGATTGAAATGCTTGGTATGTGTGGGATCTGACTATCTAGTTGTTATCTTTAGTAGCCTCTCATACCGGGAAATGTCTCCTAGTGTTACCGCTGAGCCATGGTAGCTTGCTATTGCTCTGGAACACTTAGGCTGGCCGGCATGTGTCCTTCTTCGTTCCTGTGTCTGTGCCTTCGGGGAAATGTCACGCTTTGAGTACCGAAGTCATGTTAGCCCGCTACAGCCCGGTTTACCGGAGTCCTGCTAGCCCAGTGCTACAGCCCGGACCCATTTGCTGATGACCGACACGTTCGAAGCTGGGTCATGGATGCCTGTCCCTGTAAGTCTGTGCCACTTTGGGTTTACGACTAGTCATGTCAGCCCGGGCTCTTTATCATATGGATGCTAGCGACACTATCATATACGTGAGCCAAAAGGCGCAAACGGTCCCGGGCAAAGGTAAGGCGACACCCGTGGGGATACCGTGCGTGAGGCCGCAAAGTGATATGAGGTGTTACCGGCTAGATCGGTGTGACATCGAGTCGGGGTCCTGACAGGTACCCCAAAACGGCAGACTAGCCCTTGAAGAACTTGATGGCCGACTGCGCTGTCACCTTTCTCACCGCTTCCACCTCTAGCTACTTTGTGAACTTGTTGATTGCAACGTACAAGTACTCAAAGCCCCCGACGACACGAGGGAAAGGGCCCAATATGTCGAGACCCCAGACCGAGAAGGGCCAGGAGAAAGGGATGGTTTGAAGGGCTTGAGCTGGTTGATGAAGCTTCTTTGAATGGAACTGGCATGCTACACACTTGGTTACTAGTGGCGTCGCATCCTGGAGGGTAGTGGGCCAGAAGAAACCTTGCCAGAAAGCCTTGCCAATAAGGGCCCTCGACCCTATGTGGGAGCCACATATGCCTCCATGCATCTCTGCCAACAGCTCTAGTCCTTCCTCCTGGAAGATGCACTTCAATTTCACACCATTCGGTCTTTTTCTGTATAAGACATTGTAAACGAATTGGTATAGAGCAGACCGGCGGGCTACTCTTTCTGCTTCTTCCTGCTCCTCGGGAAGCTCTCCTTTTTGGAGGAATCGGATGGTGTGTTGTGCCCATGCCGGAGCCCGTGGCTCGACGACAAGGACCAAAGGCATCTCTTCTGCCACAGGAGCGGCCATCTCTACGGCCATGGCCTGAGGCCCTGCCAGAGTTGGTTGCCCCGCGGCAGGATCGTCATCCACGGCAACATCTTCGCCAACGGCTCTGGGGAGCTCGGTGGGGAAGTACTTGTCGGGTCCTAGCTTCCTCCGCTTGTTCTGCCCGGTTGATGGTTCCACAGATGGTTGAGTTAACCGAAGAACAAAAGTACCTGGTTCCACAGGTAGGTTGATGGCAGCGCGCTTTGACAGGTAGTCGGCGATGGCGTCTTCCCTCCGAGGGATGTGCTCTGCTCCTATACCATCAAAGCGCTCCTCCAGTTTCCTCACTTCATCCACGTAAGTTTCCATAAACGGGCTTTGATAATCTTTGTTGATCTGCTTGACGACGAGCTGTGAGTCGCCCTGACGATTATCTTTTTGACTCCAAGGTCCGTCGTGATCCTGAGACTGGCAAGCAAGCCCTAGTACTCAGCGGTGTTGTTAGTTGACATATCCTGGGGAAAGTGCATTTGGACAACATACTTGAGGTGCTCTCCGGTGGGTGCGGCAAGCAGCACATCAGCATCGGTGCCTTGCAGCGAAAAAGCCCCACAGAAGTACATGATCCAGTTGCGGCTCGTTTCCTTGCTGGGGAGAGCAGTCTCATGTACCTCTTCATCGGGCGTCGAGGTCCATTCTGCAATGAACTCCGCCAAGACTCTGCTCTGAATCGTCGAGGTGCTTTTGAACTTCAAACCAAAAGTCAACAGCTCAAGGGCCCATTCCACGATCCTCCCCATTGCATCTGGGTTATGCAGTATCCGATGCAACGGGAGGCGGGTGACCACGGTGATCTCGTGCGCTTGGAAGTAATGACGCAACTTCCTCGAGGACATAAGGAGGCCGAAGAGCATTTTTTGCACTCCTGAGTACCTCGACCTAGCCCCTGCAAGAGGGAGCTGACGACGTAAACTGAGTGCTGCACCATTTTCTTCTTCTGCGCCACTTCATCTGGTTGCGCGGGCCCTGTCGCACTGGCATCAGCCTCTGCCAGGGACTCGGTCTAGCCGGGACCGAGCCATGCCGGGGAGGGTTCCGGTTCGCCATGCATTGATTCTGCCACTGCCGCTGCCTCTTCGTCGACCTCTCTCTGCGCCACTAGTGCGGCGCTAACCACCTGATTCGTTGCCACTAGGTACAGCCGCAACGGTTCTTGTGGTTTGGGTGCAACCAGCACTGGGGGTAGAGGAGAGGTACTTCTTCAAATCTTGCAGCGCTGCCTCGGCCTCCGGGGTCCACTCCATTAGGCCCGTTTTCTTCAAGATCTTGAAAAAGGGAAGGGCACACTCCGCGGACTTGGAGATGAATCTGCTCATGGAGGCAACGCAGCCAATGAGCCGACACACGTCTTTGATCTGTTTAGGTGCCTCAATCTGCTTGACAGCCTTGATCTTGTCTGGGTTTGCCTCAATCCCGCGGTGCGACACAAAGAACCCGAGAAACTTGCCGGATGGGACACCGAAGACACACTTCTCAGTGTTCAACTTGAGGTTGATCTTGCGCAGGTTCGCAAATGTTTCCTCCAGATCTTGCACAAGTGTTGCTTTGTCCTTGGTTTTGGCGACTATGTCATCCATATAAGCTTCCATATTTCTATGTAGCTGGGACTCAAAACCAATTTGGACTGCTCATGCAAAGGTTGATCCAGCACTCTTCAACCAGAAAGGCATCTGTGAAAAGCAATACGTACCACATGGGGTGATTAACGATGTCTTCTCCTCGTCTTCTTTTGTCATGAAGATCTGGTGGTACCCTGAGTAGGCGTCGAGGAATGATAACAGGTGACACCCAGCCGTGGAGTCAACAATTTGGTCGATGCACGATAACGGGAAGGGATCCTTTGGACAAGCCTTATTGATGTCTGTGTAATCAATACACAGTCTCCACTTCCTGTTTGCCTTGCGCACCACTACCGGGTTGGCCAACCACGTTGGATGGAGCACCCGCCCCCCTTACCAAGCCTGCCGCCTCTAGTTTTCTGATCTCCTCCGTGATGAACTCCTGCCTCTCAAGAGCTTGCTTCCTGACATTCTGCTTGATGGGCCATGCATGAGGACAGACAGGAAGATGGTGCTCAATCACTTCCCTGGGAACGCCGGGGATGTCGGAGGCTTGCCATACAAACACATCGATATTCGCCCGCAGGAAAGTTATGAGCTCGCTTTCCTATTTGCCGTCGAGGGTGGAGCTTATGGTAAAAGCTCCCCCCATGCCGTCCTCCTTGACGGGCACCTTCTTGGTCTCTGGTGGTGCAGCTCTGGACTTCTTGGTCTTGCCGGTGGAGCCCTCTGGCACGTCCTCAATGGGAGTGCAACCCCCCGAAGAGGTGCGCTTGCCAGAGTGGGTGCGAGGGGTCTCGCCGGTCTTTTTCCCTCCCGGGGATCCGTCGGCAGGAGCAGGTGCCTTGGCGGCAGCTGCTGCAACTGCTTCCCCGTAGAGTTGGTCGGCGCCATGAACTTGGCTAGCGCCGGGCGGCCGAGGATCCCATTGTAGGGCAAGGGTTTCTCGGCTACATCAAAGACAATCCTCTCCGTCCTGTGGTTCAGCTCGCTTCCGAACGTCATGGGCAGTGTGACCTTTCCCTTCGGCGGGCTCCTCCCCGGGTTGACCCCATAGAATGTGGCCGCCTCCTCGAGGTCTCCATCAGGGATCTGCAGCGTCTTGATCACAACAGGCAAGATCAAGTTCAGACCGGCCCTGCCGTCAACCAGCATCTTCGTCACCTTGAGGTTGCGGATTGTTGGTGAGACCAACAATGGCAAGCACCCAACCGCAGTAGTGCGGTCAGGATGGTTCTCGGTGTCGAAGATGATAGGCATGCTGGACCACTTCTTCGGCTTCCGTGCATCAAACGACGGCTCCACCGCTGAGATCTCACGCGCCCACTGCTTGAGCTAGCGGTGGGACATATGCAGCGAGGCGCCACCATCGACGCACATGGCTTCTGTGGCTTTCTGGAACTCGTGGTCGCCAGACTCATCGTCCTCGTCATGATCATCGCCTTCCAGCTTCTTGTCGCGGCCCCGGGCGGGCCTCTCCTACTGATTGTCTTTCCCGCGGCGGCGTCCTTCAACACCATGCTTCTTGACGGATCCCTTGGCACCCTCTTGGCCCTTTTCCTTGTCCCTCCGCTCATACTCGGCTTTCTGCTTCTCAGCCAGCAGCTCCACTTGCCGGCAGTTCTGGAGGTCATGGCCCTTGGTGCGGTGGATCTTGCAATACTGCTTATTGGAGCCCCCTGGCTTATCGGCAGCCGCTAAGGCCCGGCAAGCGGCACACCCAAAAACTTCCTTGCCGTGGTCACTCGCCTTGGGTTTCTTGGTGGCGCCGGTATCGTCGGACCCCTCGACAGCAAGCACGGTCTTGCCCTTGCGCTTCGTGTTACGGAGCCGGCCCTTCTTCGCCGGGGTGGCGGTATCATCCGTGGAGTCGGTTTCCGCATCGGCGTCTTTGCCGGGGTACTTTCTTCCATCTTCAGCGCGAGTGCATCCATCGGCCAAAACGTAAAGTTCGGCCACATCCTTGACCTTGTTCGTCGCTAGCTCCTCACGCATCTTACAATTGCGCACATTCTGATGGAATGCACTGATCACGGCGGCAGGATGAACGTCGGGAATGTTGTAATGCACTTGGCTGATCCTCTGGATGTACTCGCGCAAGTTTTCTCCTTCCTTCTGGGGGATGATATGCAAATCACTCGCCTGGCCATGAGCTTTGTGGCCTCCCGTAAAGGCGCCAACAAACTCATGAAATAGATCCACCCAAGAAGAAATGGAGTCCACCAGCAAGTGCATCAACCATGACATAACATTGGGCTTGAGTGCCAACGAGAAGTAATTGGCAAGCACCTTATCATCGCGGGCCCCAGCAGCTTGCATCGTGATGGTGTAGATGCTGAGGAACTCCTACGGGTGAGTCTTTCCATTGTAATTCTCGCCAACGTCGGGCTTGAACGTGCGGTGGGAGGGCCACTTGAACTACCACAGCTCACGGGTGAAGGCCGGACAACCCACCTCGTAGGGTAGGACACCGTAGCCTCCCGGTGCTGGGTGGTCCGTAGTGGGCCCTGCCCACCTGTCCGACTGGTGGCGCGCGTCACGCCGATGCTCGATGGTGGTTCGAGCGTCTTCATGAGCTCGCTCCCGAAGAACTTGACGCTGGTTCTGGTGGGTTCGCGGGTCGAACAACGCTATGGAGATATCATCACGAGTGTCATCGCGACGGACCGACACCCGCAGTGGCCAGGATGGAGGAGGGGAGTGCACCGTCGCCGCATCGCCTTCGGCCAGACCTCCGTTGGCATGCGGTGGCTCCACAGAGGAACAGCCTACGGGTCCTGCCGGCCGCAACTCGTCATTGTTAGCGATGCCGACGAGGCTCCGGATGGTGGCCCTCCATTCGTCAAGCTTCTCCGCAGTGGCAGGAAAGTCGAGGAGCAGCTGCGTGCGTGCTAGGGCTTCTGCTGGGGTGCGCGGCGGCGAAAGCTGTGTGGACCGCGATGCACTTCGACTTCTAACCGCGTTATAAGGAGCCCCATCTCGGCCCCGCAGCCGTCCGCCACCTCCGCCAGCACCTCGGCACGCATGCTGGCCCTCCTCATCATGTGAGCGGCGCATGGGGCTCTTCCCAGGGCGGCACCCAGGGTCACCAACAGGGCGGCGCTGCTCATCACGCACGACCTGAGAGGAGCATGCCGTGGGCGCCAGTGTTGGTGTCTTAGAGGTCGCCGCGCCGCCGTCTGGCGGCACAACGACGCCCCTAGAGGGCCCTGCGCCACTTGTCGGGGGGCCGACTCCGTCTCTGCAGTCTGCGACGCGTGGCTCGTCGCTTGGCATACGAACGATGCCGCTCACCCAGCCTAGACTGCCAGGGTGATGTGGATGTTCACGGGCCGCGCCACAGGTTCTCTCCACGACTGGCCCGCTACTGGTCCGCGCCGGTACTGGCAGTCCGGTCCCGGATGAACCGATCGCCGTGGTCGTCTTCTTCTTAGGAGCCATGGCGATGAAGAACTGCTAGGCCAACTACTAGACCAGATTCTCACAATTGCGCCCCCTACCTGGCGCGCCAAAGATGTCGGTGGGAAACGACACCTATGGGATCACAAGAATCCCTACTACGGTTGCGGTGCGCGGTGTTGTGAGAAGAGCAGGATTAGCAATCAACACAAGGATCGTTTACCCAGGTTCGGGCCACGAGGATGCGTAAAACCCTAGTCCTGCTTTGGTGGATTTATTGAGTGTTCTTGATCTCTTGAACTAGCTCCAGTGGCTGCATGGTTCAAAAGAGCCGAATCCCTCTCCAGTACGCCATGGGCCTCCTTTTATAGTCGAAAGGGGCTGCCACAGTGGCACACAGGAGGTGGAAAGGCCTACAGTGCTATGAGCTTATTGCTCGTATTACAGGAGAAGGCACATTTAATGCATAGCTTAGGTGTCCTCTTGCTTTATCGGGGACAGGAGCGAGGCCCGTCCCGTCCGTTGCTGCTCCTCCTCACTTCGACACGCGCCCTGGCAAGTGATGCATACGGCGCCATGTAGGCAGGCAGGCGTCTAGCGAGGGAAATTATCACCGTAGAGGTCCTTACTTTGATGGTACTAACTTTGCTAGTTGGAAGCATAAGATGAAAATGCATATTCTCGGACATAACCCCGCCGTTTCGGCAATTATTTGTATTGGCTTTCAAGATGAATTCTTTGATGGGAGAGAGCCATACCGTGAAACTAATGCGGAAGAATTGAAGATGCTGCAATACAACGCTCAAGGTTTTGATATCATCTTCAACGGATTGTGCCCCGAAGAATTCAACAAAATCAGCCGTCTTGAGAATGCAAAGGAAATTTGGGATACTTAGATTGATATGCATGAAGGTACCGAATCCGTCAAGGAATCCAAGTTGGATGTGCTACAAAGTCAGCTTGACAAGTTCAAAATGAAGGATGGTGAAGGTGTCGCTAAAATGTACTCTAGGCTTGCTCTTATTACAAATGAGATTGCCGGCTTAGGGATTGAAGAGATGACCGACAAATTCATCATCAAGAAGATCCTAAGAGCATCGGGTGGAAAGTATGATACCGTGTGCACATTGATCCAAATGATGCCAAACTACAAGGATCTCAAGCCAATGGAAATCATTGGAAGAATTGTTGCTCATGAGATGTCACTCAAGGATAAGGAGGAACTTCACAACAAGTCAAGTGGTGCTTACAAAGCCTCAACTGAAGCCCCCACATCATCAAGTGAGAAACAAACCTTCAATGAAGAATTGAGCTTAATGTGAAGAACTTCAACAAATTCTACAAGAGTAGAAGCAAAGAAAGAAGCTCCAAGTCAAGGTCTTATCATGATAAAAGATCTTCTAGTCAAGAGCGCAATTGCTAGAATTGTGGGAGACCTAGACACTATTCCAATGAGTGTACGGCACCCTACAAAACAAGAGAAGATTCTCCAAGAAGAAGAAGCAAAAGATAAGAATCACCACCAAGAGAGAGGAGGAGTAGAGATGATCATTATGAACGAAGACCCTCACGGAGAAGCAAGGATTCGGAAAGGAAGGACAAGTCATCAAGGAGCTACACAAAACAAAGACATCAAGCTCATGTTGGTGAATGGGTATCCGACTCCGACTCCGACAAACACTCCGAGAGAAGCTATCACTCCGACTCCGAATATAATCAAGATGAAGGTGTTGCCGGTCTAGCACTTGTGTCAACCAACTCCTACGACATATTTGATTTACCAAATGAAGGAATTGGAAGATGCTTCATGGCCAAAGGTCCAAAGGTAACACATCCTGAGTATGTTGATTTCGATAGTGATGAAGATGACCTGCTTGTGGATGATGATTTACTTGTTGACAACTCTAGTGATGAATACTATGATGAAACGTTAGTTAATCATGCTAATCAAGATAAAACGAATGACAATGATAAGGAGAAGATTGAGCTTCTAACTAAAGAACTAAACAATCATAAGTTGGCTCATGAAAATATCTTCGAAGATCATCGAGAACTTTTAAGGGCTCATGAGAAGTTACGCTTTGAAAAGCTCAATCTTGAGCAAGAGCATGAGTTCTTAAAAGCAATCAATGATGATCTCCGTAAGAAAAGTTCTTCTTACATTGCCAAGAGTTTACTCTTATCTACTTACATGCCTCAAGTCAAGTCTAGTAACAAGTACAAGAAAGATACTTCCTCTAGTAGTAACAATAATAATCTCAATATCATTGCTTCTAGTAGTTCTCTTGATTCCACTAATGATTCTCTTAGCCAAGTCACACTTGAGCAAGAAAATAGCTTATTGAAGGGAATTATAGAGAAAGGTGTTTACAAGAGCCTTGCCGGGAGTAAGCAATTCGAGGAAATTGTATGCAAGCAAGGAAGACACCGGAAGAATCAAAGTGTTGGTTTTGAACGAAAGTTCAATGCCAATGGAGTTGAGTGGGAAGAAGATCAATACCCCAAGATGAAGTTTGTTCCTCAGCAAGAAAATTATGATCCTACTTCCTTCAAGGGAACACAAGCACAAAAAATGATCTTCCACCACAAGATCACAAGAACAAAGGCAAGGACAAGCTTCAAGAAGAGATTGATGCATTTGAAGAAGCACCTAAGGCCTCGTTCAAGTGGATTCTCAAGACTACGTCAAGTTCTACTTCATCAAGTACAACTACAACTCCAAGGATTCCCATCAAGATGATGTGGATCCCGAAGAAGAAGAACTGGAGAGTTCTTGAGGGTGACTCCGCCAACATTCTTCACTCATATCATTATGGAAAGGACAAGTGCAATCAACTTCCACATCTTGCACTAGTTCAAGGGGTCACAAACCCTCATGTTGGTAAGACAAGGGACAAGGTAATCTAATGATTTCATAGACATCATCTTGTGTGTGCATCACTCTATGTATATGGATATTCTTGTTTGTTCCTTGTGGGACTAACCCATGTAGGTAAGTTGAAAGTGCAACTCACTCCAACGGATTGCTCCAAATGATCTACATCAACATTGAGCATCCACATCTTTAACACCTACTTGAAGTCATCATCGACAAAACCCAAGGTTAGTTCATCCCTCTAAGGGGGGATCTCACATCTAGGGGGAGCTTAACTCTAAGAATTGAGTCAAAGCAACTCTATTGGTGTGAACACATCAATGCATTATGTAAAAGTGGTAACCCCACATGAGCTTAAACGATGAGTATGACCTATGATCAAATGTTCTCATTTGACTCCTAAGTCAAGATACTCATATATAGATGACCTAGTCATCCCCAAATGTTTGATAGATGCTAGAATTGGTTGTGCATGTTTTGCCACATATCTAATTTGCCATCTTATTGAGTGAGCATGTTGGCGCATATTTTACTCATTCAAGGACATCCACTTTTTGTTTTGATTGATTTGCCTCTTTTTATTTTTGCCAAGTGGATGGATAAGAACCTTCTCTATCTATCTATGCTTTTCTCGTCTCAAACACTATTCATGCTACATCACAAAATTTAATCAAGTCAAATTCGAACCACTCTGTGTGAGGAGCACTCGGAGTCCCCGATTCGTCATAGACTTAAACTTCCAAAACTTCTTTGTGACTCTCGGTCTGACCGATTCCTCCATTTCGGTCCTACCAAGATCATTAAGTCGATCTAAGTTTTCAATCTCGGTGCAACCGATTTGAACTTTTTGGTCACACCGAGTTGCTGTAACTGTACACAGTTATGCATCTCGGTGCCACCGAGTTGTTCCACTCGGTCACACCGACAGGGTCAGGCTATATATAGTCATGGGCAAAAATTTGGAAATTCCTCCGAACCCCTTCGCCCGCGCAATAGCTTGATCTGCCTCCAAGGTCCCCGGATCGTCTCCTCGTCGCCAGCCGCCTCCTGTCCCTGGTCTCCGCCACCGTCAACGAAATTCAACCCCGCCGTTGCCGCCGTAGCGAGTTCATCGCCGCGCTTGGGTATGGACTCAATCACTGTGCTATCCTCATCTGATTCCTAGCACATTGTGTTCTTATTGATTCTTGCCACGATTGAAACACTCCTATGTAGTCAATGCAATCCATAGATTAGATGAGATTCAAAATTTTAAGGTTAGGTTTCCGCCGAAACCATCTCGGACCAACCGAGTTGAAAAACTCGGTCCCACTGATTTGGTGTATGCCATTGCACTAGTAACTCTCGGTCTGACCGAGAATTGCTAATCGGTGAGACTGATTTTAGGACTTTGTGAAACCCTAGCAGTCTCGGTGCCACCGAACTTTGACTCGGTCCAACCGAGTTCATCAGTTTAGGTTCCAAAACTGCTTCAGTATCACCGAGTTTGAAAATCGGTTGATCTGAAATGCTTTCTGTGGAAAACTAAAACTGAATTTTTGAATTGTTCTTTTGCAAAAATCTCTGCATTTTGTGATACTCATCCACTCTATCTCATCTATAACTCTTCACAGGGTCAGCAGTCAGTGTTTGCAGCATGTCAGACCAGAGTGACAGCCAGAATAGGTCAGAAGAGCAGATTGACAAAAGTCAGGGCACTAGTCCCTCTAGCACTTCAGATGAAGGCAGCAGAATCACTCCTAGCAACCTGCCAAAGGCTGCTACTAGGCAAAGGAAGAAGAGAACTTCAAACTCTGAAGATGAGGATTATAGAGCTGAAGATGATGAGGCTACTTCCAAGAAAGTGGAGCTCAAGAAGAAGCCCAGCTCAACTGCAGTAAACCCAGGCATGAAGATTAAAAGGCCAGCAGGAAGACAAGCAATGTCCAAAGCCAGAGTCTCCACTCAAATTCCTTTGGAATCCAAATCCAAAGAGCCTGCTGCTGAAGGAAAGAAAAGGAAGGAAAGGGTCAAGAAGACCATAGCCAGAGTTGTTGGGCAACCTTCCATGATGAGGAAGAAGAGGTTGCTGCACCAGCACCCAAGGCACAAAAGCTTATGGGTGATGCTATTAGATCAGGGGCAGCAACATCAAAGCCCAAGGAAGCATCCAAAGCTGCCCCCAAGGCCAAGCTTGCACCAAAAAGGAATACCAGGAGTATTCCAGCTGCTGAGAAGAACAAGGCCCCAGTGCCTAATGTTGCTGATGAGGAAGATGAAGAAGGACAAGTCCTAAGGAAGCTCAAGACCAAGATACCAGACCACAATGATGCCCATCCTGTGGCTGAGGACATGAACATCATAAGAGACTCAGGGTTGAGGCTATGGAGGCTGACAGATCCATATGCCTCAAGGAGAAGAACTGGTGTTGATTACAGGGTCCATACAAAGGAACAATAGGACTTCTATGAGACAATCTTGTTGGACAAGAAGCCCATAGTATGTGATATGAGGTGGGTTGACTGGACCTATATTAAGGAAAATGAAGAGCACTATCCTGGAGTGCAAGACAGTTTTGTTGCTTGTGGAGTTGCAGATTATGTTGGGCAAAAGCTCACAAACTGGAATGATGAACTTATCACGCAATTCTACTCCACGGCACACTTCTATCCAGATGGGAGGATAGTTTGGATGTCTGAAGGTACAAGGTACCAGTCCACTGTTAAGGAATGGGCACCTGGATGTATATGCCAAGAAGAAGATGGAACACAATTCCATGGCACACATGTACAAGGAGATCCCAGACAAAGCTGTTGAGACACATATGTTTGGATCAGTCCACTTTCTTCTGTAAGGGCTGCCAACAATCAACTGCATCCTAAGTCACACTCTATTTCCTAAGTCTGGTGACCACAACATGATCAGAGGGCATGCAATCAACATGTTGTATTTGTTTGATGTGCCTCAGAAATTCAAAGTCATGAGCCTTATGGTTGAAACCATTAAGAGGACTGCAGCAGATCAGAAGAGGAGCTGTCGATATGCCCCTCAGATTCAGGAGTTGATTAACTCAAAGATCGGAACAGGCAAATATGAACATTTTCCACTTTATCCAGACTTTGAGTACAATGAGGTTGTCATGAATGAGAATGATCCATCATCTGTACATGCTCAAGAGAAGAAGGAGAAGGCAAGGAAGGAGAAGGCTGCCAAGATGCCAACTCAAGATGAGGCATCTGAGTATTTCTTGAAGAGCAAGCAGGAGCAGATTGGTTACTTAATAGCATCAACACTGAGGATTGAGAAGGGACTGGCCACCCTCACTCAGAATCAGGAGAGCTTGGAAAGAATCATGGAACTCAAATTTCATGATCTTGATGTCAAAGTAACTGAGATTTAGTCAGTTGTGGAGCAGCTGCAGGATGACGTGTAGGAGAGGCAGGGCAAGACTACCACTAATGTGTATGCTAGAGTGCCTAGAGCCTAGAGGTCAGTTGCAGTGCCTATGACAGACACTAGAGCAACATCATCTGCACCAGCTATAGCTCCTACAGCTCCAGTGCAACTAGCTCCAGCATCAACTCCAGCACCCTCTACTTCAACTGAAGCCTTCGTTCTTGGAGTTATCCGGACACCACCACCTGAAGATCAAGCCTGAGAGACAACCTAGCACTATGCATTTTCTATGAACTTTTTGGTAACTTGTTGGCAAAGGGGGAGAAAAATGTATAGATCATAGGCTTCGAGAGAGAGAGAGAGTGTGTGTTGCTTTTGTTCTCTCTTGATTTGGTGGTTAAAACTTGTTTGCTTCTGATTGCTTGAGATACTATGCTATTCTTGTGAGACATTGATGATCATGTGTTTGATCATAAGCTACACTTATGCATGTTTGATGATATTTTCTTATCTATCCTATGTGATCATTCACCTTGCTTTGTGATGAGTGCATGTATTCAATATTTATTATTTTGAGCTCTCCACCAAGATGTATGTGACATGGAAGAGTAACCCTTGAGCCAAATTCCTTGTGCATTTGCAGTCCAAAGCAAATTTTAAACTATGCACAAATTTAGGGGGAGCTCTTGCTTATCACATACTTCTCAAAGCGACAATGTTTTTCAATCTTATTATCATTTGTCGAAGCTTTGATCTATATGTTGTCATCAATTACCAAAAAGGGGGAGATTGAAAGTGCAACTATCCCTAGGTGGCTTGGGTAATTCATAACAACATATAGCTCATTGAACTAATGCTATTCCAAGACTATTATTTCAGGAAAGCTCAATGAATGTCATGGCATGGATGATCAAAGTGGATCCCTCAAAATACTAAGGACAAAGTATTGGCTCAAGCTCAAAAGCTCAAGACTCTTCATTTTATATTTTAGTTATCCAAGATCACATTGAGTCTATAGGAAAAGCCAATACTATCAAGGAGGGATGAGGTGTTGCTTAATGAGCCTCTTGCTTCATGTGCTTAGTGATATGCTCCAAAACCCTCAGCTACTTTCTCAGATCCACAAATGACCTAAAACCTAAAGCCAAAATCGGTCACACCGATTCTTTCTATCCAGCGCCACCGATTTAAAAAGTCATAGCCACTGCCACAAACCCTAGGCAAATCGGTCCTACCGATAGGGATCTCGGTCTCACCGAGATGGGATTGTAATCTCTCTGTTTCCCTTCGTAAAATTTCTGTCAAACCGAAGTGAGCGATCGGTCCCGCCGAGATTGCAATGTAAACTCTCTGTTTCCCTTTTGTAACATTTCGGTCTCACCCAAAAGAGCAAATCGGTCCCACCGAGTTTACCTGACCAACTCTTTGGAAAGCTTATTACCATTGATCGGTTGTATCTTTTTAAATACAACTCCCATTGAATTAATTCTTTTTCCTACCTCTCTCAAATATTGTCTAGTTTATTTTAAGATTTATTTGAAAAAATTTCAAACAACTTTTTCTAATATTCTGTTTTTGTGTGTTAATTCATATATATTCTTTTAAATAGGATTTTTGGAGATTTCAAGATGTTTTGGATGCACCCTTCTTTCCCATGACCTGAAGGCAAGCATTCTGAACCCTGGTGTAATTTTTGTGTGTGTGGTTTGACTCGGTGACAACACCACCGCGACACGAGCATACGTCATTTTATGTGAGGAAGTGATCCTACTCATGAGTGCATATTAATGATTTTTATGCTGATGAGTTGATATGGAAATCACCGTCATATGCCTTTCATACATACCGGAAGGGAAGCCGGAAAGGCCTCTGTCTTGGGTAGACGCGGTCTTGTTCCTAGTCCTCCGTTGAGAAGGTCGTGTCCGGTATGGCATGAGGGGTATGTCGCGTGCTGTTTCTATCTGTTGTTTGAAATATATGCATTGTTATGCTAATCATGCAGGTAATATTACAACCTCCTGAGTCGACCGTAGATTGAGTCTTGTGCCAGTAACCCCCATACTTGCTTCGTACTACAACTAGTCTCTACAATAAGTAGGGTACGGTTCAGTAAGTTGTCAACCCCTTTCCTAGCACACACCGTACAGAGAGGCCATGGTGGAAGATACTGGAGGCATCCGGTAGTCATGCCACCGGGTCCGGGAGCATGGGTGTTTCGGTTGTAGCCGAAGGGGGTAGCTTCCCCAGTTTTGCACGTGGTATAAACTTTGTGATCCCATGTTACGTTGAGGTTGTAGCCTCCCCACTTAGAGTTTTGCTAGACAGGTGTCGTGGGTTATTCCAGACACATGTGAGTTAAGCTGGTGTGTGCAAGTTAGGTGTGTTTTCAACAAAAAGACCGTAAACGGAATTAGTCCCGATGGACTAAAGAAATCCGTTACTCGTGGGTAAAGAGTACACCCTCTATAGAGATTAAACCTATTCGAATAGCCGTGTCCATGGTTAAGGATTACAGTCTAGGATGGGTCAAGTGTCGGTCTTTGTGTCGGTCTTCGGAGGAGAAACTGTTAAACCAGAACATGGATTGTGACTTGTGACTTATGATGATTATGATTATTATTTTTGTGAACTAACCCGTGATATTTTTGGTATTATCGAATATCCCTGGGATGGTTTTACCTCCGGGATATTCATTGTGATTCTTTTATAAGCCCTTTATGTGGTGTCGCTCAGACGCCCGACTGTGGCATTTCTTTTAAAGCCCTTTATGTGGTGTCGCTCAGATGCCCGACTGTGGCATTTTTAAGCCTTTTGGTGTCGCTTAGCCCGACTGTGGCATTTCTTTTAAAGCCCTTTATGTGGTGTCGCTCAGACGCCCGACTGTGGCATTTCTTTTAAAGCCCTTTATGTGGTGTCGCTCAGACGCCCGACTGTGGCATTTCTTTTAAAGCCCTTTATGTGGTGTCGCTCAAACGCCCGACTGTGGCAATTCTTTTAAAGCCCTTTATGTGGTGTCGCTCGGACGCCTGACTGTGGCATTTCTTTTAAAGCCCTTTATGTGGTGTCGCTCAGACGCCCGACTGTGGCATTTCTTTTAAAAGCCCTTTATGTGGTGTCGCTCAGACGCCGGACTGTGGTATTTCTTTTAAAGCCCTTTATGTGGTGTCTCTCAGACGCCCGACTGTGGCATTTCTTTTAGAGCCCTTTACGTGGTGTCGCTCAGACGCCCGACTGAGGCATTTCTTTTAAAGCCCTTTATGTGGTGTCGCTAAGATTCCCGACTGTGGCATGTTTGTTGTTTATTTCATAATTTTTATATTGCTATGTTATTACATATTCATAATTAACATGCTCGTAAGCATCAGAGTTTTATTTATCATTTGTGACTGACGTCATGAGCATATAATATCTTTAGCACATCATTGTCATATTACGCCTGTGTTCATAATGTTTGCGAGTACATTCAAAGTACTCACTCGCTTGTCCCTGGCTATTGTCTTGGCCAGATTTTTCTTGCGCGGAGAAGAGCAACCATGCCGATAGTCCCGGAATCTATGCAATGGTGATAGCAGCATCGCGAAGATAGGAGTTAACATGGTCAGCTGTTCCTGTGGGAATTGGAGATCCACAAACCGCTTCCGCCATCAACCATTAGAAACCATTTGTTGTACTCACAGGCCAGAATGGTCTTGTACTATATATTTTGTATTTTGCTTGGAATTTTTGTATCAAGTTAGTGCCTCATCAGCTAACAGTTATCCTGGAGCTGGTGAGCACAAGGGCCATTTTCTGGAAATTAATACCCGGAGAATCGGTCCCCACAGACTTGGTACCAGAGCCAGGCTGACCATTGGCTAATCCTATCTTAGCCAGGTCAGATAACTTAGGTAAACCAACCTATCAGACCCTAACCAAAACCCCAGTCAAGCTTCCCGTGCAAGATAGCCACGCAGTGATCCCGACACTTTGGCAGTCGGTGCCCAACCTATCAGCCTAGCCTATCAATCACACGCCAGTGATCGATGGCAAGAATGTCTCATTCGCAAGCATGCGAAGGAAGACTCCGTTCCCTTTTCTATAAAAAGGGCACGCTAACCTCAACCCAGCCCCGCACAGCCTCTTCCCCAACCTAGCCACAATGCCTGGTCCCATATGCACAATGAGACCACAGCAACCAATCTTGGAGGTTTCGTGACCATACTCGCAAACCTCACCCGTCGTGCCTACGCGTTAGAAGAGCCCCCAGAATATGTTGTGTACCAAGGACCCATGAGCGGTGAAGACCGCCAATTCTGGGCCACTGTACACATCTACGGTAGGGGTCTATCGCCAGAACGCCCCTACAGGTTCACCGGAAGAACAACTTCCTTCGAGCCACAAGGCATTCAGCTAGCCGCTCGAGAAGCTATAGTTCAACTCCGGCAGTTGTCGCTCAGAGTTAACTATCGCTCATTCTACTACTACCCCAGGCATGAAGGGTATGGTAGACACCCCCAAGTTGCCAACGGAGATCACGAGACAGATCCCGTGTTGTTGCACCTAGTGCGCTATGTAAGTGCACTAGAGGCATTGTTCGATCAAATCACTATTGATCTAATCGCAGCTCGAGGAGAGCTGGTTCGCCAAGCCCCGGCAAGCAGGGAAGCCGAGTCTGACACTGACAACCAAGTCGTGCTGTTTGGACACCCGATCGAGAGCCTGAGGTCAACTCCAACCAGCGGCCAAGGTGTCTTGATGACCCCAGAAGTGCTTCGTCACCTTTTGGGAGCACACTCCAACGGGATTGTGGCCAACAATCCCCGCGATGGTCATCATCGCTACCCTGACCCTGCAGTTCCTCCACCATCTCCGACTAATCCCAACAGTGAGACACGTGGAGAAGCCTCGACATCCACCAGGCACGCCCGTTTAGAAATAAACGAGGTAGACTAAGCCGTAGGGGTAGTACCGAGTCTCAGTGTATCCCCGCTTTGTAATCGTGTAACCTTGTATATTAACGCAGCCTGTCATTGTGCCTATGTTTAAATAGTAGCCTTGCGTAATTGGTCAGCGCATAGTTGCACATTTTCCAAACACAGCTACCAAAACCAACCCCGACGACACCCACAGTAACACGTCACTTTATGAGATATGTGTATCTCTGACACTGACCCCGACCTTTGGAGCTAATCTGGCAGATTTTTTATTACCTTTCACCACGGTAAATAAACCAACCCAGATGCTATATAAGAAGGCCACCTTGAGACCTTACCCAGCAACCCTCACCTCGTGCACCACTCTCACAACCATTTCTTACCATGCCGAGCCCTAGTATTTATCGGAGAACCCTAGATGCAACCCCAGGTAGCTTTGTCAAAATATTGTGGGACTTTACCTGCAGTACCATGGGTTCTACCCAGCCACCCTAGTACGAGCTGTTCAAATCGAGAATCACCCCTTCCACCTCGGAATATTGGGCAGCAGTACACATTCCTCCCGTAGACCCCAACCAAGATCCAACGGAGGTTTCCTTCGTGGGGAAATCTATGCCGACTCCACGCTTGGCCATAGAAGCTGCTGCGAACGAAGCGATTGCTCGTCTTTGATCCGCAGTACCCTATGCCCGCGAACGAGGGTATTATTACTTTCCGAGCCATGCAACGCCCGGGGGAGTAACATCTTTCCCCGGTGGGCGGATTTAGAGAGACCCAGTACTGGCCAACCTCACCCAGTACATCATCGCTCAAGAACATTTGAACCAGCGAGTGATGGATTATCTCCAGAATCTCACTGATCTGAATCCTCAGATTGCCATTGGCAGACCACTGAGGCCCAATCCGGAGAGACGCATACATCGACTGATCAATCCCCTTCCTCCGATAGAAGAGGAGTGCATTCCATTGCCAGAGACATTTTCTTGAGACCCTGTCCAGTTACCTTTCTCATTTTAGACGCCACTGCTGTGTTTGTTATTTCAGCATTTATTATTACGTTGTAACTTATGCATGGTACCTCGAATTTGTGCGACGAGTCGAGTATTTAGTTTCTACTTTTGTGAGTGGTTTTCTTCGTGAGTAACCTGTGTAACCACGAAAATCCTGGAATGAGATTTATTTTTCTAGAATTGCTGCATCTTTTATCCTCTCGCTGCATGGATTATTTATTTTTATTCACGCAGCACCACGGCAGCAGACCCACAACCTCTCGGACTCTTACACTGCTTGCAAATACAAGCAACCAAGTTGCATCTCACCAACCACCCTTCTAAGCACTCCACATGCCTCCAAGGGAGAGATTAGCGGATAATCATCCGGATACTAATCACCTCCGGCACACCGGTAACAGTTAACACCCGGGATTATGCCTAATCCCCGTGATCACCGCCACCACGGAGAGCCAGCACCCGGATGGCAGCATCACGACGATCATCATAGATCATCGCGCACAGGAGCACAGAGAGCCCCAGCACTGCCGCCAGCCCTCCACACACCAGGATCACGTACCAATCCGGCACCGTCTCCGCCATTGGAGCCTCGTCTCGAGCTCCGATGAGCAGTAATGGAGGAGAAGTAAGAGGAGAAGCGAGGCCAGGTGCAAAGATGAAGAAGGAGCACAACGGTCGTTTTATAGCTCGAGATTGGTGTACGGTGGGCGAAGTCCACCAGCGCCGCTCGTTGCCCGATCGCCAGTGTTCGGAGGCGAATCTGCGAGCTGTGCTGACAGCGCACTGGCCCGCGACGTGAGTGCACACTACACCGGCAGCAAGCACGCCGCGCACTACCACAGTACGGCCTAGATGCCCTACGCGCTAGACGTCGCCAGTGGAGAAAGTCGGGAAAGCGCGGGAGAGAGGAAGAAGAGAGAGCGAGAGGAAGAAGGAGAGACTGACAGTGGGCCCCGGTCCCACCTGTCAGCCAAAGGGAGCACTGTGCTCTCGGGTACGACCAACGTATTGTAGAATTTAGAATTTATTCTAAATTCACGGCGTCCAGTGTAGAAACCGCTCATTTTTCCCTAAGCGTGGAACTTCTCCGCACAGCGCCAGTACCACACTGTAGTTATTCACCACTTATTGCCCTCTCACTGTAGCCACTTTTACTGCTTAAGTAAAATGATCTTTTGACCAAGTAAAAGTATTTTATTTTACAACCCTTAGAAATTCTCGAGGACGAGATTTTTTTCTTAAGGGGGTTAGTAATTGTAACACCCCAAAAAAAATTAACCAAATTTTTGATATTAAAATTTTGCTAGGAGTTTTAAAATTTTGCATTCTGGATTTTTTCTGTTGATTTCAGAACTCTTCTTTTATTGTTAAGGAATTTTATCTTTTTCCCAAGTGGAGCTTTCCAAAATATATTGGACTTCTATGCTCTCTGTATAACAATTTCTAAATCAGTAGATTTATTTATTAAATTATTTCACCCTAAGCTTTAATCATTAAAATGGCTTGTTTTAAATTTTGGAGCTCTGTTTGTACTGCAACCAGTTGATAACTTTAACTAATATTCCAACCAAAATTTGGAGATGTCATGTGATGCCCTAGATCACTTTTGTGTAATAATAAAATTATTTCATTGCTTATTTTGAGTGTTACACATGTTTTTCTTCTCTGGTCCAGTGGACAATTTTGCACTACAACCCAATTAAATATTTCCCTAGAGCCTCCACCAAAATTATGGGATGTCAGTAGTAGCATGCCATCCAACTTTATGCAAAAACATAGTGATGTTCTGTGGAAAATTTGAGTGCATCAACCTCCTTTTCATTCTGGGCCAGACTTGTGTTTGCTACTGCAACCCCATCCTTTCTTACTCTAGTAATCTTGTGCTTTCTCATGCTTGTAGTCAACCCTGCAAAACCTCTAAGTCCAGGAGCATGCTCTCTTTGGAACACTTTTGGTCCTTGTAATGATGCCATTTACTCCCTGTCCAGAATTGTAGTTTAGCAAAACTTGCACTAGCAAGTTTCTCCTTTTTCCAAACCAACTTCACCACCCTCTCTTACATCCATAGAGACACTGATCTGGAGAATTTGACAACTCCAAGAACTACCTAGGTGCCTTTGGCATTTTGTCAAATACCCTGAGTGCACAGCCAGATTTGGTATGACTTCAAGTTTACTTGGTGAACTTGAGCCCCTGACCAATCCACCGTGTCCCTTGATTCCATTGCTAACCCTAGAGTACACCTGTTTATTGCCAGCCTCAACCGCGAACTCTAGGCTGCCCTGGCATTTCGTCGAGCATGTCCCGGGCATGCTCTGGGCGCACCCAGAGCGTGCATTTGGCACCCACGAGCGCTCGAGCCGCCGCGTCATTCCCCGCACTCAACCCGGTCCGTGACCGACCGCAACCAGCACGCCATGTCCCCTTTTACCACCACACCACCCCGACCAACCTGGCTCCCCACAGCGCCACCGTCAGGACGGCCGTGGCGGCTAGCTGACGGACGCTTGCAGGCCCCGGCCGTGTCGGCGCCGCCCAAGCCGCCAGCCCTTGCCACCTGCCTCCTAGAGCAGTGCGTGCTCATCCACGGCTTCATCCTCTAGCGAGCGTCGCCGCCACGTCGCCCTAGCTACAGAACGGCGGTCGCCAGCAAGCTTATCCATGGCCGCCGCAAACCGACTCGGATGTGCTATAAAAGAGGCCCTCGAGCTCAAACCCGCACGCATGCAGCCTCACACCATTCCTCTCGTACCCCCTTGGCCGTCAATCGAAGGGTGGGAGTCGTCTTCTTCCACTCCGGCAACTCCAACCGCCACCACTGCCCCAGCCATTCCGGCGCCACCAGGGCCTCCCCCTCTCCACTCTCTCCACCAGGAGCCTTCCTTTCCTCCCGTGAGCCCGTCCCCCTGCTCGATTTTGATCGGGAACCACCGCGGCCCCAAAATTACTTTGTCCCCAAAGCCTGCTCCGCCGCGAAGCTCGCCGCCGGCAGCTGATGCCGTCCCCGCCGACCCAGCGACCACCGGTAGGACCGCCCCAGTCTTGTGGGTCCGTCCCGACCTTCTGGAACCCACGAGGAGCCGCCGTTCGCCGGCACTGATCGCCGTTGCCTCGCTGCCGTTCGGGCAGAGGAAGAGGAGGGAGAGTTGGACTGGTCAAACCTGACAAGTGGGCCAGGCGGGCCCACTGTCAGTGACTCAGGTCAGTCCACGCTGGATAAGTGGAAGCGCATTTCCAAAATGCGCCTTCGACGTGTACGTATTTTCGAAACGTTTTCTTTTGTGTTTTTATTTAAATAACAGATTTTTGACAAAACTTTGACCGGTTGTATCTTTTTAAATACAACTCCCATTGAATTAATTCTTTTCCCTACCTCTCTCAAATATTGTCTAGTTTATTTTAAGATTTATTTGAAAAAATTTCAAACAACTTTTTGTGCTATTTTGTTTTTGTGTGTTAATTCATATATATTCTTTTAAATAGGATTTTTGGAGATTTCAAGATGTTTTGGATGCACCCTTCTTTCCCATGACCTGAAGGCAAGCATTCTGAACCCTGGTGTAATTTTTGTGTGTGTTGTTTGACTCGGTGACAACAACACCGCGACACGAGCATACATCATTTTATGTGAGAAGTGATCCTACTCATGAGTGCATGTTAATGATTTTTATGCTGATGAGTTGATATGGAAATCACCGTCATATGACTTTCATACATACCGGAAGGGAAGCCGGAAAGGCCTTTGTCTTGGCTAGACGCGGTCTTGTTCCTAGTCCTCCGTCGAGACGGTCGTGTCCGGTATGGCATGAGGGGAATGTCGCGTGATGTTTCTATCTGTTGTTTGAAATATATGCATTGTTATGCTAATCATGCAGGTAATATTACAACCTCCTGAGTCGACCGTAGATCGAGTCTTGTGCCAGTAACCCCCATACTTGCTTCGTACTACCACTAGTCTCTACAATATGTAGGGTACGGTTCAGTAAGTTGTCAACCCCTTTCCTAGCACACACCGTACAGAGAGGCCATGGTGGAAGATACTGGAGGCATCCGGTAGTCATGCCACCGGGTTCGGGAGCATGGGTGTTTCGGTTGTATCCGAAGGGGGTAGCTTCCCCAGTTTTGCGTGTGGTATAAATTTTGTGATCGCATGTTACGTCGAGGTTGTAGCCTCCCCACTTAGAGTTTTGTTTGACAGGTGTCGTGGGTGATTCCAGACACATGTGAGTTAAGATGGTGTGTGCAAGTTAGGTGTGTTTTCAACAAAAAGACCGTAGACGGAATTAGTCCCGATGGACTAAAGAAATCCGTTACTCGTGGGTAAAGAGTACACCCTCTGCAGAGATTAAACCTATTCGAATAGCCGTGTCCATGGTTAAAGATTACAGTCTGGGATGGGTCAAGTGTCGGTCTTTGTGTCGGTCTTCGGAGGAGAAACTGTTAAACCAGAACATGGATTGTGACTTGTGACTTATGATGATTATGATTATTATTTTTGTGAACTAACCCATGATATTTTTTGTATTATCGAATATCCCTGGGATGGTTTTACCTCCGGGATATTCATTGTGATTCTTTTATAAGCCCTTTATGTGGTGTCGCTCAGACGCGCGACTGTGGCATTTCTTTTAAAGCCCTTTATGTGGTGTCGCTCAGATGCCCGACTGTGCCATTTCTTTTAAAGCCCTTTATGTGGTGTCGCTCAGACGCCCGACTGTGGCATTTCTTTTAAAGCCCTTTATGTGGTGTCGCTCAGACACCCGACTGTGGCATTTCTTTTAAAGCCCTTTATGTGGTGTCGCTCAGACGCCCGACTGTGGCATTTTTTTAAAGCTCTTTTTGTGGTGTCGCTCAGACGCCCGACTGTGGCATTTCTTTTAAAGCCCTTTATGTGGTGTCGCTCAGACGCCCGACTGTGGCATTTCTTTTAAAAGCCCTTTATGTGGTGTCGCTCAGACGTCCGACTGTGGCATTTCTTTTAAAGCCCTTTATGTGGTGTCGCTCAGACGCCCGACTGTGGCATTTCTTTTAAAGCCCTTTTACATGGTGTCCCTCAGACGCCCGACTGAGGCATTTCTTTTAAAGCCCTTTATGTGGTGTCGTTAAGAAGCCCGACTGTGGCATGTTTGTTGTTTATTTCATAATTTTTATATTGCTATGTTATTACATATTCATAATTAACATGCTCGTACGCATCAGAGTTTTATTTATCATTTGTGACTGACGTCATGAGCATATAATATCTTCAGCACATCATTGTCATATTACGCCTGTGTTCATAATGTTTGCGAGTACATTCAAAGTACTCACTGGCTTGTCCCTGGCTATTGTCTTGGCCAGATTTTTCTTGCGCGGAGAAGAGCGACCATGCCGATAGTCCCAGAATCTACGCAACGGTGATAGCAGCATCGCAAAGATAGGAGTTAACCTAGTCAGCTGTTCCTGTGGGAATTGGAGCCCCATAGACACTGATGATCCACAAAACGCTTCCTCCATCAACCATTAGAAACCATTTGTGGTACTCACAGGCCAGAATGGTCTTGTACTATATATTTTGTATTTTGCTTGGAATTTCTGTATCAAGTTGGTGCCTCATCAGCTAACAGTTATCCTAGAGCTGGTGAGCACAAGGGCCATTTTCTGGAAATTAATACCCGGAGAATCGGTCCCACACAATAAGACTGATCATTTGGCTTGAAAAGCCATGAATCTTCACGCACGATAGCTCATTTCTGAGAACACTTTTTAAAAATAATTTATGTATTACAAGTTTATTATTTTTCCTGAAAACCTTGTCACATATAATGACACAATGCGAAGGTTTTCCATTTTTTGATTTTTTTTGATTTTTTTATGCCCGTTTCAAAATGCGGTCAAAACGGCAGGCTTGACTGTTCCTAGCTAGTAGTTGAATCTTGGAAATTTTTTAATGTTTCTCTGATTAAATAGATACTTATGTACCTAGAAATGATTTTTGGAAAAAATAAAGAGCAAGCTATGAGGCAGCTGTAGTTCAAATTTGACCCGTTTCCAACTGAATCAGCGGGAACTTGTCTTTTTCACAAGAGGTGGATCAAAACTTTTTACACCCAACCATTTGGTCAATTGTGCATTAAATATGGCCTACTATTTTGTAAAAATGATTTGGTCCAATTTTGCAATAATTATTTGGTAGGTCCTTCACAAAAAACCTCATTTGGGGCACTCGGAAAATGGAAAATGGCTCTTTTGTGCAATGAAAGTGAAAACACTCTTAGGCAACATTGTTTGGAATTCCAAGATGCACCCTTGTGCACAATATGAGATCATTTGAACAAACTATGCAATGAATGTGGCCATAAGATTGATCATTTGGCTTGAAAAGCCATGAATCTTCACGCATGATGGCTCATTGGTGAGAACACTTTTTAAAAATAATTGATGTATTACAAGTTTGTTATTTTTCCTGGAAACTTGGTCACATATAATGACACAATGCGAAGGTTTTCCAATTTTTTGATTTTTTTGAATTTTTTATGCCCGTTTCAAAATGCGGTCAAAACGGCGGGCTTGACCGTTCCTAGCTAGTAGTTAAATCTTTGAAAACTTTTGATGTTTCTCTGATTAAATAGATACTTATGTACCTAGAAATGATTTTTGGAAAAAATAAAGAGCAAACTATGAGGCACCTGCAGTTCAAATTTGACCCGTTTCCAACTAAATCGGCGGGAATTTGTGTTTTTCACCAGAGGTGGATCAAAACTTTTAAAACCCAACCATTTGGTCAATTGTGCATTAAATATGTCCTGCTATTTTAGAAAAATGATTTGGTCCAATTTTGCAATAATTATTTGGTAGGTCCTTCACAAAAAACCCTCATTTTGGGCACACGGAAAATGGAAAATGAATTTTCTGTGCAAAGAAAGTGAAAACTTCCTTAGGCAACATTGTTTGAAATTCCAAGATGCACCCGTGTGCACAATTTGAGATCATTTGAACAAACTATGCCATGAATGTGGCCATAAGATTGATCATTTGGCTTGAAAGCCATGAATCTTCACGCATGATAGCTCATTTCCGAGAACACTTTTTAAAAATAATTTATGTATTACAAGTTTATTATTTTTCCTAGAAACTTGGTCACATATAATGACACAATGCGAAGGTTTTCCATTTTTTTGTTTTTTTTTGAATTTTTTATGCCCGTTTCAAAATGCGGTCAAAACGGCGGGCTTGACCGTTCCTAGCTAGTGGTTGAATCTTGGAAACTTTTGATGTTTATCTAATTAAATGGATACTTATGTACCTAGAAATGATTTTTGGAAAAAATAAAGAGCAAACTATGAGGCAGCTGCAGTTCAAATTTGACCCGTTTCCAACTGAATCGGCGGGAATTTGTCTTTTTCACCAGAGGTGGATCAAAACTTTTTACATCCAACCATTTGGTCAATTGTGCATTAAATATGGCCTACTATTTTGTAAAAATGATTTGGTCCAATTTTGCAATAATTATTTGGTAGGTCCTTCACAAAAAACCTCATTTGGGGCACTCAGAAAATGGAAAATGGCTCTTTTGTGCAATGAAAGTGAAAACTCTCTTAGGCAACATTGTTTGCAATTCCAAGATGCACCCTTGTGCACAATATGAGATCATTTGAACAAACTATGCCATGAATGTGGCCATAAGATTGATCATTTGGCTTGAAAAGCCATGAATCTTCACGCATGATGGCTCATTGGTGAGAACACTTTTTAAAAATAATTGATGTATTACAAGTTTGTTATATTTCCTGGAAACTTGGTCACATATAATGACACAATGCGAAGGTTTTCCAATTTTTTGATTTTTTTGAATTTTTTATGCCCGTTTCAAAATGCGGTCAAAACGGCGGGCTTGACCGTTCCTAGCTAGTAGTTAAATCTTTGAAAACTTTTGATGTTTCTCTGATTAAATAGATACTTATGTACCTAGAAATGATTTTTGGAAAAAATAAAGAGCAAACTATGAGGCAGCTGCAGTTCAAATTTGACCCGTTTCCAACTAAATCGGCGGGAATTTGTGTTTTTCACCAGAGGTGGATCAAAACTTTTAAAACCCAACCATTTGGTCAATTGTGCATTAAATATGTCCTGCTATTTTAGAAAAATGATTTGGTCCAATTTTGCAATAATTATTTGGTAGGTCCTTCACAAAAAACCCTCATTTTGGGCACACGGAAAATGGAAAATGAATTTTCTGTGCAAAGAAAGTGAAAACTTCCTTAGGCAACATTGTTTGAAATTCCAAGATGCACCCGTGTGCACAATATGAGATCATTTGAACAAACTATGCCATGAATGTGGCCATAAGATTGATCATTTGGCTTGAAAGCCATGAATCTTCACGCATGATAGCTCATTTCCGAGAACACTTTTTAAAAATAATTTATGTATTACAAGTTTATTATTTTTCCTAGAAACTTGGTCACATATAATGACACAATGCTAAGGTTTTCCATTTTTTTGTTTTTTTTTGAATTTTTTATGCCCGTTTCAAAATGCGGTCAAAACGGCGGGCTTGACCGTTCCTAGCTAGTGGTTGAATCTTGGAAAACTTTTGATGTTTATCTAATTAAATGGATACTTATGTACCTAGAAATGATTTTTGGAAAAAATAAAGAGCAAACTATGAGGCAGCTGCAGTTCAAATTTGACCCGTTTCCAACTGAATCGGCGGGAATTTGTCTTTTTCACCAGAGGTGGATCAAAACTTTTTACATCCAACCATTTGGTCAATTGTGCATTAAATATGGCCTACTATTTTGTAAAAATGATTTGGTCCAATTTTGCAATAATTATTTGGTAGGTCCTTCACAAAAAACCTCATTTGGGGCACTCAGAAAATGGAAAATGGCTCTTTTGTGCAATGAAAGTGAAAACTCTCTTAGGCAACATTGTTTGCAATTCCAAGATGCACCCTTGTGCACAATATGAGATCATTTGAACAAACTATGCCATGAATGTGGCCATAAGATTGATCATTTGGCTTGAAAAGCCATGAATCTTCACGCATGATGGCTCATTTGTAAGAACACTTTTTAAAAATAATTGATGTATTACAAGTTTATTATTTTTCCTGGAAACTTGGTCACATATAATGACACAATGCGAAGGTTTTCCAATTTTTTAATTTTTTTGAATTTTTTATGCCCGTTTCAAAATGCGGTCAAAACGGCGGGCTTGACCGTTCCTAGCTAGTAGTTAAATCTTTGAAAACTTTTGATGTTTCTCTGATTAAATAGATACTTATGTACCTAGAAATGATTTTTGGAAAAAATAAAGAGCAAACTATGAGGCAGCTGCAGTTCAAATTTGACCCGTTTCCAACTAAATCGGCGGGAATTTGTCTTTTTCACCAGAGGTGGATCAAAACTTTTTAAACCCAACCATTTGGTCAATTGTGCATTAAATATGTCCTGCTATTTTAGAAAAATGATTTGGTCCAATTTTGCAATAATTATTTGGTAGGTCCTTCACAAAAAACCCTCATTTTGGGCACACGGAAAATGGAAAATGAATTTTCTATGCAAAGAAAGTGAAAACTTCCATAGGCAACATTGTTTGAAATTCCAAGATGCACCCTTGTGCACAATATGAGATCATTTGAACAAACTATGCCATAAATGTGGCCATAAGATTGATCATTTGGCTTGAAAGCCATGAATCTTCACGCATGATAGCTCATTTCCGAGAACACTTTTTAAAAATAATTTATGTATTACAAGTTTATTATTTTTCCTAGAAACTTTGTCACATATAATGACACAATGCGAAGGTTTTCCATTTTTTTGTTTTTTTTTGAATTTTTTATGCCCGTTTCAAAATGCGGTCAAAACGGCGGGCTTGAACGTTCCTAGCTAGTGGTTGAATCTTGGAAAACGTTTGATGTTTATCTAATTAAATGGATACTTATGTACCTAGAAATGATTTTTGGAAAAAATAAAGAGCAAACTATGAGGCAGCTGCAGTTCAAATTTGACCCGTTTCCAGCTGAATCGGCGGGAATTTGTCTTTTTCACTAGAGGTGGATCAAAACTTTTTACACCCAACCATTTGGTCAATTGTGCATTAAATATGGCCTACTATTTTAGTAAAATGATTTGGTCCAGTTTTGCAATAATTATTTGGTAGGTCCTTCACAAAAAACCTCATTTCGGGCACTCGGAAAATGGAAAATGGCTCTTTTGTGCAATGAAAGTGAAAACTCCCTTAGGCAACATTGTATGGAATTCCAAGATGCACCCTTGTGCACAATATGAGATCATTTGAACAAACTATGCCATGAATGTGGCCATAAGATTGATCATTGGCTTGAAAGCCATGAATCTTCACGGATGATAGCTCATTTCTGAGAACACTTTTTAAAAATAATTTCCCTATTACAAGTTTATTATTTTTCCTGGAAACTTGGTCACATATAATGACACAATACGAAGGTTTTCTAATTTTTTGATTTTTTTTGAATTTTTTATGCCCGTTCCAAAATGCGGTCAAAATGGCGGGAATGACCATTCCTAGCTAGTGGTTGAATCTTATAATTTTTTTTGGTGTTTATCTAATTAAATAGATACTTAAGTACCTAGAAATGATTTTGTGAAAAAATAAAGAGGAAACTATGAGGTAGCTAGAGTTCAAATTTGACCCTCTTCGTGCTGAATCGGCGGAAATTTTTCTTTTTCATAAGAGGTGGATAAAAACTTTTGACACCCAACCATTTGGTCAATTGTGCATTAAATATGGCCTAATATTTTAGAAAAATGATTTGGTCCAATTTTGCAACAAATATTTGGTATCCCCTTCTCAAAAAAACTTGGAAACTCAAAAACTGAAAATTGGATTTTCGTGCAAATAAAAAGATACTCCCATTGTCAATATTCTTTACCAATCTAAGATGTAAACTTGTGCAAAGTATGATATCATTTGAACAAATATTTGGTAGGTCTTTTAAAAAAACTCATTTTGAGCACTGAAAAATGAAAAATGATTTTTTCTGAAAAACTTATCTTTGATTACGACCAATTTAGATGGTCATAAGGTCTTCAAATTGTTTGCTGCGATCTGATTGGTCCATGGGCATATCATGCGGATCATGGATCATACACCGTCGGATGCTCGAGGATCCAACGGCAGTCATCAACCCTTCCACACCAACCCTAGCTCTGTCCTCGCGGTCATTTTGCATCACCCCCCGCCTCCTTTTCCCCCAATCCATCCATCAACCATTCCAGATCGAGAGAGAGAGCTCGTCTCCTTCCTTCCTCCAGCTCCCTCCAGATCAAGAGAGAGATCACCGCCGCCACCTCCCTCCAGCTTAGCTCGCCGCCGTCCATGGCCTCCCCCACGCCCTCCTAGTCCGCCCGCTCCTCCTCCCTCGCGCGTCATTGCCGATTTCCCAAACCAGACCGCCTGACTGGTTCAACCCTTCCTCCCCTCACATCCACCCACCTCGGCGCTGCCACCCAACTCGTCGACGACCTTACGCATCGCTGCCGGCCTCCGCTCCCTCCCCTCCCACACGCCCGCCGCCCCACCCTCTCCACCTCCCCTTCTCCCCCTATCCCCACACGAACCGGTCCGCAGCTAACCCCGCTGTTTTTCCTCCGCCTCCTACAGCCTGCTGTCTATGACGGCGGCGGCGCCGAAGATCGAGAAGGAGTAGGAGCAGGTGGTGAACCCATGGGAGGTGTCGGCCGGTAAGGGCGGCATCGACTACGACAAGCTTGTCGACCAGTTCGGCTGCCAGCACCTGGACGCAGCGACCATTGACTGCGTTGCACGCCTCACTGGCCGCCCCCCGGATCGCTTCCTCCGCCGAGGTCTCTTCTTCGCCCACTGGTATCGTTGCAAAATCATCATGTTCGCTTCTTTCCTTTTCCGGTGTGGTAGGAGGAATCGCTGACAATCCTTTTTGTATGGGCAGGGATTTCAACGAGATCCTTGACCTGTACGAGAAAGGGGAGAAGTTCTACCTATACACGGGGAGGGGCCCCTCGTTGGAGGCCTTGCACCTTGGCCACCTCATCCCCTTCATGTTTACCAAGTAAGCAGGCCTGAAGGCTGAAGCTTCAGCTCCTCTTTGTTGATTCACTATGCTGTATAACTGGGCAATGCTGCTGTCACAGCGAGGTAGTGGGGTGATATTTTTTGCTAGAGTAGCCTGTGATGTGATGAGGTGTGAAGTTTTTCCCAATTTGTTTCCAGATCTAGAATCTAGTGAAACCTGTATGTTTCTGATGCCGAAGTCTTCCTTCATGCATGTTTATGGTATTGTCAAAGACAACAAACTCACATAATATTACTGTATTATCCATAATGATCAAGCTTAAGTAACTTCACATCCCAATATGCATGTTTACAGTTTGGCGATCACTGTTCTCCAATATGCATGTTCAATTGGAAGCTGTAGTAGATAGATGGTGCTGGTAGATGCTGATTTCTTCAGCAACAAATAGTTTTTGGTTGTGAAACTAGGCATCCAAACACAGATTCTAGGTGGACGGACACTTGAGTGCCAGAGTTTGAATCATGGACCACTAAGTTCTTGATTGGTTTCGGCCGATAGTTTCTACTAGGATAAGCATGAACTAGGATAAGGATGAACGACGAAGCTCCATGTGTTAACTGCTACGCATTTGGGGTGTCCTGAACCAATTAACCTGTTGTGCTGTGATAACCAATTAACCTGTTGTGCTGTGATAACCAATTAACCTGTTGTACTCGGGTGTCAAGTTGGTGCTGTACTGTAGTCTATAGTATGCACCTGCATATGCAAGAAAGAATAGTTAATATCTTGATCCAAGTCTAAGGTTTCGTACTTGAAATGTTACTCCTGCCAACAGGACAACTGGGTGAGGATGCTGCGGCTAGGCTTCCAGTGCGTGGGGATCCTCTACGTTGACCTCGGGACATCGCCGCTCTACGTCATCTCCAATACCTTCAAGTATGATGTGGGGCACGAGGACGACGTGCCGGGCATCCTCTCCCTCATCATCTACAGCTTCCTGCTCTTCGCCATGGTCAAGATCATCTTCATCGCGCTCTTATATTTAGGAATGGAGGTAGTACTTGCTCAATGTGTTTGGTCGGTGCTGAGTATTGGATAGTCATGTATGTGCTCAGATTTCACCTTTATGCGTTCGAGCTTGTCCGTGCTACTCCATATGACTGCATTTATTTGTCAACCATGCTTTGCACATCAAGTTAATATGTATGCATGGAACTACTAGATATTTCCATATTTTGGAAACAACCATATACGATTAGGATTTGCACACGTCGTTGTCGTATTAGCTTTGCATGTTATATGCTGTGAAACAGAATCTTATATATGCGTTACCTGACAATCCTGTTTTACGTAACTGATCTAGTGCAGCAGTATGTTGATACATAGCAGCATGGTCTTTTTTGCAAATGTTCTGGTGTTCATATAGGAATGGACAGTTTCATGATTGTAGGATGTTATAGCTAGGCTTATATATTATATGTATATATGGAACTCAGGTAAGGGAATTAGAACTATAGAAATATATACGTACATGTACCTCTACTATTGCAAATACCAACTATGCATCATCTTGTTAATTACTACACAACATCTTGTTGCAGCATTATTGGTGAAACAAATTTGTTTTTTTTGGCTAGCAGATTTGCTATTGGTGGCACTAGGTGGACAAGTTGTACCTTCGGAGTAGTACTACATCAACCTGATGGAACCTTCAAGTTGTTTCATTGATTTTCCATGAATATATACTACTACAGCAGCCTGTTACTATTGCTACATGCCATCCTTTTTATTTTCGGTAGTGATTTTGATGCATAAATGCTTGTGATAATATGATGCTTTAGCCTAGATATATGATGCAAAGTATGTTGCTGCTAGTGCTAGGTCCTCGTTGTGAGTTTCTAACTTTGCAGCGCTGAGGATATCTTTTTTGTTGCACCTGAAATTTTCTATTGAAGTCGTTAGGCTAAGTAGTTGCTTGTAGGACTTGAGCATCGGTTCTACTCTGAAAATCATGTGTGTTTGAAGGTATAATTATCTTTGGTTCATCTACACTTTGTACCTTGTATCAAGCTTGAACATCAAGGTGCTACACCATGGTTAGCCCGAGTCTTTGTTCAACTTCCTATTAGTAGAAAGCAATGTCAATGTGTCCCAGTTTGGCTGTTTCATCTGCTCCAGTGCCATCTGATGAGGTGCCTGGATCTAGGTGCTATCCCCGCCTTTGTGTCGAGTCATTCAATTTGTGGTCGCATAGTAGCGTCAGTGCTATGTACTAATGTTTAGCACGGATGATGTACATACGGTGTGTCTACACGCGAGACTATCTAATCCCACCCAATTAATGGTTGTTTTAATCATGCTGCTGGTTTTAATCATGGATATGGGAGAATGCATGATGGACATGCTGGTTGGTTAATACTCCTCTCCGTGATAGTGCATTAGGAACTCTGCATGCTGCTGTCCTTTGTCTCATCATCTTAACTACTACAGTAGTAGGAGTATTTTATATGTTGTTCATTTCTTGGCCACCCAGCATGTTTGCTAATCATCCATCTGCCTCATGTTATATGATCCCTGCCTAGTAACTTCATTATATGCAGACTTGTGGTGTTGGTTCAGTTTAGGCAGATTAATATATATACTGCTATGCTACTACTACTACTTGTGACAAGGAATAGAAGATCAGTTAAGTATGGAGTTAGGATTATCTAATAAAATTTATGCTATATATATATAGGCATGAAACTGAGATTGCTAGCATCATTTACAGAAGATACACCCTTTCAATTGAACTGATTGGTTCAGTTTCGTGCATTATTCACCCCATCCTTCTATCATGCTTGTAACTAGTGCTCTGCTCATGTTGTAAGACATGATTTTCACTTCCTGCCATCCCAGCCTTCTATCATGATTACAAGATTTTTCTTTGCACGACAGCAACACTAGTACCTTGCTGCTGTTGGAAACGGAAGGAAGCTGTTCATCGACCGAATCCAGGGAGAAAATCACCTTCGGCATGAACGACATCACCTTGGGCATGCTCGTGGTGCTGCTGCTCGGCCTCAACATGTCCTGGAGTGCCATTACCGCCGCCCTCACGCTCATCTTCCTTGACTTCAAGGACGCCCACCCCTGCCTCGAGAAGGTAATTGTCTGTCCATCCGTCTATCTGCAGTTAACTAAGTTGTGCCCCATTGATGTCCTACTATTGTTAATTGTTACTACCATGGTGCTGATGCTATTTAGAATATGATATGTGCCATAATTCTAAGTTCTGGTCTCTCTTAAGAGACACTTCTAGATTTTCTAACTCAATTCCTAGCTGTGCATGTTGTAGACTATAGTGTGGTACAATTCCTGGAGCATTTTAATGCCTTACCAAGTAGCAATTGCATGAAGATAGTCCACAACACAAAAACTATGTGTAATGGATCCATGACTTACAATCTGTACGTGAATACCATGTGTAATGACTGTTATTTCTCACTCATGATTGATCTACTGCCAGGTGAAGGTTTTGAAATGTTGAAGGAGGAGGACAATAGGAACTTCTGTGATGTCTTGTCATCTATTTTCTTTTCATTGTTGTAGAATAGCTTTGTTTGGCACTTACTGGTTCCTTGGACATAAAGGTATGTACTTCTAGAATGAATGCATGTAAATATATTTTCTTTTATTTGTTGTAGAATATTCCATGTTGCTTTCAAAATGTATCGGAATTGGGCTAGGCCCAAGATAACTTGTAGTGTGATGTGTTGTAATGTCAATGGCATAATAAAAGAAGTTGGATCGGATCAATTATTTCGGCCCAGCCCAAGATATATTGAACAATTATTTCTGAGGGGAAAACTTGAGAGGCCCAGCAAATAAATGGCCCAGAAAAAAACAAGACCAAAAAAATTCTGTCAAAAGGGATAGGCAAAGAAATTTAAAAGGCCGAATTACTCGGCCAGGCCCATGTAGCTAGTGAAAATGAACAGAAAAATATATTAAAAAGGCTGAATTAATGGGCTCGGCCCATCTAAAGCACCGAAATGGACCGGGCTGATTCTAAGTAATGACCGTTTGAATTGGTCGCAATTTTGCCATGGCAGATTGCCACGTCGGATCTGACGTGGCCTGGGCTGACAACCAGTGACCAAAACAAAAGGTCATGGGTTCAACGACCTTTTGTTTTGGTTGTAAACGTCTACGACCTTCTCACAGAGAAGGTCGTTAATTTCAGTTTATGATAGCCAGCTTTTGACCTTCTGTTTTTGGTCACAAAAAGGTCGCAAATGAAAAACAATGACCTTTCAGTGACCAATAGTCAAGGTCACAAGTTGACATATTTCTTGTAGTGATCCTGGTTCGGGCCACCTTGCGGTGTAATACCCTACTGCAGCGTTTTGGTGGATTGCCTCAAAGTGCTGAGGATGAACTAGTATAGTGGATGAACAGGCCTCAGGAGGTGAGGTGTTCTTGAACTCAAGAGAGATGGTGAGGTGGTCGGGTGAGAGTGGATCCGATGACCTTGCTCTCAACTTGGTTCCCCCGATCCCTCTCTATGGTGGTTGCGAAGTCCTATTTATAGTGGCCTTGGTCCACTTCCCAAATGTTGGCAGGAAGGGGTCCCACAACGGCCGGATTTGAAAGGGGAAAAGTAGTACAGCTTATCCTGACTAAAGTGGTCTTCACCTGCGAATAGCCCCTGGTCATGATGCTGCGGTGGGCTCAGTGATGACCTCTAGCCTGTCGTCCTGGTGGCCTTGGTCTTGTTGCACCAGAATGGAAACCTTTGGCTGATTCCTCGGGACTCGGCGCCTATGGCTTGCCTCCCTTGCACCGAAGAGGAAACTGGTGCTCTGTGCCCGCTGGTGCCCGCCTGGCGCCCGCCTGGCCTTGGTCGTCATGGCTCACGTCAGCTGAGCCTCGTGAGGTGCACCTTGCATAGAACTCTCCTCCCCTTGGGAGCCAGCCTGAAGAGGCATATCCCCTCGGGGGTCTTGGTGTCGTTTGCCTCGCGAGGGTCTTGAATCGTTGATGCTGAAGATAGGCCGCACCAAGCCATCCGGGGAGCCACATGGTGCGCCACAGGCAGGCAAGTCTGGGTACCCCCATCTCCAGAACACCGACAGATGGCATGTCACACTGGTAAGAGGTAGTGGGATAAGTGGCACGGCAATCTTGTCGGGCTTCAACCTCCGCACGACACCTAGCAGTGCATTTAATGCACTTTGTCCTTACTGCCAGAATTAGTATGATAACACTGTTAGCTATCAAATCATGTTGTAATGACAATCTTGCCACTGTGGTCGCCCCTTTAGCTATAAAAGGAGGCCCGGGGCAACCTAGCTATGGGTTCGAACTTTTGATCCCTTAGCACTTGTACGTGCATAACTGCTCTTCCCGAGGCACCCTTGTCGTGCTAGAGCGCTCCGTGTTTTCATGTTCCTCCCGATCAATCCATCGGAGCAAGAGTAGGGTTTTATGCTGCAAAGCGGCCCGAACCTGGGTAAAAGAGGGTTGTCCACTGTTGTGATGCCTTGTTGTTTCTGCTCTTTGTGCAATGTGATCGACCCCCCACTGAACCACAAAGGGGCAACCCTGCCCCATAGGTGATCGTGCTTCCTCCATGACAAAACTGGACATATACTAACTACAAACAGCCGAACAACTAAAAACTATAGAAATAAACAAGGCGTAATGCAAACAACCAAATATAGCAAAAGATACTGGACAGGTTCTCAGTACAAAAGGGGTTTGAGAAAACAAATCAAGGGATTCCTCGGGTGAAGAGGCATGGCAAAACAAATCATGGGTTTCCTCACTTGTCACAGATGGGCTCGTCCTCATAGTTGCCATCGATGAGGTCTGACTTGGCAGCTGAGGATCGCAAGCCAGTGTCACGGAATGTGTCCTCCAGAAACGACAAAAGGGGTTCCATGGCGATGAAGGATGGAAAATTGTTCATAACGAGCCGCAGGAGATAAGCGGTAGGGACATCGATGAGATTGACGGTTGTCAAACCCGAGGGGTTATGGTTGTGAGGCTTAACCTGTGACATAGCCCGCGTCAAGCCGTCGCTATCGACAAACTCGATGTCGTAGACGGCATACCCAACATGCTAGAATACTATAGCCCGCTGATTGAAAGCCTGCAGCCAGTCATTGTCGTCAGCTTCCTCGGCGGCCACCTCGCCGATGTCGGGTGAAGAGGCGGCAGTAAAGCTCTTTTGGGCCATTTGCTCCTCGAGCTCCCTAGGAAGCGTAGCCAGGATTAAGATACAACGTTCTGGAGTGGGGGGATGGCAATAGGGATATGGGTGAAAGGGGCATTAATCAGGCGTCATCTAAGAAACTCAGGGTGTTGAGGGTAGGTATATCAGTGGATAAACTGCATGGGTAGACCGACGGAGGTTGACGATGGAGGCGGCGCGGCATCGGCAGCGGCGACCTAGATATGGTTTCGAGCGAGGGAGGGGTGGTGTGTGTGTGAGAGAGGGGGATTTGGGGTGAGCGCAGGATTTGGGGTGTGTGTGGAGGGAGTCCAAGTTGGTGTTTGAGGAAATGTCGCGGGTACTGAAAATTTTACTAGGCGGGAGTAAAATAGCGGGCTCCAGAAAATTTGGATCAAGGGATTGAAGCAGATTGCGGCTGGAGTAACAAACATCACACATGGTTAAAACATAATAATCGTGTGCTATCAAACAGAAAAACACTCCAGCCGAGCAGATATTTTTGAGATTGCGAGGGGCACGGGTGGGAGTAAAATGCCGGGGCTACTAAAAATTTGAATCAACTGATTCAAGCAGAGCGGGAGAAACATAGATCGCACACGGTCCACACATACTAATTGTGTGCTATCAAAGAAGAAAACCCTCTAGGTGGGTTGATATTTTCGAGATTGCGAGGGAGGGAAGCCTCGCGGAGCCCAATGTACTGTGATTATGTGGGCGATAGGGGCACGGGAGCGGCGCATGGGTAGTCCGAGGGAACCGTGTGTGTTGCTAACTGATACGTCTTCAACGTATCGATAATTTTTTATTGTTCAATGATATTATATTATCTGTTTGGATGTTTAATAGGCATTTATATGCAATTTTATATTATTGTTGGGACTAACCTATTAACCAAGGGCCCAGTGCCAGTTTCTGTTTTCTTTTGCCTATTTTAGAGTTTTGCAGAAAAGTAATATCAAAAGGAGTCCAAACAGAATGAAACCTTCGCAATAATCTTTCTTCGACCGAAAGCAAACCAGAAAAATTGGAGATGAAGTTGTAAACGCAACGAGGCAGCCACGAGGCAGGAGGGCGCGCCCTAGGGGTAGGACGTGTCGCCTACCTTCATGGGCCCCTCGTAGCTCCGCTGACCTAGTTCCTTCGCCAATATATACTCTTATACCCTAAAAACACCGGGGGGGGGGGCACAAAACCACTTTTCCACCGCTGCAACCTTCTATACCCGTGAGATCCCATCTTGGGGCCTTTTCCGGCGTCCTGCCGGAGGGGGATTCGATCACAGAGGGTTTCTACATCAATACCATTACCTCTCCGATAAAGCGTGAGTAGTTTACCACAGACCTTTGGGTCCATAGCTATTAGCTAGATGGCTTCTTCTCTCTCTTTGATTCTCAATACCATGTTCTCCTCGATGTTCTTGGAGATCCATTCAATGTAATAATCTTTTGCAGTATGTTTGTCGAGGACCGATGAATTGTGGATCTATGATCTAGATTATCTATGAATATTATTTGGTTCTTCTCTGAATTCTTATATGCATGATTTGATATCTTTGCAAGTCTCTTCGAATTATCAGTTTAGTTTGGCCTACTAGATTGATCTTTCTTGCAATAGGAGAAGTGCTTAGCTTTGGGGTTAATCTTGCGGTGTCCTTTCCCAGTGACAGTAGGGGAAGCAATGCACATATTGTATTGTTGCCATGAAGGATAAAATGATGGGTTTTCATCATATTGCTTGAGTTAATTCCTCTACATCATGTCATTTTGCTTAATGCATTACTCCGTTCTTTATGAACTTAATACTCTAGATGCATGTTGTATAGTGGTCGATGTGTGGAGTAATAGTAGTAGATGAAAGCAGGAGTCGGTCTACTTGACACGGACGTGATGCCTATGTTCATGATCATTGCCTTAGATGCCGTCATAACTATGCGCTTTTCTATCAATTGCAATTCAGTAGTTTGTTCACCCACCATAATATTTTCTATCTCGAGAGAAGCCACTAGTGAAACCTATGGCCCATGGGTCTCTTTTCCATTATATTGAATCTCGTTTATATCTTGCTAGTTTCTGATCTACTATTTTGCAATCTTTACTTTCCAATCTATAAACCAGAAATACCAAAAATATTTACTTTACCGTTTATCTATCTCTATCAGATCTCACTTTTGCAAGTGACCGTGAAGGGCTTGACAACCACTTTATCTCGTTGGCTGCAAGTTGTTGATTGTTTATGCAGGTATTCGGTGACTTGTGTGCTGTCTCCTACTGGATTGATACCTTGGTGCTCAAAACTGAGGGAAATACTTACACTACTTTGCTGCATCACCCTTTCCTCTTCAAGGGAAAACCAACGCAAGCTCAAGAGGTAGTAAGAAGGATTTCTGGCGCCATTGCCGGGCAGATCTACGTCAAGTCAAGCCATACCAAGTACCCATCATAAACTCTTCTCCCTTGTATTACATTATTCGCCATTCGCCTCTCGTTTTCCTCTCCCCCACTTCTAAAACTATTTTCGAAAACCTTTGCCTTTTCATTGCCTTCTTCCTGTATGTCTTTTTGTTTGTGTTTCCATGTGCCTTCTATTTGCTTGCATCTTTGCTTGCTAAAAATCTATTGATATGGATCCACTTAAAGTGTTCTACTTTGATGATCTTTGATAATTCCTTCGATGAAAAGCATGATCGCAATGATGTTATTATAAACTCTATTAATGTCAAAGATCTTTGTGCTCGTGCTGAAACCCCAACTAGTTTAGTTGAGGCAAAATCTTTAGATGAGCATGCTCATTTTGTGCATCACCGTTTGTCTGAAAAAGGGAGACTCTTATGGAATCAAATAAAAAGTTTGTTGTGATATGCTTGGAATCTTTGTGAAATTTATGATTTTACTCGTTTCTCTACGAACCCTAAAAGACACCTTCCCTACCTATGTGAGTTTAATGATAATGATATCTTATCATCTTATGCAAAGGGTGTTCATAGTTACTATGATATCGAAAAAATTGAAGAATTTGTTGCTTTTAAGGGTGCTTATGAAGTTGCTTCTTTGATTGAAAAGTATGATTTTTCTCTCTACAAATCTGAAAATTTTGACATACTTAAATATTGCTATGAAAACTATGCTCATAATGTTTATGTCAAAGAATTTATAGAAAGAATGATTGTTGCTTTGGAAGAAAATAATGATATGATGAATTTATAGATAATTATGATTCCAATGATTTGATTGAAATATCCCTTGATGAGCATGACGCTTGCTATTATTGTGGCCATGATGCCAATATTTATGGAGATGAATTTCTATAGTCCCTTATGTTAAACATGAGATTGTTGCTATTGCACCCATACTTGATAATTCCTTCGATGAAAAGCATGATCGCAATGATGTTATTATAAACTCTACTAATGTCAATCGTGCTAGTAATATGCAAAACCCAATTCTTGGGGATGCTTGCTATGTCTACTATTTGTTGCAATGATCATGATTGGGTGATTCTTTTTATGATCTTGAAAATTTATTTAAGCCCCAAGATGAATATGAGATTGATAATAGTGTTTGAAATATTATTGAAAGTGGGTTTGGGAGAGTGTCAACTTTAGATCCCACACAATTGGAGAATATTCAATCTTATGAATTTTTTGATAAAAGTGGGTTTGGAGAGGTCATGACTTTAGTTAATGTTATTCCCACTATTTTGGAAGAGTGTCAACTTCGCATGCATATGGATTGTATTGAAAATATTTTATGTGATAGATATTTTGTTGAATTTTCTTATGATCCCACATGTAATTATTATGAGAGAGGAAAATATGGTTGTATAAATTTTCATGTTACTAAATTACCTCTTGTTATGTTGAGATTGCTATTGTTTGTTTCCGCTTCCTTGCATATGCTAGTTTTTGCTTGCTATGATAATCTGTTTGCCTATAAGATGCCTTTGCATAGGAAGTATGTTAGACTTAGACGTGTTTGTCACATGTTTCATGATGCTCTCTTTGCACTTCAATTCTTGTCTTTCGTGTGAGCATCATCGGAATCTCAATGCCTAGCTAAGGTCGTTAAACAATAGCGCTTGTTGGGAGGCAACTCAATTTCATTTTTGTTCTTTGCTTTTTGTTCCTGTTTAGTAATAAATAATTCACAAAGCCTCTGGTTATATGTGGTTTTAAGTTTTAATTAGTGTTTGTGTTGGGTTTCGTAGTAATTTCAAAAAATTTCCTACGCACACGCAAGATCATGTGATGCATAGCAACAAGGGGAGAGTGTTGTCTACGTACCCAACGCAGACGGACTGCGGAAGCGATGACACGACGTAGAGGAAGTAGTCGTACGTCTTCACGATCCAACCGATCAAGCACCGAAACTACGGCACCTCCGAGTTCGAGCACACGTTCAGCTCGATGACGATCCCCGGACTCCGATCCAGCAAAGTGTCGGGGAAGAGTTCCGTCAGCACGACGGCGTGGTGACGATCTTGATGAACTACAGCAGCAGGGCTTCGCCTAAACTCCGCTACAGTATTATCGAGGTATATGGTGGCAGGGGGCACCGCACACGGCTAAGGAATAGATCACGTGGATCAACTTGTTGTACCTTTGGTGCTAGCCCTGCCCCTCTATTTATATGTTGAGCCCCGGGGTCGAAACTTGGAGCAAAAGCCTCCTCAAAGTCGGTTTTGCCCGAAAGGCAAGAGTCCCACTCGGACTCCAGGACCAAACGCCACAATCCTTGGCGTCTGGCCCAGACGCCATGGGCCTCGGGTCTCCGGCGTTTGGCCCAGACGCCATGGACTCCAGGGTCTCCGGCGTTTGGCCCCCTGGCCTCCGCAAAACCCCTTTTGCACCGACCTAAAGCCTCATGGGCTTGACCCCTTGGCTGAACCATACCATCCAATATATGAATCTTTACGTCTCGACCATTTCGAGACTCCTCGTCATGTCCCCGATCTCATCCGGGACTCCGAACTCCTTCGGTACATCAAAACATGTAAACTCATAATATAACTGTCATCGTAACCTTAAGCGTGCGGACCCTACGGGTTCGAGAACAATGTAGACATGACCGAGACACGTCTCAGGTCAATAACCAATAGCGGGACCTGGATGCCCATATTGGCTCCTACATATTCTACGAAGATCTTTATCGGTCAGACCGCATAACAACATACGTTGTTCCCTTTGTCATCGGTATGTTACTTGCCCGAGATTCGATCGTCAGTATCCAATACCTAGTTCAATCTCGTTACCGGCAAGTCTCTTTACTCGTTCCGTAATACATCATCTCACAACTAACATATTAGTTGTAATGCTTGCAAGGCTTATGTGATGTGTATTACCGAGAGGGCCCAGAGATACCTCTCCGACAATCGGAGTGACAAATCCTAATCTCGAAATACGTCAACCCAACATCGACCATTGGAGACACCTGTAGTACTCCTTTATAATCACCCAGTTACGTTGTGACATTTGGTAGTACCCAAAGTGTTCCTCCGGTAAACGGGAGTTGCATAATCTCATAGTCATAGGAACATGTATAAGTCATGAAGAAAGCAATAGCAACATACTAAACGATCGGGTGCTAAGCTAATGGAATGGGTCATGTCAATCAGATCATTCTACTAATGATGTGACCTCGTTAATCAAATAACAACTCATTGTTCATGGTTAGGAAACATAACCATCTTTGATTAACGAGCTAGTCAAGTAGAGGCATACTAGTGACACTTTGTTTGTCTATGTATTCACACATGTATTATGTTTCCGGTAAATACAGTTCTAGCATGAATAATAAACATTTATCATGATTATAAGGAAATAAATAATAACTTTATTATTGCCTCTAGGGCATATTTCCTTCAGTTTGTGCCAAGTAGAACCTTTGGAAAGACTTGGGTGAAAGTTAATGCGATCTTGCTGTAAAAAACAAAAACTTTGCACTCACAAGATTAGTTGTCATTTTTTACAGAAGAGTGGTTTTAAGTTGATTCTTTTTGCGGAAGATTAAAAGACAAAGTACTCACGTCGACCAATTTAAGTCATAACTTCCGGAGTTACAGAAGTATTAGAAAGTTATAGATTACTACAGACTGTTCTGTTTTTGCGTGATTCTGCTTTTCGTGTGTTGTTTGCTTATTTTGATGAATATATGAGTAGTATCGGGGGGTATGAACCATAGAGAAGTTGGAATTAAGTATATATTAAACCAATATAAATAAGAATAAGTTCACAAAAGAAACTTAAAGTGGTGATTTATTTTCTTATACTAACGGAGCTTATGAGATTTTCTGTTGAGTTTTGTGTTGTGAAGTTTTCATGTTTTGGGTAAGGATTTGATGGACTTTGGAATAAGGAGTGGCAAGAGCCTAATCTTGGGGATGCCCAAGGCACCCCAAGGTAAAAATTCAAGGACAACCAAAAGCCTAATCTTGGGGATGCCTCGGAAGGCATCCCCTCTTTTGTCTTCGTTTATTGGTAAGTCTACTTGAGGCTACATTTTCATTCACCACATGATATGTGTTTTGCTTGGAGCATCTTGTATGATTTGATTCTTTTCTTTTTATTTTACCAAAATCATCCTTCCTGTACACACCTTTTGTGAGAGACACGCATGAATCATGATTTATTAGAATACTCTATGTGCTTCACTTATATCTTTTGAGCTAGACAATATTGCTCTAGTGCTTCACTTATATCTTTTTAGAGCGTGGCGGTGGTTTTATTTTATAGAAATTGTTGAACTCTCATGCTTCACTTATATTATTATGAGAGTCTCTTAAAACAGCATGGTAATTTCCTTTGGTTATAAATATAGTCCTAATATGATGGGCATCCAAGATGTATTAAAAAACCTTTCATATGAAGTGCATATGATTGTTTGATTCTTTATGATTGTTTTGAGATATGAAGATGGTGATATTGGAGTCATGCTAGTAGAGTAGTTGTGAATTTGAGAGATACTTGTGTTAAAGTTAGTGATTCCCGTAGCATGCACGTATGGTGAACCGTTATGTGATGAAGTTGGAGCATGATTTATTTATTGATTGTCTTCTTTATGAGTGGCGGTCGGGGACGAGCGATGGTCTTTTCGTACCAATCTATCCCCCTAGGAGCATGCATATAGTACTTCATTTTGATAACTAATAGATTTTAGCAATAAATGTGTGAGTTCTTTATGACTAATGTTGAGTCCATGGATTATACACACTCTCACCCTTCGACCATTGCTAGCCTCTCTTGTGTCTCGCAATTTTCGCCGATACCTTACACCCACCTTATACCATCCTCAAAACAGCCACCATACCTACCTATTATGGCATTTCCATATCCATTCCGAGACATATTGCCATGCAACTTTCCACCATTCCGTTTATTATGAAACGCTCCATCATTATCATATTGCTTTTCATGATCATCTAGTTGACATGGTATTTGTGGCAAAGCCACCATTCATAATTTTTTCATACATGTCACTCTTGAATCATTGCACATCCCGGTACACCGCTGGAGGCATTCACATATATTCGTATTTTGTTCTAAGTATTGAGTTGTAATTCTTGAGTTGTAAGTAAATAGAAGTGTGATGATCTTCATTATTAGAGCATTGTCCCATGTGAGGAAACGATGATGGAGACTTGATTCCCCCACAAGTCGGGATGAGACGCCAGACGAAAAAGAAAAAAAAAGAAAAAAAAGAGGCCATAAAAAAGTCCCAAATAAAAAATGAGAAAAAAGAGAGAGAAGGGGCAATGCTACTATTCTTTTCCACACATGTGCTTCAAAGTAGCACCATGATCTTCATGATAGAGAATCTCCTATGTTGTCACTTTCATAAACTAGTGGGAATTTTAATTATAAGAACTTGTCTTGTATATTCCAATGATGGGCTTCCTCAAAATGCCTTAGGTCTTCGTGAGCAAGCAAGTTGGATGTACACCCACTTAGTTTCTTTTTGAGCTTTCATACACTTATAGCTCTAGTGCATCTGTTGCATGGCAATCCCTACTCACTCACATTGATATCTATTGATGGGCATCTCTATAGCCCATTGATATGCCTACTTGATGTGAGACTATCTTCTCCTTTTTGTCTTCTCCACAACCACCATTCTATTCCACCTATAGTGCTATATCCATGGCTCACGCTCATGTATGGTGTGAAGATTGAAAAAGTTTGAGAACATCAAAAGTATGAAACAATTTCTATGCTTGTCATCGGGGTTGTGCATGATCTAAATATTTTGTGTGCTGAAGATAGAACATAGCTAGACTATATGATTTTGTAGGGATAGCTTTCTTTGGCCATGTTATTTTGAGAAGACATGGTTTCTTTGTTAGTATGCTTTAAGTATTATTGTTTCTATGTCAATATTAAACTTTTGTATTGAATCTTTTGGATCTGAATATTCATGCCACAATGAAGAAAATTACATGGATAAATATCTTAGATAGAATTCCACATCAAAAATTCTGTTTTTATCATTTACCTACTCGAGGACGAGCAGGAATTAAGCTTGGGGATGCTTGATACGTCTCCAACGTATCTATAATTTTTTATTGTTACATGCTATTATATTATCTGTTTTGGATGTTTCATTGGCATTTATATGCTATTTTATATTATTTTTGGGACTAACATATTAGCTGAGGGCCCAGTGCCAGTTTCTATTTTTTTTTTGCTTATTTTGGAGTTTTGCAGAAAAGGAATACCAAACAGAGTCCAAATGGAATGAAACCTTCGCCATAATCTTTCTTGGACCGAAACCAAACCATATGACTTGGAGATGATGTCGGAGACACAATGAGGCAACCATGAGGCAGCAGGTGTCAGGACCCCGATTATTTGCCACACCAATCTAGCATGTAACACTTCATATCACTTTGCGGCCTCACGCACGGTATCCCCACGGGTGTCGCCTTACCATGCCCGAGACCATTTGTGCCTTTTGGCACACATACATGATAGTGTCGCTAGGATCCATATGACAAACAACCCGGGCTGACATGGCTAGTCGTGAACCCCAAAGTGGCACTAACTTACCGGGAGAGGCATATGTGACCCATCAACGAATGTGTCGATCAATAGCGAGTGAATCCCAAGTCGTAGCAAGCTACAAGGACTATGAGGATCACCACGTGACATTTCCCCGAAGGGACAGACACAGGTACGAAGAAGGACACATGCCGGCCAGCCTAAGTGTTCTGGAGCAGTAGCAAGCTACCATGGCTCAGTGGAAGCACTAGGAGACATTTCCCGGTAAGAGAGGATACTAAGGATAAACAACTAGATAGTCAGATCCCACACATACCAAGCATTTCAATCATACACACAGTATGCTCGATATGTGCAAATACAAGATGGCATCACAGCAAAACTCTACAACTCAAGTACTTTATTTAAAGGCTCCAGAGCGCCACACATATCATTCATACAGATAGGGGTCACACGACCCAGCATTCAAGTCATACAAACATGCAAGCCATAAGCAGAAGCAACATGTCTGGGTACAGACATCTAGAAAATAAAAAGGCTTGAGGAAGCCTAACTATCCTACAAGGGTCCACCATATGCTCAGGATCACCACCTGAGCGTCAGGCTACTCGTCGACATCAAGGTCTACGTAGAACCCATCAGAAGGGGTTGCAGCATCTTCTGTAAAACGTAAATTAAGCAAACATGAGTACAAAGGTACTCAGCAAGACATACATTAGAACCTACATACATGCACATTATCAAGAAGGGATGGGGGGGGGGGTTATTGCAGCAAGACAGCTTTGACTCTTGGCTAAACTATCTTACAAGACACCAACTTGTAATTGTTTTGCGCACTCGAGTCCACTACACACCACTTCAATACACTACCGAGGATCCACCACCATCATCCTATGGAAGGGCCATCCTCGGCACTCACACTTATCTTGAGGATTTTAGTAGTTTCCATTTACTTGTCTATGAACTGTATAGGCAACCAAGTAGTCCTTTACCGTGGACGCGACTATTCGAATAGATGATGTTAATCATGCAAGGGTGTACTTCGTCATACACGCTTCCACAACTTATCGCCGTTTACACGACATGTACTCGGCAAACTTCAAGCGAAAGCCCAATGAGGGTGTACGCCAAAGCCTACCTAAACACTCAAGTCTCTAGTCCAGGTTCATCGCCTATCCAAGTTCCATCCGCAGCGAGTCCGATCGAAGTTGCCACATACGGCACCGAACGATGTGTGCAGGGTTCCCGAGATACCAAACGGGCATGCGGTACACCGTGCCACGTACCTACCGCATCATAGCCCACCCCGAGGGTCTGCGCTGCCCACGGCCTCCAGTATAGTACAAACACCAGAAACTACTAGCTACTCCTGGACAGAGGACTAAGGTGGTTAACAAGCCGAGAGTCCATTGGTTTTGTGCCCAATGCATGGTAGTAGCTGATTCTTAAATCACACATATAGATCTTAGTGCTTAAGGACGGTTCCAATGAAACAACCCACCATGTACTCCTACATGCCCTCTCATTGATACCTTTACCAAATAGTGTTCAACACATCACTCTCATTACCGAGATGATCATTTCACTCTAGCCCATCACCCAGATGAACCAAACCTGACAAAACTCTAAGCATAGCAGGCATAGCAAGGTAGGATACACAATCATTGCTCAATCAACTCCTACACATGCTAGTGGGTTTCATCTAGTTACTGTGGCAATGACAAGTCATGCAGAGGAAATGGATTCAACTACCATAGCACACAGGAGTTTGAAACACGTTGTCCTAAATGCAGTAAATGAGAGCAAGAGCGAGAACATGGGATTGGATCGATATGATCAATTCGTTGGTTGCTTGCCTGGCAGGTCTGTAGTCTGATACTGGTCTTCTCTCGGGTACTCACGGTATTCTTCTAGGGCAGAACCTACCGCTGTCGATGGGAAACGACACCTATGGGATCACAACTACGGTTGCGGGGCGCGGGGTTGTGAGAAGAGCAGGATTAGTAGTTGACACGAGGATCGTTTACCCAGGTTCGGGCCGCGAGGATGCGTAAAACACTAGTCCTGCTTGGTGGATGTATTGAGTGTTCTTTTGAGCTCTTGAACTAGCTATGGATGATGCGTAGTTCGAAAGAGCCGAATCCTTTTCCTGTATGCCATGGGCCTCCTTTTATAGGTGGAAGGGGCTGCCACAGTGGCACACAGGAGGTGGAAAGAGCCTACAGTGCTGCGAGCTTATCGCCCGTATTATAGGACAAGATGCATTTAATGCGTGGCTTAGGTGTCCCTTCACTTTATGGGGGACGGGAGCGAGGCCCGTCCTGTCCGTAGTCGCTCCTCCACACGCGCCCTAGCAAGTGATGCATGTGGTGCCATGTAGGCAGGCAAGCAGCTGAGGTGGCACGGTGTTGGACCCTCCATGAAGATCTGCATGCCGCAACACAGGCGCGTGCTGAGTTGGCCCCGAAGGTGCATGTTGCCACGCGGTGCCTGCCCAGCTGGTTGGGCTGGCAGCTGCATACGAACGGCGGCGGGGAGTTGGTTGGTGCGGGCCTGGCAGTGGGCCTGCTATCGCCTCTGACAAGGGTCTCGTCAGGTGGCCCGGCAAGGGTCTTGCCGTGGCGCTGGCGTCCTCGGCAAGGATCTTGCCGGGGGTCTTGTGGGTTTCTTCGGTAAGGATCTTGGTGAGGATGGTTGCGTCTCAACCCCGATCTGATCTTGAGCATTATATGTCTTCACAAAGATCTGCATGCCACCATGGAGGTGCCTCCCGAGCCCTGGTCCAACGTGGTTGTTGACATTGGAGGCCGTGGGTTCAAGGGTGGCTCGCTCTGCCAGTGTGCGCGGGCTGCCCAGGCAAGGGCCTTGCCGGGGCTACGGAGGCTGCCGCAGCAAGGGCCTTGCCGGGGAAACCTGCTTCGCCCGTCTGCACTTTGTGGCCTTGGTCCTTGATGTTGCCTTGTTTGTCTCGAGCCTTCAGCTTCCTTTAGGCTTCCCTCCTTTGCCCGGCTATGCGCGGCCACGGCGCGTGGCTCCGACTGCCCGTGCACAAGTAAAGGGGTCAAAAGGAGAGCCCCTACTTTTGTACACCGACAGGAGCCCCCGGGCCTGGGCCATACATAAGCGTGACACGTTGTTGGGCCAGGCCCAGAACGGGGCGCGGGCAGGCGGGGCGGATTTTACCATGGTAACTGCTCCGTCCGCTGCACTTCCCCAGGACCCGCGTTGAACGCGCGTCACGAAGGTCGCGCGCGCATGTGACGTGGGTGGAGTGGGTGGGATGGTTCCTGCATGCATGCGTTGTATCGCAGTTATGGGAAAGGAGGCGGCTCGCGCCTTCCCCATAAAAAGGAATAACCGTGGGCGCGCTACTCACTTTACCCTCCTCCTTGCGCCTTCTCCGATCTTAGAACCACCGCCCCCTTTCTTCCATCTTCATGAACCCCTCTGTCTCCGTCCATTGCCGCTGCGCTTCCGCCATCCTCTGCTTTCTTGCTTCTCGCATCCGCCATGGCGCCTAAATCCACCAAAAGCAAGGGAGTGGCTAAAGACGTCGGGGCGACGGAGCAGCCAGTGAGTGAGCTGGTGGCGTGACGGGCCCAGTTCGCCTACTTCCCCTCCATGGTCGACGTGTCTGAGCTCCAGGAGATGTTCAAGGATCTGTGGGGGGTGAAGACGGGAGGAGAGAAGACGGGGTAACCAGCCACGCACGTCGTCCCTGCCAGCGCCGGGGCCTCCCAAAATCGGTACCCCTTCTTCGTCGACTACTTCTCCTGCGGGCTCTGTCCCCCCTTTTCTGATTTCTTCAAGGATATCATGCTCACCTACGGCTTTCGCCTTCTGGATTTCACTCCAAATGCCGTGGCGTGTATGGCTCTCTTTGCACACCTCTGCCAGGGCTTCACCGGGGTGCACCCCAACACGATGCTCTTCTGCCATTACTTCTCCCCTCAGATCCAAAAAGGGGGCACCATCTCTGGCCGCATCGCTTGGATCCCGAGGGCCAAGGGGGCGTACCTGGACGGTGCCATGAAGGAGAGGTTGGAAGAATGGCAGGGCCGGTGGTGCTGGATTGAGGAGAAGGACCCGCGAGCATTCTCCGAGGTTCGCCAGGAGCCACCGGTTCGTGGGAGTGATTGGGGCGACGTTGATGCCGATGATGCAAAGCTTACGGTCGCCATCACCAGGATTCTTCGGCTTACCCAGGCCGGGCTCACCCTTGAAATGATCGGAGCGGACTTCATCCACCGCCGAATTTCCCCTTTGCATGACAGGGGGAGGCCGGCCTGGCTCTTCGTGAACGCCGCTGACATCATGAGGCTCTGCCCCGGCCTCGACCACAACCTGACGGTGTTGAGGCACGCCCATCTCTGCCAACGGATCTTCCAGCTCGAGGTTAGCGACGAGCGCGAGGTCGAGCGGTCTGGCGAGGTTGCCAGGGCTGCCGCGAAGGCCGGCAAGGTTGTCAAGGAGCCTGTTTTCAAGTTGCCGGCGGGCGTGGTCCCGCTGTGCAACAATTCTTGCCGGTCCAAGATTATCGCCATGATGCCGCTCTTCAACGCGCATGGCCTTGACCCGAACTGGGTCGAGCCGGACGAGCTCAAGCTGCAGGAGTTCTTTGACACCTTGCATGAGGTGTATGTCACTGCCGAGCCGCGGCTTATCCAGGACACCTCTCCGGTGGAGCTGGACTACATCACTGCCAGGCTGGAGGAGGCGAGGCTTGCCGCGGAGGAGGAAAAGCTCGTCGAGGAGGCTGGAAGCGCCGGTGGCGTTGCGGACAAGGCCGCGGCGGAGGCGGAGCAGGAAGAGCTCGCTTGGTGGCAGCAGCCGCTGGGGAGGCCAGCGGTGCCGGCATTGGGGCTCCCCTCGTCGAGGACGCAACCAATGGATCATCGTCGGAGGAGGGCGAGGGGGAGAAGACTGCGAACGTCGACCCTCCAATCGCCGGAAAAGGGCGGGTCCTATGGCGGGCCACCTCCGGCGAGCCAGTCCGTCTTGACCGGGCCGCACAGCTGCGGTAGGCCCAGGAGGCGCCTGTGCCCCAGACGAGGGTGGTGGTGGCGACGAAAATGGCAAAGGCCGTGGCATCGAAGAAGAAGGCATCTGCTTCTTCGTCGTCCAAGCGCGCCCGGACGCCATCGCTCCCGCTTCGCCGGCAAACATTGGTGAGGGGATTGCGTTTGACTTTGGGCCCCTCGGCCCGCAGAGGAAGAGGAAAACAACAGAGGAAGAGGAGGAGGAGGAGGAAGAGTGAGCTCTGCTTTCTCCTTGACCTCTCTTTTTCCGTCCAATGGTGCTGCCCATTCTGAATTATCCTTATCTTGTAGGGACGTGGAGACGCTGGCCCAGAGGGTGAAGAGGGCAGGATTTGGACGAGTGGCCAGCCCCCGGCAGGCACCTCCAGCACGCCACTGGTGGTGTTGAGCAGCCCGAACAGCAGCCCCCAGCATGAGTCCATCGCCCATCCTTCGTTAACATGCGCAATGCATGATGCTTTGGTACTGATCCTGCCATGGATGTAGGAGGGGAGCAGCATCAAGGGGAGACGCAGACGGCTTCTCCCAACGTGCCTCCCCCGTCGACCATGCCGCCTCGAGGGGCGTCCCCGGCAAGGGCACCAAGCGCCGAGGCCATGCACACAGAGGAGGAGGAGGAGAACACGGGCACCAGCGGCTTTTCCTCAATGCCAAACCTTGGCGGAGAAGGGACTTTTTCCTCTCGGCTCGACACAGGTAAGCCACTCGTCCTTCAGCTCCTCTCGCGTTCTTTATTTCTTCTTTTTACCCGCTTTGATCTTGGCTCCGTCCTGCCCCTTTCTTAGCATTTCAGATTTCTCCTCGATGGCCCGAGAGGAAGTCGACACCGTCATCAAGGACGTCGCCGAGGATGCCGCGGCGCAGGCCGAGAAGATCACTGCCGAGGAGAGCGCCAAGGACGCTGCTGAGGACACCGCCAAGGTGCCCGCCGAGGAGCCCGACAAGGGGCCTTCCGGGGGAGCCGACAAAGCATCTGCCGAGGAGGTGGTGTTTGACGACATGCCCTCTTCCTCTGCTGCCTCTGGCTCCGTTAGGTACTTGAGGGTGAGCGATGACCTCTTCGTCCACCTCCTAGGCACGTCGAGGACGAGGGCTCCCCTTGAGGGAGAGGTGTTCGACGAGGAGGTGCTCGCTGCTGCCGGGCTCGAGGTCGTTGATGAGCCGGGCGTTGGTGGCGTCGGCTCCCAAGAGGAGCGGCTACTCCAGGCCATGGGTGTTAGCTTCTGGAAGCTTCAGGCACTCCACCACGCTCGTCTGGACAAGGCCAAGTCGAGGACGGTGGTGTTGGAGAAAGTGGAGGCAGACTTCGAGGGGCGCGTCACCGAGGCGTGGCACTGGTTCCGCCAGGCTCAGGACGAGTTGTAGGCCGCCCAGGGTGAGCTGGCGAAGCATGATGTGGAGCTCACCCTGAAGCTGTCCGACGTCAAAAAGGCCGAAGAGGTGGTGAAGAACTTGGCCGCCGAAGCCGAAGCCGCCCAGACCCAGCCGAGGCCGCACTGAACTCCCAAGAGGAGGATCTTGCCGAGCAGGAGGAAATGCTTGCCGCCACGCTCCGCGGCAATGATGAAGAGGTGGACACGCTCGTCGTGCGGCAGACCCTAGAGGTGGAGCAGAGGCATCAGGAGGCACTCAATGCCCAGGCTCTGGATCATGCTGGTAAGGTGAAGGAGTTGGAGGAGCAAGCTTTGAAGCTGCCCACGGAGAAGGACACGCTCAACGGCGCCTTGGTGGAGGCACAGGGCGCGTTCTTCAGCAAGGCGGAAGAACTCTCCGAAGCCAACAACTCCATCAGAGACCTCAAGCTGAAGCTGGGACATCTCGAGAAGATGCTGTCCGAGGCCAAAGCCCAAGAGGGGATCCTGACCAAGGAGCTGGAGACCGAGAAGCAGCTGCGGATGAACGAGACCGCCAACCTCAAAGACCACATGGTGGGCAAGAAACATTGGCTCGAACGCCTTGCCGCCATTGCGTAATCAACCGTCACGCAGCTGGGCATCATGGGGATGCCGGACATGAGGTACGCCCCGGAGACGAGCCTGAGCCCCAACGCCAACTTGACCCTGTACTTTGAAAGGGTCGTCAGTGCTTTGGAGCGGCCTCACTCCGACCGGACGGCCTCCCTGGCCGAGGAGTCCCGAATGCTTTGCCGAGGTGTCATGACTAGGGTGCTTGCCAAGATAGCGCACTGGCATCCTGACCTCGACTTCGAAGCTGCGCTGAAGAGCTTGCCGGAGGATGCTGACATCACGGCGCTCAATGAGCGTATCAAGCCCAGCCTCAGCCGCATCAACAAAATCAAGAGGTTGGAGGGCCAGCGCCGGGACTAGGCACCCCGTTCCTTACCGCCGCTGCAAGTTCATGACCAAGACAATTGCTATCTTTAGTTAGAACCACGGCGGCAATTAATGTAATATAACTCTGCAGTACTCCTGACATTTTGCATGCTATTTCCCTATTCGATTTTCCATTGTATGTCCACCCTACGCTAACTGGATAGGCTTGCTGGCACGTAAACCCAGGCTAGTGTCTTGAGGATGGATCCCCATTAGCTGGCCGGGTGTGCTTGCTATCGGGCAAACCATGTTAGCGCCCTCAACACGACGGCTTGTTCTGCCGAGTTTGACTCGAGTCAGAGTCGAGAGTGTTGCTGATGGTGGAAGGCTACCTTGCCACTCTCGACGCGGGTGCTTGAACTGTCGAGCAGACTCGAAACAGAACAAAGGCATTGCCAATCGCGGGGGGGGGGGCTCTGCGTTCAGGTTTTCCATACATAGGCTGAATCTCCGAGGATGATAACCTTTTATTACGGAGAAGAGTTTAAAGGTTGGCTTGACTTATCTTTCTCGTTGCCGCCCTGGCGTCCCTTGCGCTCGCCGGCAACAATGCTCTCTTGGCCGCCTTCTCCGCGGAAGTCGTGGCAACGAAGAACTGCCAGGCCAACTACCAGTCCAGATTCTCACCATTGCGCCCCCTGCCCAGCGCGCCAAAGATGTCGGTGGGAAACAACACCTATGGGATCACAAGAATCCCTACTATGGTTGCGGGGTGCGGGGTTGTGAGAAGAGCAGGATTAGTAGTTGACACAAGGATCATTTACCCAGGTTCGGGCCACGAGGATGCGTAAAACCCTAGTCCTACTTGGTGGATGTATTGAGTGTTCTTGAGCTCTCAAACTAGCTACAGATGCTGCGTGGTTCGAAAGAGCCGAATCCTTTTCATGTATGCCATGGGCCTCATTTTATAGGCGGAAGGGGCGGCCACAGTGGCACATAGGAGGTGGAAAGAGCCTATAGTGCTACGAGCTTATCGCCCGTATTACAGGACAAGATGCATTTAATGTGTGGCTAAGGTGTCCCTTCACTTTATCGGGGACGGGAGCGAGGCCCGTCCCGTCTGTCGCCGCTCCTCCTCGCTTCGACACATGCCCTGGCCAGCAATGCATGTGGTGCCATGTAGGCAGGCAAGCAGCTGAGGTGGCGTGGTGGTGGAACCTCCACGAAGATCTGCATGTCGGCACGCAAGTGCCTGCCCAGCTGGTTGGGCTGGCAGCTGCATGCGAACGGCGGCGGGGATTTGGTTCGTGCGGGCCTGGCAGTGGCCCTGCTGTCGCCTCTGGAAAGGGCCTCGTCGGGTTGCCCGGCAAGGGTCCTGCCGTGGCGCACTGGCGTCCCCGGCAAGGATCTTGCCGGGGTTCTTGTGGGTTTCTTCGCTGAGGATCTTGGTGAGGATGGTTGGCTCTCAACCCCCATCTGATCTTGAGCATTCTATGTCTTCACAAAGATCTGCATGCCACCATGGAGGTGCCTCCCGAGCCCTGGTCCAACGTGGTTGTTGGCATTGGAGGCCGTGGGTTCAAGGGTGGCTCGCTCTGCCGGTGTGGGTAAGCTGCCCCGGCAAGGGGCTTGCCGGGGCTGCGGAGGCTGCCCCGGCAAGGGCCTTGCCGGGGAAACCTGCTTCGCTCGTCTGCACTTTGTGTCCTTGGTCCTTGATGTTGCCTTGTTTGTGTCGAGCCTTCCGCTTCCTTTCGGCTTCCCTCCTTTGCCCTGCTATGCACGGCCATGGCGCGTGGCTCCGACTGCCCGTGCACAAGTAAAGGGGTCAAAAGGAGAGCCCCTACTTTTGTACACCGACAACCGCAGAGAGCACCAATATACAATCAATACCAAACAGAGTGCAACAATATGATGCATGCATGAGACATGGCAAAATGAGTGTATTGGGCTAATGCAACTATGACCAGATGACTTTGAGCCATTTTGAACCAAGCATTCAAATTCCAAACTCATAAGTGATCTTAAAAAGTGCTTTATCATTTTTTTCACTAAAGAGAAAGTTAGCTTATTTAAACATGCATGAAACCAGTACAGATGGATAGATTGGATTTTTCTAATCATTTTTATGTATAACACTTTGCATTTGGAGTTACAGATTAATTTCTGTGATTTTTTGAAGTTAGCACTATTTTCTGAAATTTCCTGAATAAGAATAAATCCAAAAAAGTGAGTTACTGCGTCAGCATTGCGTCAGCAGGTCAATAGGGGCGTCCAGGTCAAACCTGACCAGTGGGACCCACTGGTCAGTGTCTCTGTTAATTAACTAAGATAATTAGGATTAGCTTAATACTAAACTAGGTTTGACCAAATGGCAGGGCCCACATGTCAGTGACCCTGGGGAGTCAAACCCCTTGTCAAACTATGCTGACTTGCCGGTGTTTAGCCGCCGGCAACGTCCAGATGCGGCGGAGGTGCGAGTTTCACACTCCCGTGACCAAAAGGACAGCGGAGGCAATCTACGGGTAGCTAGCAGCAAGCCGCGTCGAGGGGTGGTGGTGGTTGAGCTCAAGGTCGCTGAAAACGACACCGGCGACGAGCTTTGCGGCTGCCGGAGTTCGGGTGAGGTCGAACTCGTCGCTGTGGTGGTCTTGGAGGCTTGAGGCCAGCTCCTACGTGGCCTAGGAGGTGATGTGAAGTCAGTGGACATGGAGGTGTGGCCATTGGGTGGCCGGAGCTACGGCGGCGATGAGCTCAGGCGGCGGTGCATGCGGTGGAGCTCGTTGCAGTCGATGCAGTGGACGGTAGTGAGAACGGAGAGGATAGGAAGGGGCAGAAGCTCACGGCGGTGATGATGAGCTAGATGGCGCGGTCGGGGACGAGCTGCAGCAGCGGTGACGGTGAAGGGTATCTCCGGCGACGGTTGAGTCGGGCGAGGTCGGTGCAATGGCTCCAGGGCGAACGAGCGCTCAGGGCTCAATCTGCTCAATGGAGAGGAGGGTGGCGAAGCTGCTGGACACGGCGAGGTGACGCAGAGACAATGGTGTCCGCGTCTACGATGGCGAGGCGGTTGCAGCTGCGTCGTCCAGGGTGGGGGAGAGCGAGGGAGAGGCGTTGGGGGCGAATGGAGGTGTCCAGGCGGTCGAGAGGGCGACGTGGAGGTCGACCAAGCATCCAGGGGGCCGAGCGGCAAGAAGGTGGCACCGTGGCGAGATCACGCTCGTCGGCGTCACCTGCCTGCCTTCCTGGCGGGGACGAAGCAGCTGGCTGGCATGGGCCAGCACAATGCTGGGCCGCCAGGTGGGCCGGGTGGTGGAATCGGCCAGGTAAGATCATTTTCCTTTTATTTTCTGTTTACTTTTATTTCTGTCAGTTTGTGGCATCTCTAAAAATACCTAGACACTTTCAAAAATCACCAAACTGCACATGCCCACTGTATAGGATATATCCAACATGGAACATTTCAGTTTAGGATTATTTGGACATTTAAAATATTTACTAGCATTTGAATGCCCAAATGGAATTAACATATGATTTAATCCAGTGACCTTAGGATGACCTTGAAAATTGTACACCATTTTTGTCTAAGGTTTAAGATCAAGGCAAAGATGATGGACAGTTTAAAGGGCATTTCAAGTTCATTGAAAATAATTTTAGTAAACCCTAGTTGGTTTTTGGGGGTGCTGGGGGTTCTGTCATCCCCATTTCCAAGTTTCTAATGAAGATAAACATGATGCCATCACTCTAATGTATGAAGTAGCTAGGGTGTGACAACTCACCCCCACTCAGAAAAATCTCATCCCGAGATTTAGGATCCTCTAGGAAGAAGGTGGGGTACTCAAGTCGAAGACGATCCTCCCTTTCCCAAGTGGCTTCTTTCTCGGAATGGTGTGACCATTGAACCTTGAGAAACTTGATGTTATGGCGTCAAGTGGTACGCTCGGCTTGATCAAGGATACAAACGGGATATTCTCGATATGTGAGATTATCTTGGAGATCAAGCGTTTCGTGGTCCACTCCACGGATAGGATCCAAGAAGAAACGCCTGAGTTGAGAAACATGGGAGACATTGTGGACTCTAGAGAGGTGCTGACGTAGTTCCAATTGGTAGGCAACTTCTCCTCGTTTGGCAATAATGCGAAAGGGTCCAATGTAGCGAGGAGCGAACTTGCCTTTGATACTGAAGCGTTGGGTTCCCATCAGAGGAGTAATCCAAAGGTAAGGCTTCTCGTCAACTCCAAAAGTCATAGACTTATGTTTACGATCATATTGGCTCTTCTGACGAGATTTGGCTGTTTTCAACTTTTCACAAACGATGCGAACTTGCTCATCTACTTCCTGGATCATATCCGGGCCAAAGAATTGTCTTTCCCCGCTTTCTGACCAATTAAGAGGCGTTCGACATCTTCGTCCATAGAGAACTTCAAAAGGAGCTTTGCCCAAGCTAGATTGATAGCTATTGTTATAAGCAAATTTGGCAAATGGAAGGCATTTCTCCCAATCCATTCTGAATGAGATAGCAGAAGCTCGAAGCATGTCTTCTAGAATTTGATTGACGCGTTCTACTTGACCACTTGATTGTGAGTGAAAGGAGGTGCTAAAGGAGAGACGAGTTCCCATAGCATTTTGGAAACTTTCCCAAAATTGAGAGGTGATGAGACTTCCATGATCTGAGTTAATTTCCAATGGAACACCATGGAGAGACACTATTCGGGAGATATACAAGTCTGCTAGTTCGCTAGCGGTTATACTCTCATGAACAGGCATGAAATGGGCCACTTTGGAAAGACGATCGATAACGATGAAGATAGCATTATTCCCTCTCTTGGTCCTGGGAAAATTGGTAATGAAGTCCATACCAATTTTATCCCATTTCCATACAGGAATAGCCAATGTTTGAAGGGTGCTAGCAGGTTGTTGATGCTCTGCTTTAACACGGCGATAGACGTCGCAATTAGAAATATATTGAGCATTTTCTCTCTTCATCCTAGTCCACTAGAACCTCTGGCATAGGTCCTGATACATCTTAGTACTACCAGGATGAATGGTGAGAGGGGATTCATGAGCTTCCTTAAGGATCAATCGCCGCAGGTTTCATACCTTGGGAACCACTAGGCGGTTTCCCAAGTATACGACTCCTTGATCATCAATGGAGAAACAATCCGCGACTCCTTTCTTAACGTTTCTCTTGATACGGGAGATTCCCGGATCTACCTTCTGAGCTTTGATGATCTGATCCGTAAGGGTAGGTTTCGCCACCAAGGTAGAAAGGAATCTTTGAGGAACAATGTGAAGGTTAAGCTTCCGAAATTCCTCATGGAGAAGTGGTTGACTTTGTTGTAACATCAGATTGTTACAATAAGATTTACGACTTAGTGCATCAACCATGACATTGGCTTTTCCTGGGGTGTACATTATTCCTAAGTTGAAATTTGTGATCAACTCAACCGAATGTCTTTGCCTGAGATTCAAATCCGGTTGGGTGAATATATACTTCAGACTTTGGTGATCGGTGAAGATTTCACAACGATTACCGAGAAGGTAATGTCGCCAGGTTTTGCGTGCATGGACTACAGCTGCAAGCTCTAGATCATGTGTAAGATTATTTTCCTCATGTGGGTGCAATTGCAGTGAAGCATAGGCAATTACATGACAATCTTGCATGAGTATGCAACCTAGTCCTTGTCGCGAGGCGTCGCAGTAGATAACAAAGTCTTTGGAAAATCTGGTGGTGCCAGTACGGGAGCAGATGTCAGGCGTCTTTTCAATTCCTGAAAACTATGCTCAGACTATGGGGTACACTCAAACTTTTTTATCTTTCTTGAGGTGTTCAGTTAGAGGTTTAGCAACTTTGGAGAAGTTCTCGACAAAGCTACGACAATAGCTCGCTAAGCCAAGGAAATTCCGAACTTGCTTGACCGATTCAGGTGGAGTCAAGTTAAGAACGACTTGAATGTCAGGACCCCGATCCTAAGTCACACCGATCTAGCATATAACACATCATATCACTTTGCGACCTCACGCACGGTATTCCCACGGGTGCCACCTTACCTGGCCCGAGAATGTTTGCGCCTTTTGACTCACGTATATGATAGTGCCACTAGCATCCATATGACAAAGAACCCGGGCTGACATGGCTAGTCATGAACCCAAAGTGGCACTAACTTACAGGGACATGCATACATGACCCAACAACGAACGTGTCGGTCATCAGCGAGTGAATCCAGGCTGTAGCAACTGGGCTAGCAGGACTCCGGTGAACCGGGCTGTAGCGGGCTAACAGGACTCCGGGAATCATCGCGTGACATTTCCCCGAAGGGACAGACACAGGAACAAAGAAGGACACATGCCGGCCAGCCTAAGTGTTCCGAAGCAGTAGCAAGCTACCATGGCTCAGTGGAAGCACTAGGAGACATTTCCCGGTAAGAGAGGCTACTAAGGATAAACAACTAGATAGTCAGATCCCACACATACCAAGCATTTCAATAACATACACACAATATGCTCGATATGTGCAAATACAACATGGCATCACAACATGACTCTACAACTCAAGTATTTATTCAATAGGCTCCGAGGAGCGAGATATTACAAACATGGGTCTCATGACCCAACATTCAGAGCATACAAGTCAAAGCACAACGGAAGCTTAACATGTCTGAGTACAGACATCTACAAATGAAAAAGGCTGAGAAGCCTGACTATCTACCAGATCCTGCGAGGGCACAAGATCGTAGCTGAGGTAACAAGCTAAACGTCGAAGTCCACGTGGAACTACTAGCGAGACTGAAGTCTCTCTGCAAAAACATAAATTAAGGCAACATGAGTACAAATGTACCCAGCAAGACTTACATCAGAACTAACTACATATGCATCATTATCAACAAAGGGGTGGTGGGGTTTAACTGCAGCAAGCCAGCTTTGACTCGGTGGCTATCCTGAACTACGACTGCAAGTAACTCTTTTGAGGTGGCGCACACGAGTCCACATATTCACCATATCAATACACCACTATGGATCCGCTCCCGTCTCCCTACGAGAACGCCATCCATAGCACTCACGCTTATCTTGCGCATTTTAGAGTATCCACTTTCACTTGTCTATGAACTGTACAGGCAACCCAGAAGTCCTTTACAGCGGACACGGCTATTCGAATAGATCATATTAACCCTGCAGGGGTGTACTTCTTCACACACGCTCTCACCACTTACCGCCGTTTACACGACATGTACTCGGCAACCTTCAAGCGGAAGCCCAGCGAGGGTGTCGGCCACGACCTGACTAACCACACAAGTCTCTCGTCCAGGTTTATCGCCTATTCGGGTTCCATCCGCAAGGAGATCCGGCCGGGGTGTCGCTCACGGCCCCAAACGATGTGTGCAGGGTTCCCAAGCCCACCATCCGGGTGCCACTTGGTACACCGGGCCACTGTGCCTAGTCTGTCCCAAGCCCACCTGTACCGGGTGCCACTTGGTAGACTACTAACACTACCTACAAACACCAGAAACTAGTTGCAACTCCTGGACAGAGATCGAGTTGATTAATAAGTCGAGAGGGGCACTTAAGCATTCCAATGTGTGGTAGTAACTGTTCATGGATCACAAACACAGAACTCAGTTCCCGAGGACGGCTTCAATGAGACAACCCACCATGTACTCCTACATGGCCTCTCACCGCTACCTTTACCAAATCGTGTTCACACACTTAGCTCACACAGTAGGACATGTTCACACACCTCCAATTCATCCCCGATGAATCAGACCTGACTCAACTCTAAGCAGTAGCAGGCATGACAAACAAGCATGAATGAGTAGGCACATCAGGGCTCAAACAACTCCTACTCATGCTAGTGGGTTTCATCTATTTACTGTGGCAATGACAGGTCATGCAGAGGATAAGGGGTTCAGACTACCGCAGCAAGTAACAGATGAATCGTTGTTGTCCTAATGCAGTAAAAGAGAGCAGGAGCGAGAGAGTGGGATTTATCGGAATGAACAAGGGGGTTTTGCTTGCCTGGCACTTCTGAAGATAGTATAGTTCTTCATCAGTGTCATCGATCTCATCGTCGGAATCACGTCTATCGAGAGGGGACAAATACCGGCAACACAGAAAGAACACAATCAATGCAATGCACAATATGATGCATGATCATGACATGGCAAATGCTGTGGTTTGAGCTAATGCAACTAGCAACAAGTTAAATGAAGTTGGTTTGAACCCTAAGTTCAAATCCAAACTCCATATGTGATTATTCAAATGCCATTCATATGATTTGTCCTAAACAGCAGCTATAAGTTGTTCTAACATTCATGGAAATGGTACAGATGGATAGATTGGATTTTTCTGATCATTTTTCATATATAAATTATTTCATTCTGAGCTACGGTTGATTTTCCATGATTTTTATAAGTTAGCACTATTTTCTGGAATTTTCTAAATTAAAATAAATCCAGAAAATAGCTTATTGCGTCGGCATGACATCAGTGTGACATCAGCAGGTCAACACGACAGGTCCAGGTCAAACCTGACCAGTGGGTCCCACTGGTCAGTCTCACGGTGATGGCTAGGCTCACAGACATGTGGGGTCGGTCAAGGGCCATGTCAGCACGGTCAACCCTGACGTGTGGGTCCCGTTCAGTTATGAACTAACCTAAACAGAGATTAAAACATAACCTAAACAAGCATAGGGCCCCACATGGCAGTGGCTCAACGGGTTCTTAGCGGTGTCATTAGTGCTAATTAAGTGTGCCACGTCAGCAGTTGTCGCCGGCGACCACAACAACGGCGGGAACTCGCCGGAGTTGGTCGGGACGGCGCTTCAGAGCACTACTTCGCGTGTGGTTTGCGGCTACGGCGAGCTGGCGGTGCAGCGCATCTTCTCGGGCAAGCGCCAGGAGCCGAGGTGGCCTACAGAGATGGCAACAACGACGGAGGCGGCGGCCAGAGCTCAGGCGACGACGGAGGTGACGCTATGGGGAGCGGCAGGGTAAACCCATGGGTGTTGCAGGTTCCCGGGGACGAGGCAAGCAGGTTGGTGACGTTGGGACGTGCGGAAGAGCTCAGGAACATGGAGCTCGCCGGCCATGGCGGTGACTGGAACTCGGGGCTCGCGGGGACGGCGGCTAACGGATGGGAACGGAGGGGTGAGCATGGGGGAAAGAAGCAGGAGCTCACAGCAGGGCCGGCGGTGGTTTCAGCGGGCTCGGGGACGACCGGCAAGCGGCGAATCGTGCGATGGCGTCCAGCGGGTACCAAGGTTGAAGACGACCAGATGGCAGCGATGCAGGGCCTCCGGCGAAGTGTGGCTCGGTGGGGAGGGCGAGGGCGTCACGGCGAAGGTCTTGGACAGCACGGGGAGGCGAGGGGAGAATGGTGGACGCGGTGGCAGTGAACGGCGACGAAGGGCTCGCTCGGGTGGCTGCGGGCGCGAGCGCTGGGGGGGGGAGAGGGAGGAACCAGAGAGGGGGGAAAGATGCAGGGGGTGCTAGGCGTCTCCATGCGTGGATAGCTCGAAGGGGAGGCCGCCAGCATGAAGCAGGAGGTGGAAACCTCAGGTGCGTGCGCGGGCGACACGGCATCGTCCTCCTGGCAGGAGCTAGGAGATGACTGGCAGGGCCAGGTGGGCTGGGCTGCACAGCTGGGCCAGCAACAGGTAGGTGGTCAGGTAGTCCTTCTCTCTCTCTCTTTTATTTTCTGTTTTCTATTTTTATGCAACTTTGTGGCTTTATTAAAAATACTAAATCAATCCCAAAAATCATGCAACTACTCATGACCACTGTTGGACATATATCCTACAGTAAACATTTCAGGTTGGGATTATTTGAGCATTTAAAATATTTTATAGCATTTAAATGCCCAAATGCAAATACTATATGATTTAATTCAATAATCCTGAATGGCCTAGAAAAATATGCAACATTTTTGGGAGAGGTTCTAGACCAATCCAAAAATAATGAACTTTTCTGAAGAGCATTTTGGGTTCATTGAGAATATTTTTATTTGAACCTAGTTGATTTGATCTGGTGCTAGGGATTGAGCAATCCCCATTTCAGGTTTAAAAGAAATTTAAACATGATGCAACACAAGACTAACTAACCCAGAGCAGATCAGAACTAGGGATGTGACAACTCACCCCCACTTAAGCAAGAATCTCGTCCCGAGATTCAAGACGTGAGGTAAGAAGACAAAGGGGACACTAAGCTAGCACAAACTTCATGAATCAGGTTGCACTTCATAAGAACATTGATTTGATCCTCATCTTTGTCCGGACGTCTTGCTCTAAGAACTCCAACCAACATGACAACAAGAAGAAAGAAAAAACTCTAGAAGAATCGGTCTTCTCGAAGATCGAACAACTCAGGATCAACTCACCGAATGAGACATAGCAACATCTCTCGAGCTGAGACATGAAGCATACGCCCGAAGGGATGGAGTGAAACGGATGCCGAAGGTTCACTAGGTAGACAACAATTCCACACTTGAGGAGATGGTGAATGGTTTCAAGATAGCGATGAAATAATTGCCATGATTCCATAACGGGGCACCTTAGAGAAGGTGACTCATAGAATTATTTCCTTAAGTGGCAAAAAGAATTACTTTGATTCATAGATCATAGAAACTCTCTATACCAGCCGAAGGCAAATTACAATCGATCATTTGAATGAATTCGAAAGAATGGCATACTCAGTTTGGAAACGAAACTAGAGTTATAAGACAACTCGACAAACGGAAGGCACATCCCAATTGATACCGAGGATATAACCTAGTGTCTGATCATGCCCTCGAGAACTTGAGCATTTCCATATTCATCAAGGTTTTACCAATATCCGTGTCAAAGATCCTGGCAACACAATGTACTACCATGATGAATGCCGGTGGAAGAGATGCAGATGCAAAGGAAGATAACACCGTCTCATATTTCACCTTGGCGGGGCCAAGGAAACAAAATCTGGATGATCGACCGAGAGACATTTAGCACTCCGCTTCTAATGTTCTCCTTGATGTTCTAGCATATCCATCTATTGAGATGGTTTGATATCTAGAACATCAAGTAAAAGGTCAGACTTCGGGAACACAAAAATCATAAGGCACAACTAGGGAGTAAATCATATGAAGTCCTTATGGGAAGGTGGCCAACTTCTTCAATCAAGATATTACAATAACAGGTCTTCCGGTTGGGTGTGTTGGCCATGACATCCACTTTACCGGTTACGGTGAGACTAGTATTATAATTCTTGAGAAACATTCCAACCATCACATCTGCCTGAGATTCAGATCTGGTTGGTGTCAGAATAATCCAGACTCATCGAGTCTAGAAGGAAAAATGAAAGTTTGCAACACAAATCGACGAGATGATGTTGCGAGATTCTCGGGAAATGAACTATGATAGCAAGCTCCAAAACATGAGTTGGTTCTGCTACACACGTGTGAACACGCTGTCCCAGACAAACATGATCACATGGTAGTCTTACAATAGAACACTACCGAGTTCTGGTAGGGAACCATCATCGTGGATAATGAAGTCCTTGTATAAGCCCGGGTTAGCTCTTATGAAGGAATTCCTTTTCCTGGAACAAATCAGTTAGTGGCTTAGTGTGCTAGGGAATTCATATGGAATGACGATGATCAGTCTAACAGACCACGGAATACTTTGCACGTGCATAACTGACTTGGGATGATTCCAGAGGAGGTAAAAACATGCTTTCTCGAATTCACGGCGGCAACTTGCATCAAATGCACATGAACTAGAGAAAGTCACTTCTTTTCCAAGCATATGCTTCACGAACGTTCATGAAGAAAATGTTTACACAAGTTTCCAACACTAGCTTAATGTTCAACAAAATTAAGGAAAAGGTAAGGATGTTGTCGATGGGCTCAACAACAATTTATCCAGGTTTCCATATAAATGGAATTCCACAATTATGTGAACACGGTGATAGCATTGGTCAGACCAAAAAGATATAATGGTGTATGCTCGAGGAACAACCACGAGTAAGACAATATTATGAATATCGTTGGTTCTAATTTGATCTGAGAATAGCCCACACTCAAATCAAAGGATTGATAAGACAACGGGTCCAACAACTGATCACAGGGACCAATCGATGAAGATATCATCTTTCTTCAACACACACACACAGAAGATATCCCTTAGAGATGAACTAAGTTAAGCAAAGCTTTATCTTCCAACTCTCCAAGTTATTGTTTAGCTTAACCAACTAGCTCAGGGGTATCCAACACAGGTTCTTGGAGAAGGGGTGGTTTATAAGAAAACCAACTTGATCACGAGCTCAACATAACAGTTAGGGGACAGCCTGGTAATACTTCTGAGAAGATATTCGGAAAATCACGAACCACCGATATGTTACCAAGCTCGAGAACAACCTTTCTTTTTAGGGCAAGATGATATGATCAAAAGAGTGAGGGATTAACACAATCCTAACTCATTGATCGAAGAGTGCACCAGAAATAAGGACTAGGTAGCACGATCAACCTCAGGGCGATGATTCAAAAATCAACACGCTAAGAATGAGGTTATTGTCATTAACTACCAAGCAACACAGTTGCTAGGAGTATTGATCTCACACGTCACGATTCACTTGTCGGCATTCTGGTTACAACAACACGGGAACCGGGGAATTAACAATGATGGCAAGAAGTATCACTACATCAAGAATTCACAAGAGATGGTGCAATTCTCATGACAATTTTAATATAAAGATGGTAACAACCCAAGGTGGAACAGAACAAAAACTGGATTAGTATTTTGATCTGCGGAGCACAACTGCTTTGACCCAATCCTGGATAATGGATGAGATACTGGAGTTTGTTTCTCCTAGTCATTCTGGAATAGAATGGCTTGATGGACCACAAGAGTAATAGGTATCGATGAACGAATGCACGCATACTCTTGACTATCAATTGATAGACGATGGTCAGAAGACAACTAAATAGGGACAACTCAAAGGAACATACAGTTTTCTGAGTTGTGGATGCATAGATTAGTATGTCGAACCAAGTTCAACAAGTTTCTTCCGGGTAATCCATGCAGAGAGGTAGGACTGACAGAGTATCAACATAGAATCGAGAACTCATCGAGAGCATTCTGGTGTGATCTCTTGGTTCAAGGAACTTCTGCCATAAGCGGTTCATAGTATTTGGAAGAAGGAAATACCATGGACCTCGAGGACTAAGGCAAAGGTTACTAGTATCCTAAAGGAACTAGCAATCACTATCAACATGAGGTAAGTAGGGTAAATCTCGGGTTCAAAACCCAGAAGTAGAATACCTACTAACTAGTTGGCATCACGGGATGCTTTCGAGGATGATGGCCAAAATCATCACACTGGGACACAGAACATGGCTAGATTACTAGATGATACTCTAGACATCTAGGGTCATAAGAATAACTCCAACATATATTTCAAGGCAACAGAGTACCTCAACTCACCGATTAGTGTGGCTAATCTGGCCCAAAGGGACATCGAAACGGGAGGAAGGGATTTTGCAATTGCTTCAGACTATTTAGAAACCTGGGATGACTCGGACAGCATAACGGCTGTAAATGCTCAAAAAGATTTGAGACATGCTACAAAATGGTGGCATAACCACTTGATCATCATAATATCAAGGTTCTGAGATCAACTATGAACATACAGAAGATAGTAGGAACTGAACTCAAGCTTAAATCCAACAATCTTATGAGTCTACTGATTAGTAACACGTGATCCGAATAGAAAGAAGAGAGAGCCTAGTTTCTTAATCCCCGTAGAAGAGAAGAGGTTGACTCAGATCAGAAGGGCATAAGGTATAAGGAGTAAAAAGAGCCTTACGTTCCATACCACAATCAATTCCCTTATATAACTAAAGAATTTCTAGACTCAACTTCGACCAGTTTGGCTTGGTAATCCTACAGGCAGTCAAGCTCTGATACCAAAGCTGTCAGGACCCCGATCCTAAGTCACACCAATCTAGCATGTAACACATCATATCACTTTGCGGCCTCACGCACGGTATTCCCACGGGTGCCACCTTACCTGGCCCGGGACCGTTTGCGCCTTTTGACTCACGTATATGATAGTGCCACTAGCACCCATATGATAAAGAACCCGGGCTGACGTGGCTAGTCGTGAACCCAAAGTGGCACTAACTTACAGGGACAGGCATACATGACCCAACAACGAACGTGTCGGTCATCAGCGAGTGAATCCAGGCTGTAGCACTGGGCTAGCAGGACTCCGGTGAACCGGGCTGTGGCGGGCTAACAGGACTCCGGAATTCATCGCGTGACATTTCCCCGAGGGGACAGACACATGAACGAAGAAGGACACATGCCGGCCAGCCTAAGTGTTCCGGAGCAGTAGCAAGCTACCATGGCTTAGTGGAAACACTAGGAGACATTTCCCGGTAAGAGAGGCTACTAAGGATAAACAACTAGATAGTCAGATCCCACACATACCAAGCATTTCAATAACATACACACAATATGCTCGATATGTGCAAATACAACATGGCATCACAACATGACTCTACAACACAAGTATTTATTCAATAGGCTACGAGGAGCGAGATATTACAAACATGGGTCTCATGACCCAACATTCAGAGCATACAAGTCAAAACACAAACGGAAACTTAACATGTCTGAGTACAGACATCTACAAAAGAAAAAGGCTGAGAAGCCTCACTGTCTATCAGATCCTTCCAAGGGCACAAGATCGTAGCTGAGGTAACAAGCTAATCGCTGAAGTCCACGTGGAACTACTAGCGAGACTGAAGTCTCTCTGCAGAAACATAAATTAAGCAACGTGAGTACAAATGTACCCAGCAAGACTTACATCAGAACTAACTACATATGCATCATTAACAACAAAGGGGTGGTGGGGTTTAACTGCAGCAAGCCAGCTTTGACTCGGTGGCTATCCTGAACTACGACTGCAAGTAACTATTTTGGGGTGGCGCACACGAGTCCACATATTCACCGTATCAATACACCACTATGGATCCGCTCCCGTCTCCCTACGAGAACGCCATCCATATCACTCACGCTTATCTTGCGTATTTCAGAGTATCCACTTTCACTTGTCTATGAACTATACAGGCGACCCAGAAGTCCTTTACCGCAGACACGGCTATTCGAATAGATCATATTAACCCTGCAGGGGTGTACTTCTTCACACACGCTCTCACCACTTACTACCGTTTACACGACATGTACTCGGCAACCTTCAAGCGAAAGCCCAGCGAGGGTGTCGGCCACGACCTGACTAACCACACAAGTCTCTCGTCTAGGTTTATTGCCTATTCGGGTTCCATCCGCAAGGAGATCCAGCCGGGGTGTCGCTCACGGCCCCAAACGATGTGAGCAGGGTTCCCAAGCCCACCATCCGGGTGCCACTTGGTACATCGTGCCACTGTGCCTAGTCTGTCCCAAGCCCACCTGTACCGGGTGCCACTTGATAGACTACTAACATTACCTACAAACACCAGAAACTAGTTGCAACTCCTGGACAGAGATCAAGTTGATTAATAAGTCGAGAGGGGCACTTAAGCATTCCAATGCGTGGTAGTAGCTGGTCATGGATCACAAACACAAAACTCAGTTCCCGAGGATGGTTCCAATGAGACAACCCACCATGTACTCCTACATGGCCTCTCACCGCTACCTTTACCAAATTGTGTTCACACACTTAGCTCACACATAGTAGGACATGTTCACACACCTCTGATTCATCCCCGCTGAATCAGACCTGAATCAACTCTAAGCAGTAGCAGGCATGACAAACAAGCATGAATGAGTAGGCACAATAGGGCTCAAACAACTCCTACTCATGCTAGTGGGTTTCATCTAATTACTGTGGCAATGACAGGTCATGCAGAGGATAAAGGGTTCAGCTACGGCAGCAAGTAACAGATGAATCGTTGTTGTCCTAATGCAGTAAAAGGAGAGCAGGGGCAAGAGAGTGGGATTTTATCGGAATGAACAAGGGGGTTTTGCTTGCCTGGCACTTCTGAAGATAGTATAGTTCTTCATCGGTGTCATCGATCACATTGTCGGTATCACCTCTATCGAGAGGGGACAAATACCGGCAACACAGAAAAGAACACAATCAATGCAATGCACAATATGATGCATGATCATGACATGGCAATATGCTGTGGTTTGAGCTAATGCAACTAGCAACAAGTTAAATGAAGTTGGTTTGAACCCTAAGTTCAAATCCAAACTCCATATGTGATTATTCAAATGCCATTCATATGATTTATCCTAAACAGCAGCTATAAGTTGTTCTAACATGCATGGAAATGGTATAGATGGATATATTGGATTTTTCTGATCATTTTTCATATATAAATTATTTCATTCTGAGCTACGGTTAATTTCTATGATTTTTATAAGTTAGCACTATTTTCTGGAATTTTCTGAATTAAAATAAATCCAGAAAATAGCTTATTGCGCCAGCATGACATCAGTGTGACATCAGCAGGTCAACACGGCAGGTCCAGGTCAAACCTGACCAGTGGGTCCCACTGGTCAGTCTCACGGTGACGGCTAGGCTCACAGACATGTGGGGCCGGTCAAGGGCCACGTCAGCACGGTCAACCCTGACGTGTGGGTCCCGTTCAGTTATGAACTAACCTAAATAGAGATTAAAACATAACCTAAACAAGCATAGGGGCCCACATGGCAGTGGCTCAACCGGTGCTTAGCGGTGTCATTAGTGCTAATTAAGTGTGCCACGTCAGCAGTTGTCGCCGGCGACCACAGAAACGACGGGAACTCGCCGGAGTTGGTCGGGACAGCACTTCAGAGCACTACTTCACGTGTGGTTTGCGGCTACGGCGAGCTGGCGGTGCAGCGCATCTTCTCGGGCAAGCGCCAGGAGCCGAGGTGGCCTACAGAGATGGCAGCGACGACGGAGGCGGCGGCCGGAGCTCAGGCAACGGCGGAGGTGACGCTATGGGGAGCGGCAGGGTAAACCCATGGGTGCTGCAGGTTCCCGGGGACGAGGCGAGCAGGTTGGTGACGTTGGGATGAGTGGAAGAGCTCAGGAACATGGAGCTCGTCGGCCATGGCGGTGACCAGAACTCGGGGCTCGCGGGGGACGGCGGCTAACGGATGGGAACGGAGGGGTGAGCATGGGGAAAGAAGCAGGAGCTCACAACGGGGCCGACAGGTGGTTTCAGCGGGCTCGGGGACGACCAGCATGCGGCGAATCGTGCGACGGCGTCCCCGATGGTCAAGGTGAAGAGAGCAGGATGGCGGTGCGGGCTCCCGCGGGAATGTGCTTGGTGGGAGGGCGAGGGCGTGCGCGGAGGTCTGGACAGCAGGAGGCGAGGGGATCGGGGGGCGCGGTGGCAGGAACGCGGCGACAGGCTAGTCGGAATCGCTGCTGCAGGGAGGAGAGCGCTAGAGGGAGGGGAGAACCAGGAGGGGAGATGCAGCGGGTGCTAGGCGTCCCAGGATGCGTGCGCAGCTCGACGGGGGGGCCAGGCCGAAGCAGGAGGTGGCCTAGGTCGCCGTGCGCGGGCGACATCGGCGTCGTCCTTCCTGGCAGGAGCTAGGAGATGACTAGCAGGGCCAGGTGGGCTGGGCTGCACAGCTCGGCCGGCAACAGGTAGATGGCCAGGTAGTCCTTCTCTCTCTCTCTTTTCTTTTCTGTTTTCTATTTTTATGCAACTTTGTGGCTTTATTAAAAATACTAAATCAATCCCAAAATTCATGCAACTACTCATGACCACTGTTGGAAATATATCCTACAGTAAACATTTCAGTTTGGGATTATTTGAGCATTTAAAATATTTTATAGCATTTAAATGCCCAAATGCAAATACTATATGATTTAATTCAATAATCCTGAATGGCCTAGAAAAATATGCACCATTTTTGGGAGAGGTTCTAGACCAATCCAAAAATAATGAACTTTTCTGAAGAGCATTTTGGGTTCATTGAGAATATTTTTATTTGAACCTAGTTGATTTGATCTGGTGCTAGGGTTTGAGCAATCCCCATTTCAGGTTTAAAAGAAATTTAAACATGATGCAACACAAGACTAACTAACCCAGAGCAGATCAGAACTAGGGATGTGACATTGAACTCGCTTGGTATTGACAGCAATACCCTTACTAGAGATTACGTGACCTAGATAGGTCACTTCTGGCAAACAAAATTCACATTCAGAGAATTTGGCATAAAGGTGATGCTCTCCAAGTATCATCAACACTAGCCTTAGATGCTCGGCATGTTCTTCCTCATCCTCGGAGTAGATGAGTATATCATCTAGGTAAACCACGACGAATTTGTCGGTGTTCTGGGAATGGGGCTCCCAAGACTTGCCTGCCTACGGCCTGCAGCATGGCTCAGCGCTGGCCTAGTACGACCCATCTTCATCAACAAACGCTCAAGACCCTCGCGAGGGGCCAAGCCTCGTGGGTCAGATGACACAAGGCCTCCTCAGGGGCGGCCTCACCAGGCAGGCTCGCTGAGGGAGTCCTGGATTAGGGGGTATCCAGACAGCCGGACTATATACTTTGTTCGGACTATTGGAGCATGAAGATACAAGATTCAAGACTACGTCCCGTGTCCGGATGGGACTGTCCTTTGCGTGGAAGACAAGCTTGGCGATCCGAATATTATATTTCCTTCCTTGTAACCGACTCCGTGTAAGCCCTAGCCCTCTCCGGTGTCTATATAAACCGGAGAGTTTGGTCCTTAGAGGGACGATCACAATCATAATCAGCATAGGCTAGCTTCTAGGGTTTAGCTTCTACGATCTTGTGGTAGATCAACTCTTTTACTACTCATATCATCAATATCAATCAAGCAGGAAGTAGGGTTTTACCTCCATCGAGAGGGCGTGAACCTGGGTAAACATTGTGTCCCTTGTCTCCTGTTACCATTAGCCTAAGACGCACAGATCGGGACCCCTTACCCGAGATCCGTCGGTTTTGACACTGACATTGGTGCTTTCATTAAGAGTTCCTTTGTGTCGTCGCTGTAAGGTTTGATGGCTCCTTCAATCGTCAACAACATGGTCCAGGATGAGACTTTTCTCCCTGGACAGATCTTCATGTTTGGCGGCTTTGCACTGCGGGCCAATTCGCTTGGCCAACTGGAGCAGATCGACAGCTACGCCCTTGGCCACCAGGTCAGGCTCGGAAACTTGAACCACATGGCCAATATCCGTGGAGACTTGATCTTCAACGATTTTGGGCCTGCGCCAGGAGCGTCGAACAGTCACGATGAGCACGGCTTAAACCTGCCGTCGGACAATGCTCGGGATATCGCCCCTGCAGGAGCCCCGAACCTAAATCCGGAGCAGATTGTGTCGCCCGAGGACGGGTGGATGGACCCCGCCCAGAGGACGCATACTCATCGGCGGTAGGGCCGAACACAGGCCTCACCCCTAGAGAAGCCTATGACACCGAACCCCCGGACTCGTATCCGGCGGTAGGTCCTAATCCGCGCGCTCCCGAGCCTGCCGAACCTGGTTGGCCTCCGGTAATGGAGTTCACCGCTGCGGATATCTTCCAGCACCCGCCCTTTGGCGATGTGCTGAACTCGTTAAAGTCTCTCTCTTTGTCAGGAGACTCTCGGCCGAACTATATACGGCTCGAGTGGGAAGCATACGATGAAGGAATTCGTTGCCCACCCACCACCCACTTCATTGCCACGGTCGATGATTTAACCGACGTGCTTTACTTCGACTCCGAAGACATCGACGGTATGGATGAGGATGCAGGAGAAGAACAGGAACCACCGCTCACGGGGCGGTGGATAGCCACCTCCTCATAAGATATATATATGGTGGACACTCCGAAAGAAACCAATGACGATGAGGCAACGGAGGATAACCCTTCAGGGAAGAAAGCAAAGCATGGGCGTCGTCGGTGCCACTCCAAGCCCCGCCATAGCAATACCGGCACAGGAGACGAAAACAATCCGGATGGTGCCAAAGATGAGTACAACCCTAATCAGCCCGCCTTCGAGCAGGCCGAACAGGAAGACGGGCTGGTCAGCCCAGACGAACAGGCGACGGACGGATATCCAGAGGAGGAAAACTACATGCCCCCCTTCAAAGACGAGATTAGCCTCAGCGACGACGAGTTCCTCGTGCCTGATGACCCCGTGGAGCAGGAGCGCTTCAAGCGTCGGCTTATGGACACTGCGAGGAGCCTGAGAAAGAAGCAGCAGCAGCTCCAAGCTGATCAAGACCTGCTCACAGACAGATGGACTGAAGTCCTAGCAGCTGAGGAATACGGACTCGAGTGCCACACGGCTGACCGGCCACCTCATGGCCGGGATAAAATGGCATATCATCCCAAATACCAGCCCGCACCCCCATGCCAATACACTACGACCCGGGGCAATAGGCAAGACCTGCAAGATATACTGGAAAACAAAGCAGGACAGCCAAGATCGATCTACGGATCGCGAGGGCGCGCCCCCAACATGCGATGATGATCGTCCCGCCGGATACACTATCAATAAGTCTGGCCGGGCCGAATACAGCCACCCAGACCCATTTGAACTGCGTAGCCACATAGCCTGGCACAGAGGCGCTGCACACCCCCTCTGCTTCACTGATGAAGTGATGGATCATGAATTCCTAGAAGGGTTCAAACCTATAAACATCGAATCATACGATGGCACAACAGACCCTGCAGTATGGATCGAAGATTTCCTTCTCCACATTCACATGGCCCGCGGAGACTATCTACACGCCATCAAATATCTTCCCCTTAAGCTCAAGGGACCTGCCCGACATTGGCTAAACAGTATGCCGACAAATTCCATTGGCAGTTGGGAAAACCTGGAAGACGCGTTCCTCGACAACTTCCAAGGCACATACGTGCGACCACCGGACACCGATGACTTGAGCCACATTACTCAACAGCCCGGAGAGTCAGCCAGGAAATTCTAGACTCGGTTCCTAACTAAAAAGAACCAAATAGTTGAGTGTCCAGACGCCGAAGCCCTGGCGGCCTTTAAGCATAATATCCGTGATGAGTGGATCGCCCGACACCTCGGCCAGGAAAAACCCAAGTCCATGGTAGCACTCACGACGCTAATGACCCGCTTTTGCGTGGGCGAGGACAGCCGGTTAGCTCGCAGTAGCACCACGCCACATTCCGGCACCTCGGATGTCCGTGACAATGACGGCAAGCCATGGCGCAACAGAAGCGACGGAACAACGGCGACAACGCTGAAGACACGACAGTCAATGCCGGATTCAGCGGATCCAAATCCGGTCAGCGGAAAAAGCCGTTCTAAAGAAACAATCAGGGACCGTCCAGTCTGGACCGCATACTGGAACGCTCGTGCCAAATTCATGGCACCCCGGACAAGCCAGCAAACCAAACTAATAGAGACTGCTGGGTGTTCAAACAGGCCAGTAAAATAAATGCCAAAAACAAGGACAAGAGGCTGCACAGTGATGATGACGAGGAGCCCCGGTGTCCGAACATGGGGGGACAGAAGAAATTTCCTCCACAGGTGAAAACGGTCAACATGATCTACGCCACCCACATTCCCAAATGGGAATGGAAGCGAGCACTACGGGACGTCTATGCGATGGATCCAATTGCCCCAAAGTTCAACCCATGGTCAGCCTGTCCGATCACCTTTGATCGTAGGGATCACCCTACCAACATCCGTCACGGCGGTCCAGCCGCATTGGTCCTAGACCCAATCATCGAAGGATTCCACCTCACGCGAGTCCTTATGGACGACGGTAGCAGCCTGAACCTGCTTTATCAGGACACAGTGCACAAAATGGGAATCGACCCTTCAAGGATCAAGCCCACCAAAACCACCTTTAAAGGTGTAATTCCAGGAGTAGAGGCCCGTTGCATGGGATCTATAACATTGGAAGTGTTCTTCGGATCTTCGGATAAATTCCAAAGCGAAGAGTTAATCTTCGATATCATCCCTTTCCATAGTGGTTACCACACACTGCTTGGAGGAACCGCATTCGCTAGATTCAATGCGGTACCACACTATGCATACCTCAAGCTCAAGATGCCAGGACCGCGCGGGGTCATAACAGTCAACGGAAAGATGGACCGCTCTATCCATAAAGAAGAACATACTGCAGCCCTCGCGGCAGAAGTACAATGCGACCTTCTCCGACAAACCACCAATCCGGTGACGACAACCTCGAACACCGTCAAGCGAGTCCGGAGCACCCCGCAATAGGATCACCAGGCACGCCAAGAGCGCGACTAGCAGTCCGGCCTCCGCTCAAGCCCCATCAAAGCAGCATTCGTGCTAGGCGTACACAATTACGCACTCAAAATACCACGGGCATAGGCGGAGGCGCAATAGTGATTCAGTCAACAGTGCGGTATAACCGCAACATACCTTCATAACCCCCTCCCTTTTTATCTTTCACGACACTGCTTTAGGGCAGCCTCTTCAGAAGAGCCGGATTGTCGGATTTACACAGGAGAGAAAACCAAGGAGGCGACAGGCTTTGCGAACAAAGGAAATACCCAGGTGGAATCTGTTCACGATCGTTATACCTGTTTTATATACCTACATGTAGCCTGACCTTGGATAGGACATGTTAAATAGTCCTATTCACTTCTGCTTAAATGCACTCAGTGTAAACATACGCTTAAACGTACTATTCATCAATGGGAGATAATATATAGCGTCAGCTTATTATTCCTATTTTGTGCATTTTTTCTTATAAATGTTCATTTAATATCGCGTCCGTACACCTTGGTACGTTCAGTTTGCTAGGGGCTTCTTATGGCGCCCCATAATACGGCAAGACAACTCCGAACACTTTCAACAGTGCGGCACGCCAAACTTATAGCTCTATATGCATCAGCTCCGAATCACGTCTTGGTTCAATAGTTGGGTTTGCCCGGATCCCTTGTTTAGGTACCTTACATTCCATTATATCGGCTAAGGTAGTGCAGGGAGAAGTACTGCGATTGTGTCCTGGTTCTTTCGGACGAGCACCTCAGTAGAGAAAGCCGAAAACTGACCAGCATGATGCGGCGAGAGCTGGTCATTGTTCGAGAGGTCCTAAAATCCCTAAAGATTTATCCGCTTTAGGAGAGGAATCGGCTTTTTTCGATTTAGGCGTATATAGCGCTTTCCGAATTCTAGGGGCTTCGCCAAAATTTAGAATTGTAGACTTTGCTGGCTAAGTGAAAGTTATAAAGCCGCATAGTCCGATTGCCTTGTTCGCTGCGCCAAACAACTCCTTTAGGGACCAAAAATTTGGATAAAGAGTGTCTGGGTTTTTCCAGGAACACCCCGATCATAGTTATGTGGGGGTGGAAGCCGACGAATGGCCTACTTTCATAATTTTATAAACAGCCGCACATAAGGTAATATTTTAAATCAAAACAAAGCGCTATATAGCACAAATAACTTCGTCTTTATATTACAAAAATGACATAAGTACATTCATTCAAAGATCGTGTTCTTGGTTCATTCTTTGGCCACAAGACAAGCGCTCTTCATAACGCCATCGTAATATTTCTCAGGACAACGATGCGCCTTGCCCTCCGGCGGCTCGTCCTTCACCAGCTTCTCCGCATCCAGCTTGCCCCAATGCACCTTCGCACGGGAAAAGGCCCGGCGGGCACCCTCAATGCAAACAGATCGCTTGATCACTTCAAGCCGCGAACATGCATTTACCATCCGCTTGATCAGGCCAAAGTAGCTAGTGGGCAGGGGCTCACCAGGCCACATCCGGACTATGAAATCTTTCATAGTCACTTCGGCCGCCCTCTGGAGTTCAACCAACTGCTTCAGTTGGTCACTCATTGGGTGTTGGGTGTTGGGCTCATAGGCATTGGGTGTTGGGCTCCAGCATACTAGGACCAAAACAACTTCTCCATTGAGCTCCCCTCCTCGGCACGGTAGAACTCTGCGGCATCTGATATGCTGTGTGGCAGATCTAGAATGCCCCTGGAAAGCTCCGAATTTGGGTAAGTAAAAGAAACGCCTCCTCCACATGCTTGCTTTGCATAAAGAATGTCTTACCCGCCGCTATCTTCTTGGCCGCCTGGATTTCCTGCTGTGCCTTTTCGGCTTAGGCCTTGGCGTCTTTCACACTCGCAAGGGCCTTTGCAAGCTCAGTCTCTTTCATCTTAAGATCATACTCCAAGGACTCGAACTTCTTGCCTAGCTCCTGGAGCTCTTGCTATACCTCGCCCACTCTAGCACCTTGATCTTCGCTCTCCTTGCGCTCCAGGGCTGCCTTGTCTTCAGCCTCGGACAGCGCTTACTTCAGAGACGCTACTTCGGTGATGGCCCCTATCACAAAGTCACGAGGCTTTAGAATCACCAGTTTTTGTCTATTCTTTACAATTATGAGAACAGGGTATCACTCACCTTTGTTCTCTTCGAGCTGCCTCTTCGTGAGGCCGAGCTCTACTTGTACCTGCTCCACGTCCCGTTTAAGTCTGGCGACCTCGGCCGTGTGGGAAGCAGCGGCAAGCAGCACAACCTGCTTATTCACATGCACACCTACTATTAGACTCCTGCGGATTGTAATCGACCCTCCGTTTGGCTTTTCGTTCCGAACACCAAACATAGTATACGAGGCTACTACCTATCGGGTGATAATTTCACACATTTTGATTACTTACCTCAAAGCCCGTCAGGAGGCTGGTGCATGCTTCGATTAGTCCGCTCTTGGAAGACAGGACCTTCTGAATCACTGCACTCATAAGAGTACGGTAAGATCCTGGGAATAGCTCCGGAATAATTAGAAGAGTCAGGTAAGATCCTGGGAAAAGACCTGTGGGTTAGGGCCCACTATAGAGAAAAACACCATTGGAAAGGGATGTTGAACAGATAGATGATGCATCGGAACAATTGAAATATTTGAATGAGGTGACAACCTCGAATTAATTGAATGAAACACGAATCTTCTGAGATGTCTTCCGAACTCCGGAATGATTGAATGGCAAGAGGCAAACAAGCATGGAGAACACTTAATCCAAGGAAAAGAATGTGCACTACCCGAAAAATTTGAATTGAGTCCACCGGAGAAGAAAAGAGTTGAAGAATGACAAACGAGACGAGAAATCACTGGTTGAAATAATTGTTGAAAGACTGAAGAGGCTCCACACGAATGAAACTGATGCTCGAAAGAGACTCAGGCTCCGGGAAGAAGAGGGTGGGAGGGCGGGAAAACAAAGGCCACTTGGAAGGGAGAACCGACGAATATCTTGAAGAGAAAACACCGGTTGAAATCATTAAGGAAAGAAAGCAAAGACTTCGCTTGAGTAGGATGGATACTCGATTATGGACTCCGACTCCGAGAAGGAAAAGAGTGGGTGGGTGGGAAAAGAAAAACAACTGAGGATTGAACTTGCAAAAACGGACAGGGTCGAATCACCTTGACGAGAAATGCACCGGATGCAAAGAGCTGAGGAACAACGATCGAAAAACCAACTGCGTGAACCTAAAGAAAAATTTGAATGGGAAGAGGAGTAATTCAAAACACCTACGTCAAGATTCCTCACCAGAGCGACGAAGGAGCTGAGGAGTAAAAGAAATCCTACTCTCTGATATAACTAGACTCCGAACAAGTTTTCTTTCTAGACACGACATCGGCCAAACTACACGATCAATCAAGGGGGCTCCTATGGTCGGTCGAGGCTCTGATACCAACTTGCCACGCCCAATATGTGATACTATCCCAAAGAGACTCAAAGGTCCCATCAAGGATAGAACAACATATTGAAACGCTTTTGCAAGGTGGATATCATTACATCAACATTACATAATAGATGGGGATACATACAAAACATCCAAATGACACATGAATACAACAATATATCATACATGAGATCAACATCCGACTACGGATGAAACACAAACAGAAGCTCAAACGACATCCTCCCTGCTAGCCCAGGCTGCCCAGGCTGCCGACCTGGAACCTATGCCCTGATCAAAGAAGCAGCAGAAGAAGAATTCCATAACAAGCAAACATCGCTCTCGCGTCAAGATCATTGCATAACCTGCACCTGCACCAGTTGTTGTAGTAGTCTGTGAGCCACGAGGACTCAGCAATCCCATTACCATGGGTATAAAGACTAGCAAAGCTTAATGGGAAAGGAAGGGGTAAAGTGGTGAGGTTGCAGCAGCGACTAAGCATATATGGTGGCTAACATACGCAAATAAGAGCGAGAAGAGAAACAACGGAACGGTCGTGAAGCTAGCAATGATCAAGAGGTGATCCTGAACTCCTACTTATGGCAAACATAACCCAAAACCGTGTTCACTTCCCGGACTCCACCGAAAAGAGACCATCACGGCTACACACACAGTTGATGCGTTTTAATTAAGTCAAGTGTCAAGTAATCTACAACCGGACATTAACAAATTCCCATCTGCCACATACCCGCGGGCACGGCTTTCGAAAGTTTAATACCCTGCAGGGGTGTCCCAACTTAGCCCATGACAAGCTCTCGCGATCAACGAAGGATATACCTTCTCCCAAGAAGACCCGATCAGTCTCGGAATACCGGTTTACAAGATATTTCGACAATGGTAAAACAAGACCAGCAAAGCCGCCCGATGTGCCGACCAATCCCGATAGGAGCTGCACATATCTCGTTCTCAGGGCACACCAGATGAGCAAGACGTCGGGTTGGCATAGACCCTGGTTGCCCAGGGGGCGCCGGACATCGCTCAGGTTAGACCAACACTCAAAGGAGCACTGGCCCGGCGGGGGGGGGGGGGGGGTAAAATAAAGATGACCCTCGGGCTCCGGAAACCCAAGGGAAAAAAGGGCTAGGTGAGGCAAATGGTAAAACCAAGGTTGGGCCTTGCTGGAGGAGTTTTATTCAAAGCAAACTATCAAGGGGGTCCCATAAATCACCCAACCGCGTAAGAAACGCAAAATCCGGCAACATAACACCGGTATGACGGAAACTAGGGCGGAAAGAGTGGAACAAAACACCAGGTATAAGGCCGAGTCTTCAACCCTTTATCAAGTATATAGATGCATTAAATTAAGTAGGAGATATTCTGATATCCCAACATAATCCTGTCCACCATGGAGCAATCTTCAACTTCACCTACAACTAACAACGCTATAAGAGGGGCTGAGCAAAAGCGGTAACATAGCCAAGCAATGGTTTGCTAGGACGGGTGAAAAAGGTTAGAGGCTGACATGGCAATTTAGGAGGCTTGAAGAGCAAAAGATAGGTAGCGGAGCATAGCGATAGAACGAAGCAACTAGCATAGCAATGATAGTAGTGAGATCCAAGGTGACAGTCATCTTGCCTGAAATCCCGCTAGGAAGAAGAACGAGTCCATGAAGAAGATGAAGCCACGAAGACGAACCAAGCGTAGACGAACGAATCCTCATGATCGCAACGAAACAGGAACTATCGAGAAGAAGCACACAACATAGTAAACACACCACACATGAACATGACATGATGCACAAACAAGTATGATGCAAGACAAGACTACATGAAGCTACTCATGGCAAGAGATGATGCAAACAAGAACAACACATCAAGGCAAGTTTAAATAAGGCCGGAAACAACATAGAACAATTCCGGTAAGTCCTCATATGCAAATTTCGAAATTGGTACAGATCTGAATAAACCGTATGTTCAAGTTGTTAAAAAGCAAGTTAAAGAGCATCAAGATGATCTGCATGAGATTCTAGTCAAGTTACATATAAAGTTCATTTAATTCGGAGCTACAGCCTAGAAGATATGAGCAAAACAAGTTAAACATGGCATTGATGCAAAATGCATACAAACATCAAGAAAACACACCAAAACAAGGATTCAACATGATAATATAAAACTAAATGCAAAATCAAGCAAGTTTCATATAAAGCACACTCAAAACGGAGCAACGGTTCAACACATACGCTCTATACAAGTTTAAAGGACAACCTGTCCAAAACAGCAACTCGGCATCTAGCAAGCATCAAAACAATATGCTACAGCACCCTAACATGATAACAAAAGGCATGGACGTGATGTACAGGTAAAGCATGACAAAACATGAACACTGAGCTATCTCCAGAAACTACTAGAACATGCTCAAAAGGACATGGCAAGATTGCAAATAATAACAATTTCAGGCTTAGCAGAAATAACATCAGGTTGCAATGTTTAGAGCTATCAAACAACATGCTACAGGAACTTAACATGTTAAACAAAGGCATGGCATGTATCTACTACTCTCATATAACAAAAGTCCCTTACTGACCATGAGCAAAAAAGGATCAGAAGATATGATGGCACCCATGTAAACATGGCAAATGATATGACAGATTCAAACATGGCAGGAACAACAATAAGTAGGCATGTTGGTGGGCTTGAACCACTCACCACAGAGCAATACATGGCATGGAAAGGCAACCAACAGTAAGAATACATGTTTATGAAGCTAAGCATTGCAATAGCAAGTTCATAGTATGCATGGATCACTAGCAAAGCTCATGGCAAAACTGAACTTAATGTTAACAGACTGACAGCAACATTACTTAGCAACTTTGGAGCAAGATTACAACAAGCTACAGCAATCTACAAATGCAACCAGGGGCATGGATGGATAGATCATGACCTGTACAACAAAACATCCTTAGTGAACATCTCCAGATTATGCATATAATGACTTGTAGCAGCAGGTTTACATAGCATCACGAAATAACAGATTCGGCCTAGCAAAACAATAACAGCAAGTACCCTACTTAACAAGCTTGATGCACTCACTACAAGACTCACAAAAATAAATGGATGGCACCTCTGTAAAGGTGGCATGATATAGTTCAAAACACATGTAGACATCAACCTCATAGGATGCACACATCAAATGCAACAAAAATGACAAATCACCAAGTTATAACAGTTTCAGCAGAACAACATCATAAAGAATGCAACACACATGGTGATTATGATGAAATGCAAAATGACAAGAGGCACAATGCAATGTAAACAATGATGATCATGAAGCAAGAAGCAAATATGACAAGGCACTCACCATGATCATGGCATAAACATATAGGAATGAAATATGCAAAACAATTATGATAATGCAACAAACACAATAAACACACGACAACAACTAAAATAAATGGAAGGCAACTGGAGCATCGGTCTCGGGGCGTCACACAGGAACTGGAAGAGACCTTTGCAAGCCTCCACGAAGTGGACCTGCTTCTCAACCCCGAGAAATGCGTGTTTTGCGTTCCTTCTGGCAAGCTTCTGGGCTTCCTCCTGTCCCACAGAGGGATTGAGGCCAACCCGGAGAAGGTCAAGGCGATCGAAGACATGAGTCCACCGCAAACCCTTAGAGTAATGCAGAAGTTCACCGGACGCGTAACTGCATTAGGGCGCTTCATCTCCAAGCTGGCGGAGCGCGCCTTGCCTTTCTTCAAGCTAATGAAGAAGAAGGGTCCGCTCGAATGGACACAGGAGGCCGACCAAGCGTTTCAAGACCTCAAGAAGTACCTGACGAGCCCTCCTATGATGGTCGAACCGCACCCTCTCGAGCCCCTGGTGCTCTACCTCGCCGCCGCACCCTACTCCGCCAGTGCAGCTTTAGTGGCGGTTTGGGAAGAGCGCCAGATCAAGGCCGCGTCACGACCAACCGCTGCCCCGGCCGCGGTGGCACAAGACCAAGAAGGCCTCGCGAAGACCAAGGGCTCGGCAGATGGAGACCAGTCTCAACGGGAGGGCGCCCCTATTGCTGAAGAGGCCGCACCAGGCGGCCAGGTGTTGGGGCCTCCATCAACTCAGGAGGCACCTAATCCTCTGGAGGGTACGGACCTCGTCAGCACACCCACCCTTGTTGAGCATCCGGTGTATTTTGTCAGCACGGTGCTCCGGGATGCAAGGGCACGATACCCCATGCCTTAGAAGCTCTTGCTTGCACTGCTGGTGGCCTCGTGTAAGCTGCGGCATTACTTTCAAGGTCACCCCATCAATGTCGTCTCTGCCTACCCATTGGAAAGGGTACTTAGGAGCCCCAACTCTGTTGGAAGGGTCGCCGAGTGGAACATTGAGCTGCAAGCATTTCAGTTGGAATTCAGCACAACTAGGGTCTTCAAGGGAGCCTCACTTGTAGATTTTGTGGCAGAATGGACAGAGGCGCCGGAGCTCGAAGCAGGCAAATATCGGTCACTTTCCCTAGGAATCGAGGCACCAGATGGCTGGGTCATGTATTTCAATGGAGCATTCTCGCAACATGGCGCGGGGGCTGACGCAGTGCTTATATCCCCCACTCAGGGCAAGCTCTATTATGCCATGCAACGATGTTTCCAGCATGGCAAGAAGGTCTTCAACAACATAGCATAATACGAGTGCCACATAGAGGGCTTGAAAGCTGCAGTAGCACTGGGATTGAATCGCCTCATCATCAAGGGTGACTCACAGCTCCTCGTCAACTTCTCCAACAATGTGCATGAGCCAAAGTACAACCACATGGAGGCATATCTTGCGGAGGTGCGCAGGATGGAAAAGCAATTGTGGGGGCTGGAGTTGCAGCATGTGCCACGCAGCACCAACCAAGAGGCTGATGACATGGCCAGGAGGGCATCTAGGCGGCTGCCTAAGGAGCCTGGTGTTTTCGAGGAACGACTATTCAAGCCATCGTCACCGCCGTCACTATCAAGCATAGCGCAACCTCGGGAGGAACTCCCCCAGCCAGCTGCCACAGGAACCCCGGCCTGTGGCCCAACCTCGGGAGCGCGCTTGCTCCTGGCGCTGGAGCCTCAGGAGGGTGCTGGACCACGGAAAGGACTACCTGATGCAAGGGACGCTGCCAGAGAAAGAGGAGCACACGGAACACGTGGCTTGGAAGGCCACGGCCTACTACATCCAAGACGGAGAGCTCTACCGGAAGCGACCAAATGACGTTTCCCTACGTTGCATCTCCAGAGAACAGGGGAAGGAGTTCCTGGCTGACATACATGATGGAGATTGCGGACATCACTCGTCATCGCGGACCCTCGTTGGCAAGGCATTTCGCAGCGGATTCTACTGGCCTACAACACTTAACGACGCAATCGAGCTGGTGAAGGCCTGCGAAGCCTGCCAATTCCACACCAAGCAGATCCATTAGCCAGCTCAGGGCCTCTAGACCAACCCACTCTCGTGGCTGTTCGCGGTCTGGGGGCTGGATATCTTAGGCCCGTTCCCTCGAGCGCCTGGGGGCTACCGCTACCTCTACATCGCCATTGACAAGTTCACCAAGTGGGTGGAGGTGGAAGCCGTCCGCACCATCCCATCTGGTTCTGCAGTAAAGTTCATTAAGGGCCTCGTGAGCCGATTCGGGATTCCAAATCGCATCAATACGAACAACAGTTGGCAGTTCACCAGCAATCTCTTCAAAACATATTGTGCTTGGAACACAGATATGTTACGCTTCGGTGGCACACCCCCGGAGTAACGACCCGACCGAACGTGCCAACGCAGAGGTCTTGAAAGGCCTCAAAACCAGGACTTTCAAGAAGAAGATGGAGGCCTGCGGCAGGGGCTGGTACGACGAGCTCCAGTCAGTGTTGTGGTCCATCCACACTACCACCAACAAGTCGACTAGCGAGACCCCGTTCTTCCTCGTCTATGGAGTAGAGGCGGTCCTCCCTCACGAGGTCAAGCGTCTCTCCGCACAGGTCCTAGCGTTTGATGAAGCGCAACAGGATGCCATGCGGGGATGGACCTCGTGCTGGGGGAGGAGCACCGTCGAGAAGCCGCACTACGAGCAGCAAGGTACCAGCAGGCACTGCGGCGGTATCATTGCTGCAACATTTGCCCCATGACTCTCAAGGTAGGTGACCTTGTGCTCAGGCGGGTGCTCTCTAGGGAAGGGCTGCACAAGCTTTCGCCCATGTGGGAGGGCCCATTCAAGGTTGTTCATATTTCTAGGCCTGGCGCCGTGCACCTGGAGACTCAGGAGGGGTGCCCATTCCAAACGCTTGGAACATTCAGCACCTCCGTAAGTTCTACCCTTGAAGAAAGGCCCAGTGCCTATGAAGAAGGCCCAGTGCCTATGAAGCTCGCCGACCCAATTAAGGCCCGGTGCCTGTGAAGCTCGCTGCCCCAGGAAAGGCCTGGTGCCTGTGAAGAAGGCCGAGTGCCTGTGAAGCTCGCCGCCTCAAGAAAGGCCCGGTGCCTATGAAGAAGGCCCAGTGCATGTGAAGCTCATCGCCCGTGACACTCTCACATAATAATGAGTTGGGGTTGTACACGCCCCGGAGTGTCCAGAGTGCCGCCCTTGGGCCTCAGGGTCTCCCGCCCATGCCCAGTGGCAGCACTTAGCTCCGCGCTGGTGAGAAGACGTCGAAGACTAGACTAGGTGCCGGACGCGGCTTTTCATTTGCTTTCTACAGTTGGCTTGTTCTCCCCTGTTTGGAACTTTATTTGAAGTCGCTTCTAGTGTTGTTTGCTGTCCTCTGCCCCTATTCTCTGTTTTTGGATTTTGTCTGGCTTGCTCTCTCTCTATCGCATGCCTCTTGAGGGGGCTGCGCGGGCGCCCTCATGAGCCCTTTCTCGCATGGTTTTCGCAACGCTCCCTTGTTCAAGTTCATAGCGGGAGCACCCCTCCCTGTCCATGCCCCTCAGGCATCACGACAGAAAGCACCGGGTCTAAACCGGCAACCCTCATGACCATGGTTCGGAAACTATTCTCCCAACTGATCTTTGCTGATCTTAAGGCGCCCAGCAAGGCCTCGAGCGGGTACCTCGCGAGGTGAAAACCACTGCAAACATCCCGAGCTAAGTTGTTCCTATGCGCAGGCACATAATCACAACACCATAACACAGCACAGGGACGATGAATGTAGCACGATAATTAGGGATCACAGTCTGTTGCACGCCCCCATGGGGCTCCATACTTCTCTCTCTATCTCTTTCAATGCAGGAAAAGGAGAAAAACAAAATAAAAACGGCTCGCGCCTTGCGATAACTCGCGAGGAGGGATCCGCCTCGTCCTCCCGAGCTCAATCAGACTCCGCCTCGCGCTTCACCGCGGCACGGCGATGAGACGACCCGCTACCACCCTCGAAGCGGGCGCGGCGGTGTGGTGGCTGATCACGGCCACCGCTGGAGGAGCTGTCGCCGGAGGAGGAGCCGTAGAGGCTCGACGAGCTGCAGCCGCCGCTAGGAGCGGGTTCGCCTTCGCCCTCGTCACGGCCGTCGCCAAGGCCGAGCACCTTGTTGCCATCATCATCTTTGGAGCACCACCCAGCACGGCGGCCATATTCTCCGAACACCCTCACATAGAGGGTCGCATCGCCGTCTTACTTCAAGTGGAGGGTGCATCACCGGCCCAGGCCGTGCACGCGGGCAAACGTCTGCCAGCCCCGGGCCAGGGCCATGTTCCCGGTGACGGAGATCTCCACCGCGACCCAGGAGGCCCTGCTACAGCAGCTGTCCGCCTACAGCCAGAGCCCGCCAGGGCCAGCGGCCGGCAGTTCTCCGGCAAAGAAGCGAGGGAGCTGGAGCCAGTTGCCGGCTGGGTTCTCCGACCACACAACAAACTCCGGCGGCACCTCGGCCGAGTGGAAACAAGGTCGGGGAGGGCGCACAGCCACGGCACGCCTTCCCCCACTGACCGGGCTACCTCGATACGGGTGGCCGCCACCGCACGAAGGGCCACCACCACGACCACGAGGATGCTTGTGGGGACGACCACGGCCGCGCTTGAGCGGAGGGGAGCCAGGCCCTCCTGGCGAGCCTTCCCCTTCTCCGCGACTGAGAACCTCTTCACGAGCGGTATGGGATGCTGTAGGCAACCGGAGCAAGGAGGAAGAAGAAGCAGGCGGGGAGAAGGGAGATGTGCAATAGGGGCTTTCGCCCCCCCTATTTATAGCCCAAGGGAGGCCAACCGTCGGCCTCCACGATCACAAGTAATGATGACTCTTTTTGCATGCAGCAGGGAGTCGTCAAATCGGGAAGTTGCCGAGGCAGGATGGGGAAGCAGAGACGCCCACGTCCAATCAACCGCCACGCAGCGACCAAGGCCGCAGGCTGTTGGGGACCATGGCGCTCCGCACTTGCCCTTTGGCTTCGCTGCTAAGCCAAGTCCGAGCGCGCCTTGGGCCCGGGGGATACTGTGGGCGTTCTGGGAATGGGGGTCCCCAAACTTTCCTGCCTGCGTCCTGCAGCATGGCTCAGCGCTAGCCCAGCATGGCCCGTCTTCATCAACAAACGCGCAAGACCCTCGCGAGGGGCCAAGCCTCACGGAGCGGACGACACAAGGCCTCCTCAGGGGCGGCCTCACCAGGTAGGCTCGCGAGGATGCGGAGAGATCAAGGCAAGGGGTACCTCGCGAGGTGCTCGTGACGCAAGCCATGACGATCGGGACCAGGCGGGCGCCAGCCTGCTTAGTGTCCTCGTTTCCTCTTTGGTGCAAAGGGGGCAAGCGCAGGTGCAGAGTACCAAGGCATCAAGCAAAGGTTTCCATATCAGTACAACGAGACCAAGACCAGCAGAGCGGCAGGATGGAGGTCACTGTGGAGCCCAAGACGGCGTCATTGCCAGTGCCTTTGGCAGTCGAAGACCACCTTTAGTTAGGATACCTTGTACTAGTTGCCCCCCTTCAAAATGGCCGTTGTTGGCTCCCTTCCTGCTCAATATTTGGGAATAGGACCAGGGCCTCTGTATATTTAGGGCTAACCACCACAGTAGGAGAGATCATCTAGTTCTCACCTAGAGCCAACAGAGACGGAGCAATTCCTCTCCAAGCGCACCACCACAAGAACACTCCTCATGAGGATGTTCTTCCTTTGTATTGTTCATCATCTTCCCAAGAGGCAATCCACCACACCACACACAGGAGTAGGGTATTACACCACAACGGTGGCCCAAACTTGTATAAATCTTGTGTCTCTTGTGTTATTCATCGTGCTAGCTTAGATTCGCGGCGAGGTTTTGGGGCGTGGATCAGTAGGGAGAAGATCTTTGTGCGCACCCCAGAGTTCGAACCTTAAGGGTTTTGCCGGAAGCCGATATCAGATAGAATTTATCCAAATACTCCATGAAGATCGAGTTCATTAACCGAGAAAAAGTGGCTGGGGCATTGGTTAAACCGAAGGACATGACGGTGTACTCGTATTGGCCATAATGAGTAACAAAAACCGTTTTGGGAATGTCCCCATTCTTGATTTTGATTTGATGGTAGCCCAACCTCAAATCCATCTTAGAAAAGATTGAGGATCCAGCAAGTTGATCATACAGGTAGTTGATCCTGGGGAGTGGATACTTGTTCTTTATTGTGACCAAGTTGACGGGTCGATAATCTACAACCAGCCGATCCGTACCATCATTCTTATTGACGAAGAGGACGAGACAAGCCCATGGACAGGAACTAGGACGGATGAAACCCTTTTTCAAGGACTCATCTTGTTTCTTAAGCTCAGCTAGTTCTAGTGGTGCCATCTTATAGGGTCTTCTAGAAATTGGGACAATTCCTGGGATAAGATCTATCACGAACTCGACATCCCAGTCAGGTGGAACACCTGGCAGTTCTTCTGGAAAGACATCCGAAAAGTCACAGACTACCGGAACGTCTTCGAGGTCTGGAAAAGGACCGGCATTAAGAGAATAGAGGTGTCGCTTAGCTACTCGGGTCAAGACATTGACTACCTTTTCCGATGGGTGTGCAAGTGTCACGCCCAATATGTGACCCTATCCAAAAGGAACTCGAAGGTCCCAGCAAGGATAGACCCGCATATTGAAACGCTTTTGCAAGGTGGATATCATTACATCAACATTACATAAATAGATGGGGATACATACAAAAGCCATAGAATGCCACACGAATACAACATCACAATACATAATAGCATCATCCGACTACGGATGAACCACAAACAGAAACTCAAACGACATCCACCCTGCTAGCCCAGGCTGCCGACCTGGAACCTATTCCCTGATCGAAGAAGCAGAAGAAGAACTCCAAAACAAGTAACATCGCGCTCGCGTCATGATCATCGCATAACCTGTACCTGCAACTGTTGTTATAGTAATCGGTGAGCCACGAGGACTCAGCAATCCCATAACCATGGGTATCAAGACTAGCAAAGCTTAAAGGGAAAGGAAGGGGTAAAGTGGTGAGGTTGTAGCAGCGACTAAGCATATATGGTGGCTAACCAACGCAAATAAGAGCGAGAAGAGAGCAAGCGAAACGGTCGTGAAGCTACCAATGATCAAGAAGTGATCCTGAACTCCTACTTACGTCAAACATAACCCAAAACCGTGTTCACTTCTCGGACTCCACCGAAAAGAGACCATCACGGCTACACACGCGGTTGATGCGTTTTACTTTGGATCTGGTGTCAAGTTATCTACAACCGGACATTAACAAATTCCCATCTGCCCATAACCGCGGGCACGGCTTTCGAAAGTTTAAACCCTGCAGAGGTGTCCCAACTTAGCCCATGATAAGCTCTCACGATCAAGGAAGGATATACCTTCTCCCAGGAAGACCCGATCAGGCTCGGAATCCCGGTTTAGAAGACATTTCGACAATGGTAAAACAAGACCAGGAAAGCCGCCCGAATGTGCCGACAAATTCTGATAGGAGCTGCACATATCTCGTTCTCGGGGCACAGCGGATTGTCCAAACATCCGATAGGCCAGCCCAGAGTTGCCCCTGGTGGCCACCGACGGTTGACAGGTTGGACCAACACTCACGACGAGCACTGGCCCGGGGGGGATAAAATAAAGATGACCCTCGGGCTCCGGAAACCCAAGGGAAAAAAGGGCTAGGTGAGGAAAATGGTAAAACCAAGGTTGGGCCTTGCTGGAGGAGTTTTATTCAAAGCGAACTGTCAAGGGGGTCCCATAAATCACCCAACCGCGTAAGGAACGCAAAATCCGGGAACATAACACCGGTATGACGGAAACTAGGGCGGCAAGAGTGGCACAAAACACTAGGCATAAGGCCGAGTCTTCCACCCTTTACCAAGTATATAGATGCATTAATAATATAAGAGATATTGTGATATCCCAACATAATCCTGTCCACCATGGAGAAATCTTCAACTTCACCTTCAACTAACAACGCTATAAGAGGGGCTGAGCAAAAGTGGTAACATAGCCAAGTAATGGTTTGCTAGGAAGGATGAAAAGGTTAGAGGCTGACATGGCAATTTGGGAGGCTTGAAGAGCAAGTGATAGGTAGCGCAGCATAGCAATAGAATGAAGCAACTAGCATAGCAATGATAGTAGTGAGATCCAGGGTAGCGGTCATCTTGCCTGAAATCCCGCAAGGAAGAAGAACGAGTCCATGAAGAAGACGAACGGGAGTAGTCGAACAAATCCTCACAATCACAACATTACCGGAACTAAGAAGCAACACCGGAAAGAAACAAACAACATGGTAAACACACAAGCATAATCATGGCATAATGCACAATTCAAGTATGATGCATGTCCGGTTTAAAGAGGCATGGCATGGCAAAGTGCAACAAACAATACTACAAGTTAAGTGGAGCTCAATATGCAATGAGTTGCATATTGACAAAACACCACATGGACATATTTAGTTTAATCTCGTTTAAGCTACCAAACAATATTAAAAGTTGTTAAACATGGCAAGAGGTGAAGCATATGAAAATTACCTATCTAGGAAAGTTTAAATGAGGCCGGAACAACAAACAACAATTCCGAAAAATCCCCATAAGCAAATTATGAATTTGGTACTGTTCTGCCCTAAACACAATTTTAATGTTGTTAACCAGCAAAATAAAGTGTAGCAAGTTAATCTATGCATTTTCCCACCCCATTTACATATAAAGAGTATTTAAAATGGAGCTACGGTTATTTAGTTATGAAATAAATCATTTTAACATGGCATTTATGCAAATTAATTCAAACAACACATTTAAACAAGTTTAACATGGGTGAAAGCAGCATATTATGAAACTAGACAAAATCCTAAGCATCTTAAATATATATTTTGTTTTAATCCGATGCATGGTTAATGAGTTATTATATGCATGAACAACAGGGGTCAATCTGTAAATATGCAGTTTCTCTGGAAAATAGAAAAAAACGCAACAGGGAAAAAACGCATGGCCGAATCTGGAGGGGCTGGGGGGCCTCACCCATGGGCTCGGCCCAGTCGGTGCAGGAGGCCCAAGAGGGCGCGACGCTGGAGGAGGCCGGGCTGGCTGGCTTCGGCTGGGCCTGGCGCTAGCTGCGGAGCTGGGCGCGACCCACGCGCTGGAGCTGGTCAACGCGCGTGCGAGCGGTCGAGCGAGGCACGGGTCGAGGTGCTCGTCCTTTGCTCGACAAAGAGCAGAGCAGCGGCAGAGACTTGGCGAAAGGCGTGACGACGGGGCGCGGCTGAGGCAAGGCGGCGCGGAGGAGGTCTGGGGATGGGCGGTCCATGGAGGAGGCGGCGAGATCCGGCGGTCACCGGCCGGATCTGATGTGAAACGGCAGCGGTGGTGGACTCGGGGATGTGCTCCTTTGAAGAAATTCAGGAAGAAAGAGAGTTCAGAGAGGGGAGACAGGGAGAAAAAGCAGAACAGGAGGAGAGGAAACAGGCATGGCGACATGACCTGCAGGTGCTGCCATCCGAAGAACTCCGGCGGGGCTCGCTGGAGTCGAGCAGGATGGGATCCAGCGGCGGCTCCTCCAGAATCGGGCGACGCGAGAAGCATGACGACGATGGCTTGGGACGGAGGACCCGGTCGAGGCAGGGGGTACGTTGCAGAGAAAGCATGGAGGCATCGACGTCTTCTCCCTTGCGGATGCAGGCGCGCGGCGGTGCTGACCTCGTCGGGCACGGAGGATGGAGCTGCATCGAGGCAGAAGAAGGCCCCGGGCGGCCATGGTGTTCGGCCATGGAGGTCCCCTGGTGATTTCCGACGGCGGCGCCGGTCGTCGGACGGTGAGGCGAGGAGGAGACCAGGGACGATGTGCTCGGGAGGTGGAGGCATAGATCGAGCAAGAGCTCGTTTGGGAACGAGCGCTCGGGCAGAGGAGATCGGGTGCTGGTTGGTTCAGACACGGGTGGACTCGGTGGATTTGGATCGGGGCAAGGTGGAGGCTGCCGGTTGGGGATGGATCGATGGGACTGGGTGGTAGGGGAGGTCGAGGAAGGAGGAGGCTGAGGCTGGTTGGTCCGGTGAAGAAAATGAGGGGGGGATTTTGGATCGAGGAGGATCCCGAGGGTGAATGGAGTTGGTTGGGTGGCGGCGGGAGGAATGGGATGGATGGGACATGGGGAGGATTTTTAGGGTTGTCCAAAATAGGCTAGGGTGGACTATATATATGGAAAAGAGCGAAGTTTGGAGCATCCGATCAAAATTAGACGGTGGAGATAAAATAGGCTTGGGAAGTCCAAATAAGAAACCAAAGATATTTTATAGATATTTGGGGATGTTCTGAATGCAACGGTGATGATTTAGCGGGTCGGGTTCGGGCAAGGTTTCGGACGCGCACGCGAGGGGGTCTGAGAGAGGTTAGGTGGTTTGACAAGAGGGAACCAAAAACACAGTTGGTCTCAAAAGGGTCAACGAATGCAACGGAGGGAAGCGAGGAGCGGCAACTACGAGCGGATGCAAGCTTTATGAAAACATGCAGATGCAATGCGCATGATGCTATGAGATGCATGACAAGAACAAAATGAAAAACAAAAGACACAAACCCAACCACGAAGGAAAATATCATATCGCATCTCCGGAAAAGGCAAGAGTTGGAGTTACAATTATGGAAAGTTACATCGGGGCGTTACAACACTCCACCACTACGAGAGGATCTCGTCCCGAGATCTAGGATGGCACCGGAGTGAAACGGAAGGGGAAGAGAAGTGGGAAAACTAAGTTGCTTCTTTGACGAACGAGTGAAACCATGAACCTCAAGAGGTTGAAAAGTTGAAAGAAAGAACATAACAGAGTTAAACACAATTGAGAGCACTGCGGTAGAAAATAGAAACAAGGAACACCATGGGAACCTTGGAGGTTGCAAAGCTATGAATGACGAGCACAATGGACAAGAAGGAATTGAAACCACTCTGGTTGTAACGAGATAAGAATAGATAAGAATGATATAATTTGGACAACACTCCGACTGTAAATGGAAGGAATTGAACATGAACTTGACAAGATGAGAGGATACTTGGTGAGATCAACAACACACTACCTCCGGAACTATTGAAAGAATGGCACAAGGGGTAAGAAAGATTCCAGACAGCTCTTTAGTTGAGGAAGTAGGCAAAACTTGATAAGATGAGAGAACTCGAATGAAAACACGACACTCCGGCTAAACGGAGAAGCAAGGAGAAGAACATGATCTTAACAAAACAAGATGATGGGTCGAAGAGAGCAACATCATCATGCCTCCGGAAGAAAATGAAAGAATGGAATGGAATGGAATGAATGAAGGGAAACAAGATCTTGAAAGAGCACGCTTACAAGGAATGCTAGAACAGAGTTGTTGGATTATCAGCAACGAAAGGAACAAGCTTGTTGTGGGCTTATGGAACAGATCTCAAAATTTGAGGTGAAATTCTGCCACTAACGAAACAAATTGCGTGCTTGAGATCAACGAAGAGATGAAAACTTCTTTCGCCGAGAGGATAGGAGAAAACTCGGATCATTGATAAGCACCACAAATAGCAACATTCCTTAGGGGAGGCTTTAGGTGAAATCTATACCAAGATAACTCCAAAGAAGAGATTGATGGATTTAAAATACCTCATTCTTGACAACAATATGAATCATGAACCATGAAGGAAATTGTCAAGAGTGACATAACACCACCTCAAAAGATATTGTAGAATGAATTGCACTTTGGAAGGCAAGATGAAGAATACTTGAACGCATCAAAACAAAACATGTGTTGAGCACCATGTTTAATTTTGAGTATAGCTTGGCAGGTCATAACTTCAAGAGAAATCTTGACGAACAATTGAAGAATGAAAAGAATCCTTGACGAACCACCATGTAGAGCCTCCATGAAGAACTCTGGTAATGAAAGGATGATAGAAAGAATGAGAAGTTGAAAACACAAGGTGAAGCCTTGCGATGATTTAGATGGAGCTTCGCGATGATAATGCGGAAAACTTGGAACTCCGGAAAAGAAAAGATGAAACACTAGAACCGAGAAAAATGACATGATGAACAACTCTGGAAAGAATAAACTAGATTACTTGGACGAAACAATAATAAGAATTATGTTATGCATATCCTTCATCAATTTAGATTGATGACAAGCAACGGATTTGGCATACTACTTATTCTCGTAGAAAAGATTGAAGAGAGATATAGCGCCAACTTGAAGAAGGTATTGATGGAACCACCGGTGGGATTTGGAAACAACGAATGAATTGATATGATAACGGAGGAAGAGAAATCCTGAACGAACCATGGTAAGAATTGAGAATGAACGTAGCAAAGGCACGATTCACCGGGAAGAATTAGAAAACGAATGAAGATACTTGAGGGGATTTAGATACATTAGAATGAAGAGATCCCGAACTAATTAAAGGATATTAGAACGATTCACCAGTAAGATTTGAAGAACGATAGCTACACGCTGAGAATGAAGAATTATGACATGATGGCCTTCGGAGGAAAGAAATGGAAAAACAACTCCTGACATACTCTGTATGGTTAAGGAAAGAATATCTGACAAATGGAATAATTCGCGAGGATAACATGAAGCTAGCACCACGAAACTTCGAGACAACAGACAAGATTTAGAGGAAACACTTCTTCGGTCTTCACATGTTGAGAATGATGATGAGAACCACCAAAATTGTTGAGGCACTTCAGAACAAAGAAGAATAGAAATGATGAAGCAACGATGCAAATATTTTGAAAACGACCTTGGAGAAGGCATGTGACTGATGAAAATTCATTCTTACGTCAAACTTCGAAAGACTTTGGAAATCGCTCCGGATAAATTAGAAGAGTCAGGTAAGATCCTGGGAAAAGACATGTGGGTTAGGGCCCACTCAAAATAAAACACCGTTGGAAATGATTTTAAAGAGAGATTGCACCGGTTGAATTTAATAGCTTGAATGAGATAACAATCTCCAAATAGCTTGAACGGATTGAGAATGGAAACACAAGTCTTCTGATATATCTTGAGCACTCCAGAACAAATGAATAGCGAGAAGTGAAAGATTAAGAGGTGCACCGGCATGAAAAAGCATTTGACACGAGGAAAAGAATATGATCAACACTAAAAGCTTGAATTGGATCCACCGGAGAAGAAAAAGAACAAAGGATGATGAACTTGAAACTATTGAGCATCTTCATGGGAAATCACCGGATAAGAACATTGATTGAAAAGAGTGAATAGACTTCACACAAATAAAGGGATACATGATTAAGAAATCTGAGTCCTTGAAGAAAAAGGGTGGGAGGGCGGGAAAACAAAGGTAACTTGGGACGGATGAAACAAACACCGGTGAGAAAACTTAGAGTTGATCTCGCGAATGGGAAAAAATGATAGTATTAGCCTGGAGAGAAGCACGCCGGTTGGAAAATAATTAACATGACAACCTCAATGATCAAGAAGGATTAGCACTCCCATAGAAATATGAGAACACCGCTTGAAAGGTATGGAATCAACACTTGACATTGAAGCAACTCGAATACCACAACTCAAAACAAAACAAAGGATTGGCTTGCAGAAATAAGCCGGAACAAATACATATGATAGAGATTTACTCAATCCCATATCATGCATATGTCGGAAAGATATTCTAGGAGCTACTTGAATTCCCACCTATAAACTCCCGAAACTTTCTGGTTATGCAATCTGGTGTTGGGGATACAGGGGAAGCAATATATCTCACCCAAACTAACAATCCCTAGATCCAGCTGTATCCATCCGTCAACACATAACCAAGAAACCTTCGGAAATCATGTACCTCAACCTTCGAAAAGCATCCGTTATACGAGCAATGGCAATACTCCCGAACTCCCGCCCCAGTACTAGGTGGCGTCGAGGTTATCTCACCAACAACTACATAAAAGAGATTTTCGATGTCGGCAAAACTCAGGTATTCCAGAACTGCAACGATAAAATTATGACGACAACACCTCAGAGCTCAACTCCCCGGGTCAATGCCACATAAAAGACAGGAGGCACCAAGAACAATGTTCTTGTCATAAGAATATCGGAACGATCCCAAGATACCCGCATGATCCTAAAAAAATTTAGTGAAATTTGAGGAGAGAAAAGACAAAACATTTACGTCAGGAGACCTCACCAGAGCGACGAAGGGGGGTGAGGAGTAAAAAGAATCCTACTCTCCGATATATATAATCCTAAGACTCAAAATAGTTTTCTTCTAGACTCAACAATGGCCAACAATCAAGGGGGCTCCTATGGTCGGTCAAGGCTCTGATTACCAACTTGTCACGCCCAATATGCGACCCTATCCAAAAGGAACTCGAAGGTCCCACCAAGGATAGACCCGCATATTAAAACGCTTTTGCAAGGTGGATATCATTACATCAACATTACATAAATAGATGGGGATACATACAAAAGGCATAGAATGCCACACGAATACAACATCACAATACATAATAGCATCATCCGACTACGGATGAACCACAAACAGAAACTCAAACGACATCCACCCTGCTAGCCTAGGCTGCCGACCTGGAACCTATTCCCTGATCGAAGAAGCAGAAGAAGAACTCCAAAACAAGTAACATCGCGCTCGCGTCATGATCATCGCATAGCCTGTACCTGCAACTATTGTTCTAGTAATCTGTGAGCCACGAGGACTCAGCAATCCCATAACCATGGGTATCAAGACTAGGAAAGCTTAAAGGGAAAGGAAGGGGTAAAGTGGTGAGGTTGCAGCAGCGACTAAGCATATATGGTGGCTAACCAACGCAAATAAGAGCGAGAAGAGAGCAAGCGGAATGGTCGTGAAGCTAGCAATGATCAAGAAGTGATCCTGAACTCGTACTTACGTCAAACATAACCCAAAACTGTGTTCACTTCCTGGACTCCGCCGAAAAGAGACCATCATGGCTACACACGCGGTTGATGCATTTTACTTCGGATCTGGTGTCAAGTTATCTACAACCGGACGTTAACAAATTCCCATCTGCCCATAACCACGGGCACGGCTTTTGAAAGTTTAAACCCTGCAGGGGTGTCCCAACTTAGCCCATGATAAGATCTCGCGATCAACGAAGGATATACCTTCTCCCAGGAAGACCCGATCAGACTCGGAACCCCGGTTTACAAGACATTTCGACAATGGTAAAACAAGACCAGCAAAGCCACCCGAATGTGCCGACAAATCCTGATAGGAGCTGCACATATCTCGTTCTCAGGGCACACCGGATTGTCCAAACTTCCGGTAGGCCAGCCCAGAGTTGCCCCTGGTGGCCACCGGCGGTTGAAAGGTTGGACCAACACTCACGATGAGCACTGGCCCGGGGGGGATAAAATAAAGATGACCCTCGGGCTCCGGAAACCTATGGGAAAAAAGGGCTAGGTGAGGCAAATGGTAAAACCAAGGTTGGGCCTTGCTGGAGGAGTTTTATTCAAAGCGAACTATCAAGGGGGCCCCATAAATCACCCAACCGCGTAAGGAACGCAAAATCCGGGAACATAACACCGGTATGACGGAAACTAGGGCGGCAAGAGTGGAACAAAACACCAGGCATAAGGCCGAGTCTTCCACCCTTTACCAAGTATATAGATGCATTAATAATATAAGAGATATTGTGATATCCCAACATAATCCTGTCCACCATGGAGCAATCTTCAACTTCACCTACAACTAACAACGCTATAAGAGGGGCTGAGCAAAAGCGGTAACATAGCCAAGTAATGGTTTGCTAGGAAGGATGACAAGGTTAGAGGCTGACATGGCAATTTGGGGGCTTGAAGAGCAAGTGATAGGTAGCACATCATAGCAATAGAACGAAGCAACTAGCATAGCGATGATAGTAGTGAGATCCAGGGTAGCGGTCATCTTGCCTAAAATCCCGCAAGGAAGAAGAACGAGTCCATGAAGAAGATGAACGGGAGTAGTCGAACGAATCCTCACAATCACAACATTACCGGAACTAAGAAGCAACACCGGAAAGAAACAATCAACATGGTAAACACACAAGCATAATCATGGCATAATGCACAATTCAAGTATGATGCATGTCCGGTTTAAAGAGGCATGGCATGGCAAAGTGCAACAAACAATACTACAAGTTAAGTGGAGCTCAATATGCAACGAGTTGCATATTGACAAAACACCACATGGACATATTTAGTTTAATTTCGTTTAAGCTACCAGACAATATTAAAAGTTGTTAAACATGGCAAGAGGTGAAGCATATGAAAATTACCTATCTAGGCAAGTTTAAATGAGGCCAGAACAACAAACAACAATTCCAGAAAATCCCCATATGCAAATTATGAATTTGGTACTGTTCTGCCCTAAACACAATTTTAATGTTGTTAAACAGCAAACTAAAGTGCAGCAAGTTAATCTATGCATTTTTCCACCCCATTTACATATAAAGTTTATTTAAAATGGATCTATGGTTATTTAGTTATGAAATAAATCATTTTAACATGGCATTTATGCAAATTAATTCAAACAACACATTTAAACAATTTTAACATGGGTGAAAGCAGCATATTATGAAACTCGACAAAATTCTAAGCATCTTACATATATAATTTGTTTTAATCCGATGCATGGTTAATGAGTTATTATATGCATGAACAACAGGGATCAATCTGTAAATATGTAGTTTCTCTGGAAAATAGAAGAAAAAATGCAACAGGGAAAAAACGCATGGCCGAATCTGGAGGGGCTGGGGGGCCTCACCCATGGGCTGGGCCCAGTCGGTGCAGGAGGCCCAAGAGGGCGCGAGGCTGGAGGAGGCCGGGGCTAGCTGGCTTCGGCTGGGCCTGGCGCTGGCTGCGGAGCTGGGCGCGACCCACGCGCTGGAGCTGGTCAATGCGCGTGCGAGCGGTCGAGCGAGGCACGGGTCGAGGTGCTCGTCCTCTGCTCGACAGAGAGCAGAGCAGCGGCAGGGACTTGGAGAAAGGCGCGACGATGGGGCGCGGCTGAGGCAAGGTGGCGCGGAGGAGGTCTGGGGATGGGTGGTCCATGGCGGAGGCGGCGAGATCCGGCGGTCACCGGCCGGATCTGACGCGAAACGACAGCGGTGGTGGACTTGGGGATGTGCTCCTTTGAAGAAATTCAGGGAGCAAGAGAGTTCAGAGAGGGGAGACAGGGAGAAAAAGCAGAACAGGAGAAGAGGAAACAGGCACGGCGACATGACCTGCGGGTGCTGCCATCGGAAGAACTCCGGCAGGGCTCGCTGGAGTCGAGGAGGATGGGATCCAGCGGCAGCTCCTCCAGAATCGGGCGGCACAAGAAGCATGACGATGATGGCTTGGGACGGAGGACCCGGTCGAAGCAGGGGGTACATTGCAGAGAAAGCATGGAGGCATCGACGTTGTCTCCCTCGCGGATGCATGCGCGCGGCGGTGCAGACCTCGTCGGGCACGGAGGATGGAGCTGCATCGAGGCAGAAGAAGGCCCCGGGCGGCCATGGTGTTCGTCCATGGAGGTCCCCTGGTGATTGGCGACGGCGGCGCCGGTCGTCGGACGGTGAGGCGAGGAGGAGACCAGGGACGATGTGCTCGGTAGGTGGAGGCATAGATCGAGCAAGAGCTCGTTTGGCAACGAGCGCTCGGGCAGAGGAGATCGGGTGCTGGTTGGTTCAGACGTGGGTGGACTCAGTGGATTTGGATCGGGGCAAGGTGGAGGCTGCCAGTTGGGGATGGATCGACGGGACTGGGTGGCAGGGGAGATCGAGGAAGGAGGAGGCTGCGGCTGGTTGGTCTGGTGAAGAAAATGAGCGGGGGATTTTGGATCGGAGAGGATCCCGAGGGCGAAGGGAGTTGGTCGGGTGGCGGCGGGAGGAATGGGATGGATGGGACATGGGGAGGATTTTTAGGGTTGTCCAAAATAGGCTAGGGTGGACTATATATATGGAAAAGAGCGAAGTTTGGAGCATCCGATCAAAATTAGAGGGTGGAGATAAAATAGGCTTGGGAAGTCCAAATAAGAAACCAAAGATATTTTGTAGATATTTGGGGATGATCTGAATGCAATGGTGATGATTGAGCGGGTCGGGTTCGGGCAAGGTTTCGGACGCGCACGCGAGGGGGTCTGAGAGAGGTTAGGTGGTTTGACAAGAGGGAACCGAAAACACAGTTGGTCTCGAAAGGGTCAACGGACGCAACAGAGGGAAGCGAGGAGCGGCAACTACGAGCGGATGCAAGCTTTATGAAAACATGCAGATGCAATGCGCATGATGCTATGAGATGCATGACAAGAACAAAATGCAAAACAAAAGACACAAACCCAACCACGAAGGAAAATATCATATCGCATCTCCGGAAAAGGCAAGAGTTGGAGTTACAATTATGGAAAGTTACATCCGGGGCGTTACAGTAAGTTGGTCAGTCATAGAGAAGCAATCAATCTTAGCATGATGGGCTAACATCCAGTCCATACCCAAGATGATATTAATGTCTGAAGATTTAAGAGCTATCAAAGACGCAAGGAAAACAAGTCTATCACCATGAATTTAATTCCCATGGCTCACTCTAGAGGTTTGCCCTTTGGATTCCAGAGTTTGAATTACCATGGAGGTGGGCACATCAGAAAATGTGGTGTTATGCAAACGAGCATAGCCCTCGGATATAAATGAATGAGATGCTCCAGTATCGAAAAGAACATATGTCTGATGGTAGTTAACAAGGAGCGTACCAAGAACAACATTGGGGTCATCCTAAGCCTCTTCATTTGAGACACGGTTCACATGGCCACGTGCAGCGGTGGCCGGCTTGGTGTAGTACACCTTCCCTGTTGGCTTGCCACGGCCAACAGCCTTTCCGGACTGGTTGGGTTTGGGGTTGATTAGGGGACACTCTCGCATGTAGTGACCCGGTTCCCCACACTTGAAACATGTCATAGTGCTGGTGCATGGGGGAGCATTGTTAGTTGATCCACCATAAGACTTGGGCGGTGCATACTGCTGGGTTGGACGAGGCGCCTGATAGGATGGCCTCGGCATGAACTTGGGTGGCAGAGCGGTGTTAGGCACCCACACCCGGCGCTTCTGAGAGCCAAAACCGGATGAGGAACTGCTACCTCTTGAGCACTGCATTGGTTTTCCCTTGAACAGGAAAGGGTGATGCAGCAAAGTAGCATAAGTATTTCCCTCAGTTTTTGAGAACCAAAGTATCAATCCAGTAGGAGGCTACAAGCAAGTCCCTCGTACATACACAAACAAATAAGAACCTCGCAACCAATGCGATAAAGGGGTTGTCAATCCCTTAACGTCCACTTGCAAAAGTGAGACCTGATAGAGATAATAATAAGATAAATAGTTTTTGTATTTTTATGATATAGATTGGTAAGTAAAGATTGCAAAATAAAGTAGATCGAAAACTTATATGATGGAAAATAGACCCGGGGGCCATAGGTTTCACTAGTGGCTTCTCTCAAGATAGCATAAGTGTTACGGTGGGTGAACAAATTACTATCGAGCAATGGATAGAAAAGTGCATAGTTATGAGAATATCTAGGCATGATCATGTATATAGGCATCACGTCCGCGACAAGTAGATCGAAACGATTCTGCATCTACTACTATTACTCCACACATCAACCGCTATCCAGCATGCATCTAGAGTATTAAGTTCATAAGAACAGAGTAACGCATTAGGCAAGATGACATGATGTAGAGGGACAAACTCAAGCAATATGATATAAACCCCATCTTTTTATCCTCGATGGCAACAATACAATACGTGCCTTGCTGCCCCTGGTGTCACTGGGAAAGGACACCGCAACATTGAACTTAAAGCTAAGAACTTCTTCCATTGCAAGAGAGAACAATCTAGTTGTCACATCCCTAGCTTTACTTGGCAGTTGGGTTAGCTTGTTGCTGCATCATGTCTAAAATACTGAAAGCTGAACTAAGGAAATTTGAAAGCCTCAAAAACTTACATAAATGAAGTGCAAAAACAATGGAATTTTCATTCTTTGTTTCCAAGATGTCCCTTGGCAATGTTTGGGAATTTTGGCAAGAGCTATATATCAAACCAAAATTTAGAAACATTTTTAAGGATCTAACTTGGGCATTGAATTTAGATCAATACTATATTTGAATTTTAACTTATATTCAAATATATACTGAATATATGTTCAAATAACTGAAACAATTTTATGTGCTTCGGGATAATTCCATTGTGCTAAATAAATTGTTTAGGGGAGTTTTGTCACTGTTTTTGAATTTATTTTATTTAGAAGCAGTGGCAAAAGGTAGTAAATTAAACAAAACAGAAGAAAAATTAAAAAAGAGCAGAGGCCTACCTAACTTACCTGTGCAGCCCAACCCTGCAGAAGGCCCAGCCCACCAGGGGCTTCCTCATCTTCTTCCTCTGGCCAGTAGGCACAGCGAGGCCGTGGCGACAGCACACGCGTCGGCCTCCACCTCCTGCCTGCATGCCTCCTCGTCGATGCACCGGGACAACGCCACACACCCCCTGGACCCTTTCTCACTCTCCCCCGTGCCTTCCCTCTCCTCTGTCTCTCTCCCTCGCTCTCCCCCTCACGCGCCCGAGCATGCCACCATGAGTTGTCGCGCCAACAGCCGCCGCCTTCCCTCCCCGAGCTATCCAGAGCCTCCGCCACCTCGCGCCTCACCTCTGCACCAAAGGAAGGAAGCACAGAGGCCCCGAGCAGCCGCCATTGTCTTCGTCTTCCAGTTCGGCCACCGACAATCGCCGACTCCATTCGCCGTTTCAGCGCATACCCGAGCCCACTGGCCTGCACTGCGAGACCGCCGTGAGCACCTCGCCATTTCCCCTCTCTCCCCCCCCCCTCGATTACGTGTTGTAGCCATCGCTACCATCGAACCCGAGAGCTCGGCTCCGCCGGTGATGACGCCGCCGTGGCTTGAGCTCGACCCAGCCGTGCCCTTGCACCGCATCTTGCTCCTGGTGCCTCGAGGAGGCCGCCTAGCCCCTTTGCTCGCTCGCCTGGTTCCTCTAGCACCGCGCCCGTGCAGGCAGTAGCTCCGGCCGCCGCCCTGCTCACCGCCGTCAGTGATTCCGGCCACCTTAGCACCACCCACCACCACTGGTCGACGCGCCTTGTCGCGCTGCATCTGCAGGACTCAGCCGCGCGAGCTCCCATCGCTGGAGTTGGCTGGACGGGCAACCCCGTCGAGTCCCGATTAGCGTCGCCGGCTAACCGCCGTTCTGGATGACGTGGACACATCATTAGGGGCTAATGCGCCACTAATTAAACTGCACAGACACTGACAGTGGATCCCACCACATTAATTAAGTATAAGATTTATTTCTATTTAGGATTAGATTAAGCACAGTAGGCCCCGGCTATGAGGGTTGACCTGCCCAGTCAGTGTTGACCTGGTCCCACTGGTCAGCCTCTGTTTAGGCCTTGTAATCCTGACATGCGGGACCCACCGGTCAGGTTTGACCAGGAACGGTCTATTGACTAGTGACATCAGCATGACGTGTTGCTGATGCAGTAATGATTTTCTGGGATTTTAAATAAATCAAAATGATTTATTTATCCAGAAAATGTTATAAACTTCTAAAAATCATAGAAATTCAACCGTAGCTCAGAATGAAGTAATTTATATATGAAAAATGATTTATTTGCCTGGATGCTAATCATGGATCGGCTCAATACACAAGATATCCTGGAGAGAAGGCATTGGAATGTCTCTGATTGTAATCATTGTGTGTTGTGCCCCACTCAAACTAAAGAGGACAGGGATCACCTATTCTTCTCACGTAACTTCAGCTGCAGGGTTTGGAATTATCTGCAAGTGTGTTGGCCACATGGTGATAAAATGGCTGCCATTGCCTATGCAGCAAGAAGGGACTTTCAACAACCTTTCTTTGCTGAAGTGGTCTTTCTTGCTTGTTGGAATATCTGGACTGTGAGGAATGATAAAAGTCTTCAGGAACATTAAACCTTCCTTCAGAAGGTGGAGAACATGTTTTATTCATGACATTTCTCTGCTTGCCCATAGGATTAAAGATAAGTATAAGGATGACCTTCTTAGATAGATTGCTTTTTGGCCACCTTGAGGTGAGCACTGTATTCTTTTAGCTTTAGATCTTTTCCTTTTTCTTTTGATGTACATAACACGTATCTTTGTATAGTTAATAAAATTTGAACGAGCTGTGGGGTACTTTACCCTACAGTACCAGGTCAAAAACATATATCAGAAAAACTCAATCTATCCATCTGCACTGGTTTCATGCATGTTAAAGCAACTTAAACCTGCTGTTTATATCAAAGCATGATAATGCACTTTATAAATTCTTAGTTTGAGTTTAAAGTTGAACATTTGTTTCAAAATGACTCAAACCACCCTGATTATAGTTGCATTAGGCCAACACACTCATTTTGCCATGTCATGATCATGCATCATATTGTGCATTGCATTCATTGTGTCTTTTCCTGTTTGCCGGTATTTGTCCCCTCTCAGTAGACGATGTTCCGACGATGAGTTCACTGACACCGATGAAGAGCTATACTATCTTCAGAAGTGCCAGGCAAGGAAAACCCCCTTGTCCATTCCGATACAATCCCACTCTCTCGCTCCTGCTCTCTTTTACTGCATTAGGACAACAACCATACATCTGTTACTTGCTGCAGTAGTTGAACCCCTTATCCTCTGCATGACCTGTCATTGCCACAGTAATTAGATGAAACCCACTAGCATGAGTAGGAGTTGTTTGAGCTCTGATGTGCCTACTCATTCATGCTTGTTTGTCATGCCTGCTACTGCTTAGAGTTGAGTCAGGTCTGATTCATCGGGGATGAATCAGAACATTGTGAACATGTCCTACTGTGTGAGCGCTAAATGTGTGAATACGATTTGGTAAAGGTAGCGGTGAGAGGCCATGTAGGAGTACATGGTGGGTTGTCTCATTGAAGCCGTCCTCAGAACTGAGTTCTGTGTTTGTGATCCATGAACAACTACTACCACACATTGAAATGCTTAAGTGCCCCTCTCGACTTATTAATCCACTTGATCTCTGTCCAGGAGTTGCAACTAGTTTTTGGTGTTTGTAGGTAGTGCTAGTAGTCTACCAAGTGGCACCTGGTACAGGTGGGCTTGGGACAGACTAGGCACAGTGGCACGGTGTACGAAGTGGCACCCAGATGGTGGGCTTGGGAACCCTGCTCACATCGTTTGGGGCCGTGAGTGACACCCCGGCCGGATCTCCTTGCGGATGGAACCCGAATAGGCGATAAACCTACACCAGAGACTTGTGTGGTTAGTCAGGTCGTGGCCGACTCCCTCGCCAGGCTTTCGCTTGAAGGTTGCCGAGATACTCAAGGTGTACATGGTGGTAAGTGGCGAGAGCATGTGTGAAGATGTACACCCCTGCAGGGTTAACATCATCTATTCGAATAGTCGTGTCCGCGGTAAAGGACTTCTGGGTTGCCTATATAGTTCGTACACAAGTGAAAGTTGATAGTATAAAATGCGCAAGATAAGCGTGAGTGCTATGGATGGAGTTCTGTAGGAAGACGGGAGCGAATCCATAGTGGTGTATTGATATGGTGCATATGTGGACTCGTGTGCGCCACCTCAAAAGAGTTACTTGCAGTCGTAGTTCAGGTTAGCCACTGAGTCAAAGCTGGCTTGCGGAAGTTAAACTCCTCCATCCCCTTTGTTGATAATGATGCATATGTAGTTAGTTCTGATGTAAGTCTTGCTGGGTACATTTGTACTCACGTTTGCCTATTTTATGTTTTTGCAGAGACACTTCGGTCTCACTAGTAGTTCCACGTGGACTTCGACGTTTAGCTTGTTACCTCAGCTACGATCTTGTGCCCTCGGCAGGATCTGGTAGATAGCCTGGCTTCTCGGCCTTTTTCATTTGTAGATGTTTGTACTCGGACATGTTAAGCTTCCGCATGTGCTTTGACTTTGTATGCTCTGAATGTTGGGTCATGAGATCCATGCTTGTAATATCTCGCTCCTCGGAGCCTGTTGAATAAAATACTTGAGTTGTAGAGTCATGTTGTGATGCCATGTTGTATTTGCACATATCGAGCATATTGTGTGTATGTTATTGAAATGCTTGGTATGTGTGGGATCTGACTATCTAGTTGTTTATCCTTGGTAGCCTCTCTTACTGGGAAATGTCTCCTAGTGCTTCCACTGAGCCACGGTAGCTTGCTACTGCTCCGGAACACTTAGGCTGGCCGGGCTGTGTCCTTCTTCGATCCTGTGTCTGTCCCTTCAGGGAAATGTCATGCCGTGTCTACCGGAGTCCTGTTATCCTGCTACAGCCCGGATTACCGGAGTCCTCCTAGCCCTGCTGCTACAGCCCGGATTCACTCGCTGAGGACTGACACATTCGTTGCTGGGTCATTTATGCCTGTCCCTGTAAGTTAGCGCCACTTTGGGTTCACGACTAGCCATGTCAGCCCGGGTTCTTTGTCATATGGATGCTAGCGACACTATCATATACGTGAGCCAAAAGGCGCAAACGGTCCAGGGCCTGGTAAGGCGACACCCGTGGGAATACCGTGCGTGAGGCTGAAAAGTGATATGAGGTGTTACAGGCTAGATCAGTGTGGCATAGGATCGGGGTCCTGACACTAGTAGGCCAAACCAAACTGATAATTCAAAGAGACATGCAAAAATAACCAATCATACATAAAAGAATTCAGAGGAGATTCAAATATTTCTCATAGATAAACTTGATCATAAACCCACAATTCATCGGATCTCGACAAACACACTGCAAAAAGAGTTACATCGAATAGATCTCCAAGAAGATCGAGGAGAACATTGTATTGAGATTCAAAGAGAGAGAAGAAGCCATCTAGCTAATAACTATGGACCGGAAGGTCTGTGGTAAACTACTCACACTTCATCGGAGAGGTTTTGGCGTTGATGTAGAAGCCCTTCGTGATCGATCCACCCTCTGGCAGAGCGCCAAAAAATGCTCCAAGATGGGATCTCATGGGTACAGAAGGTTGCGGCGGTGGAAATAGGGTTTCGTGGTGCTCCTGGATGTTTCTAGGGTATGCAAGTATATATAGGCGAAGGAAGTCGGTCAAGGGAGCCACGAGGGGCCCCCGAGGCTGGGGGGCGCGCCCACCTCCTGGGTTGCGCCCTCCAGCCTCTTGTCTTCCTCGCTTGCTTCTTGACGTCCACTCCAACTCTTCTGGATTGCATTTGTTCTGAAAATAACTCTCCCGAAGGTTTCATTCCATTTGGACTCCGTTTGATATTCCTTTTCTGCGAAACACTGAAATAGGCAAAAAAAACAACAATTTGGGCTAGGCCTCCGATTAATATGTTAGTCCAAAAAATGATATAAAAGTGTATAGTAAAGCCCATTAACATCCAAAACAGGTAATATAATAGCATGGAACAATCAAAAATTATAGATACGTTGGAGACGTATCAAGCATCCCCAAGCTTAATTCATGCTCGTCCTCGAGTAGGTAAATGATAAAAAAAAGAATTTTTGATGTGGAATGCTACCTAGCATATTTGTCAATGTAATTTTCTTTATTGTCGCACGAATGTTCAAATCAAAATGATTCAATATAAAAGTTCATATTAACAGAAAAATAGTAATACTTCAAGCATACTAACAAGTAATCATGTCTTATCAAAATAACATAGCCAAAGAAAGCTTATCCCTACAAAATCATATAGTTAGGCTATGCGTCATTTTCATCACACATAATACTCCCGTCATGCACAACCCCGGTTTCAGCCAAGCAATTGATTCATACTTTTTAACGCGCTTCAGCCTTTTTCAACTCTCATGCAATACATGAGTGTGAGCCATGGATATAGCACTATGGGTGGAATAGAATATGATGATGGAGGTTGTGTGTAGAAGACAAAAAAGGAGAAAGTCTCACATTGACGAGGCTAATCAATGGGCTATGGAGATGCCCATCAATTGATGTCTACATGACGAGTAGGGATTTCCATGCAACGGATGCACTAGAGCTATAAATGTATGAAACCTCAACAAAAGAAACTAAGTGGGTGTGCATCCAACTTGCTTGCTCACGAAGACCTAGGGAATTTTGAGGAAGCCCATCATTGGAATATACAAGCCAAGTTCTATAATGAAAAATTCCCACTAGTATATGAAAGTGACAATATAGGAGACTCTTTGTCATGAAGATCATGGTGCTACTTTGAAGCACAAGTGTGGAAAAAGGATAGTAACATTGTCCCTTCTCTCTTTTTCTCTCATTTTTTGGTGGGCTTCTTTGTCCTCTTTTTTTTATTTGGGCTTCTTTGGCCTCTTTTATTGTTCATAAAGTCTGGAGTCTCATGGGGGAATCATAGTCTCCATCATCCTTTTCTCACTTGGGACAATGCTCTAATAATGAAGATCATCACACTTTTATTGATTTACAACTCAAGAATTACAACTCAATACTTAGAACAAAATATGACTCTATGTGAATGCCTCGGGCGGTGTACCGCGATATGCAATGAATCAAGAGCGACATGTATGAAAGAATTATGAAGGTGGATTTTCCACAAATATGATGTCAACTACATGATCATGGAAAAAGCAATATGACAATGATGGAGCATGTCAAAATAAACAAAATGGTGGAAAGTTGCATGGCAATATATCTCAGAATGGCTATGGAAATGCCATAATATGTAGGTATGGTGGCTGTTTTGAGGAAGATATAAGGAGGTTTATGTGCGATAGAGCGTATCGTATCACGGGGTTTGGATGCACCGGCGAAGTTTGCACCAACTCTCAAGGTGAGAAAGGGCAATGCACGATACCGTTAGAGGCTAGCAATGATGGAAGGGTAAGAGAGCATATAATCCATGTACTCACATTAGTCATAAAGAACTCATATACTTATTGCAAAAGTTAATTAGCCCTTGAAGAAAAGTACTACTACGCATGCTCCTAGGGGAAGGGTTGGTAGGAGTTAACCATCGCGCGATCCCGACCTCCACTCATAAGGAAGGCAATCAAAGAGCACCCCATGCTACAAATTTCTTACACAACTTTTACCATACGTTCATGCTACGGGACTTGCCAACTTTAACACAAGTATTTCTCAATTTCCTAATTACCCAACTAGCATGACTCTAACATTACCACCTCTATATCTCAAAACAATTGTCAAGTATCAAATTGATCATAGTGTTCACTGCACTTTCTATGATAGTTTTTATTATACCCAACTTGGATGCCCGTCATATTAGGACTAATTTTATAACCAAAGAGAATACCATCCTTTTTATAAAATACTCTCAAAATAATATAAGTGAAGCATTAGAGATCAATAATTTCTATAAAATAAAACCACCGACGTGCTCTGAAAAGATATAAGTGAAGCACTAGAGCAAAATTGTCTAGCTCAAAAGATATAAGTGAAGCACATAGAGTATTCGAATAAATTCCGATTCATTTGTGTCTCTCCCAAAAGGTTTGTACAGCAAGGATGATTGTGGTAAACTAAAAGGCAAAGACTCATATCATACAACACGCTCCAAGCAAAACACATATCATGTGGTGAATAAAAATATAGCTCCAAGTAAAGTTACAAATAGACGAAGACGAAAGAGGGGATGCCTTCCGGGGCATCCCCAAGCTTAGGCTTTTGGTTGTCCTTGAATTTTTACCTTAGGGTGCCTTGGCCATCCCCAAGCTTAGGCTCTTTCCACTCCTTATTCCATAGTCCATCAAATCTTTACCCAAAACTTGAAAACTTCACAACACAAAACTCAACAGAAAATCTCATGAGCTCCGTTAGTGCAAGAAAGCAAACCACCACTTTAAGGTACTGTAATTAACTCATTCTTTATTTATATTGGTGTTATACCTACTGTATTAGAACTTATCTATGGTTCATACCCCCCCCCCCCGATACTAGCCATAGACTCATCAAAATAAGCAAACAACACACGAAAAACAGAATCTGTCAAGAATAGAACAGTCTGTAGTAATCTGTAACTTTCGAATACTGCTGGAACTCTAAATATCCTACAAAAATAGGAAGTCCTAGTCAATTTGTGTATTAATATAATGCAAAAATAATCAACTAAAAAGCATGTTTCTGTGATTTATTAAAATTATTCTCATGCGCACAAAAGTTTCTATTTTTCAGCAAGATCAAATTAACTATCACCCAAGATGATCCTATAGGTTCTACTTGGCACAAACACTAATTAAAACATAAAACCACATCTAAACATATGCTAGATGAATTATTTATTGAATAACAGCAAGGAAAAATATTGGGTTGTCTTCCAATAATATCTTTCTTTAAAGCCTTTTAGCTAGGCATTGATAATTTTAATGATGCTCACATCAAAGACAAGAATTAAAGCACAAAGTGAGCATCATAGAACACATGATAAACACATGTAGGTCTAACATACTTCCTATGCATAGGCATCTTATATAAAATCAAATTATCATAGCATGCAAAAAACAAGAATATGCAAGGAAACGGAAAGGAACATTAGCAATCTCAACATAACGAGAGGTAATTTAATAACATGAAAATTTCTACAACCATATTTTCCTATCTCATAATAATTACATCTGGGATCATAAGCAAATTCAACAAAATAGCTATCACATAAAATATTCTCAACATGATCCACATGCATGCAAAGTTGACACTCCTCCAAAATAGTGGGATTAACATTAACTAAAGTCATGACCTCTCCAAACCCACTTTTATCAAAAAATTCATAAGATTGAATATTCTCCAAATATGCGGGATCTAAAGTTGACACTCTTCCAAACCCACTTTCAATAATATTCCAAACACTATTTACAATCTCATATTCTTCATGGGGCTTAAATAGATTTTCAAGATCATAAGAAGAGTCACCCCAATCATGATCATTGCAACAAGTAGTAGACATAGCAAAAGTAGCATCCCCAAGCTTAGGATTTCAGATATTATTAGCACAATTGACATCAAGATAATTTAAAATAAAATCCTTGCAATCATGCTTTTTATTCAAGGAACTATCATGAATCTCTTCATAAATTTCTTCATCAGAAATTTCAGATTCACAAATTTGAAGCAAAACCTCATCAAGATAATCTAGTGCACTCAAATCACTAGGATTTGGTTCATTGTAATTGGATCTCTTAGAAAGATTGGCAAGCGGATGAGGATCCATAGATATTAGGTTCTCTGTTTAGCAATAAACAAGCAACTATTCCGACCAAACGAGCCAAGTAAAACATCAAAGCAAACGAAAAGACAAACAGAAGATGGCGAATAAAATGGCAAGGGTGAAGCGGGGGAGAGGAAAATGAGAGGCAAATGGAAAATAATGTAATGCGAGGGTGAAGAGTTTGTGATGGGTACTTGGTATGTCTTAACTTGTGCGAAGACCTCCCCGGCAACTGCGCCAGAAATCCTTCTTGCTACCTCTTGAGCACTGCGTTGGTTTTCCCTTGAAGAGGAAAGGGTGATGCAACAAAGTAGTGTAAGTATTTCCCTCAGTTTTTGAGAACCAAGGTATCAATCTAGTAGGAGGCTACACGCAAGTCCCTCGTACCTACACAAACAAATAAGAACCTCGCAACCAACGCGATAAAGGGGTTGTCAATCCCTTCATGTCCACTTGCAAAAGTGAGATCTGATAGAGATAATAATAAGATAAATATTTTTGGTATTTTTATGATGTAGATTGGAAAGTAAAGATTGAAAAATAAAGTAGATCGGAAACTTATATGATGGAAAATAGATCCGGGGGCCATAGGTTTCACTAGTGGCGTCGCTCAAGATACCATAAGTATTACGGTGGGCGAACAAATTACTGTTGAGCAACTGATAGAAAAGTGCATAGTTATGAGAATATCTAGGCATGATCATGTATATAGGCATAACGTCCGCGACAATTAGATCGAAGCAATTCTGCATCTACTACTATTACTCCACACGTCGACCGCTATCCAGCATGCATCTAGAGTATTAAGTTCATAAGAACAGAGTAACGCGTTAGGCAAGATGACATGATGTAGAGGGATAAACTCAAGCAATATGACATAAACCCCATATTTTTATCCTCGGTGGCAACAATACAATACGTGCCTTGCTGCCCCTGCTGTCACTGGGAAAGGATACCGCAAGATTGAACCCAAAGCTAAGCACTTCCCCCATTGCAAGAAAGATCAATCTAGTAGGCCAAACCAAACTGATAATTCGAAGAGACTTGCGAAGATAACCAATCATACATAAAAGAATTCAGAGGAGATTCAAATATTTCTCATAGATAAACTTGATCATAAACCCACAATTCATCGGATCTCGACAAACACACCGCAACAAGAGTTACATCGAATAGATCTCCAAGAAGATCGAGGAGAACATTGTATTGAGATTCAAAGAGAGAGAAAAAGTCATCTAGCTAATAACTATGGACCTGAAGGTCTATGGTAAACTACTCACACTTCATCAGAGAGGCTTTGGCGTTGATGCAGAAACCCTCCGTGATTGATGAGCGCCGAAAAAGGCCCCAAGATGGGATCTCACAGGTACAGAAGGATGCGGTGGGGGAAATAGGGTTTTGTTGTGCTCCTGGATGTTTTCAGGGTATGCAAGTATATATAGGTGAAGGAAGTCAGTCAGGGGAGCCACGAGGGGCCCATGAGGGTGGGGGGCGCCCTCCTGCCTCGTCGCTTCCTCGCTTGCTTCTTGACGTCCACTCCAAGTCTCCTGGATTGCATTTGTTCCAAAAATAACTCTCCCGAAGGTTTCATTCCGTTTGGACTCCGTTTGATATTCCTTTTCTGCGAAACACTGAAATTGGCAAAAAAAAACAACAATTTGCGTTGGGCCTCCTGTTAATAGGTTAGTCCCAAAAATGATGTAGAAGTGTATAGTAAAGCCCATTAACATCCAGAACGGGTAATATAATAGCATGGAACAATCAAAAATTATAGATACATTGGAGACTTATCAAGAATCAGTGTCACGGCTGTGCTTGCATGTAGCTTCGAAGTCAGTGTGACCTGTCTTAGCACTCATAGCCTTGTTCACTAGCTTCTGGAAGGAAGTGCACTCGTGTAGTCGGAGATCACAGTGAATCTCAGGGCCAAGTCCCTTGCAGAACCTCTCCTGCTTCTTCCCGTCGGTGGATACTTCCTTAGTTGCATAACGTGCTAAGTTTCCAAACTCTATGCTATATGCATCTATAGTGAGTCTGCCCTGGGTGAAACTAAAGAACTCCTCCCGCTTACGATCCATTAGACCTTCCGAGATGTGTTGCTCACGGAAAGCCTCACTGAACTCTGCCCAAGTGGTGACCTGGCTAACTGGGCGCGTGGCCTCATAGTTCTCCCACCACAGGCTAGCGGGGCCTTCAAGATGATAGGCAACATATGTGACCTTGTCAGCTTCGGCTACGTGTGTACAGCATAGCTTGTGGGTAATGCCGCAGAGCCAATCATTGGCGTCGAGGGGCTTGACGGAGTGATGGAAGGTGGGTGGGTGTAACTTGATGAAATCACTGAGAGACACAAAGTCGTTCCTCTGGTGTAGTGTTGTGTTCTTCTCAATGCGTTCAGCAAACGGTTGGTATCACGTTTGTTCCTCCAAGCCTCCAGCATGACCTCGGACAAGGAAGGAGGATGAGGCAGATTCACATCTCGAGCCCCACTGCCTTCGGCCTGCTCCGGGGCAGTAGGGTTGTTGCGGGTGTTGACCATCCTAGGAAAACAAGACAATGGTTTAGACAAGGATGACAAAAATCCAGACATAGAAGTGCAGAATGTACTGGATGACTCGGAATGCAAGATCATCATCCGTATGACATGGAAATACAGAAACTGCCATATTTATTCCATTGGTCATACACACCATACACGGTTTAGTACAAGACCAAACTGAAGTACATCTGCGGTGAAAGGAAGATTACATCTCATCGGAGGCATCCCAAGGTCCTATACATTATTTTTCTACACCTCCGGAATCTAGTACACACTACGTGATATTCCACAAGACGCACAGGACTGTGGAAATACAACTACTACAAACTACTAGTGTCATGATCTAGCTCAGTCATCTCCGGCTCCGTAGTAGTCCTCATAGAGATCCTACGCATAGCCTGGAAGCAGGACATGTGGATCCGAAAACTCACGATCACGTCGGGTCTATGGACCATACGGACTCGGATGAGGCCTTGGTCCCTTGAAGGGTGGAAGACGGCGCCCATGCGGAGGCGTGATACCTCAAACATCTCCATAATCCATGCGAGCTAGAAGACATGTGCAGACAGGGTACAAGTCAGACATATCCAGGTAACCGGTCTGCACAGCTGGTGCCAGCCGTGTCAAGGTAGCCCAGTGTTCCTGGCGGGTGTTCTACAACTCCATGCGTAAGGCACGGTTCTCTCAGTCTGTCTCCTCCAACATCTCAGTAGTAGTGCGAAGAAGTGGCTCCTCGTGAGAAGCATCATCATATAGCCCAGTGTAATAGCCCTCTTGGCCAGTGTGTGCCGTCGGCAGGTAGCGGAACTCAGTATCATTCAGCGATGCATACCCAGCTCGGATGATGGAGATCGTAGAGTAGGAAGCATCCTGCATGGACATCTCCACGGTGATACCAAGCCCATAAGACCAGTGCAGAGGCTCGGTAGAACCGGGATAAGATGGGAAGATCCTCACAGTGCAGATAAACTGACTCTGATTGAAGTCACGAAAATGCTCCTCGATGATATATTTAGGATACCATCTGTAGCCTGTCTCAGTCATCACCCGTACTAACATGGCCGTGTGCCCGGGCACGTCAATGCCGCGGGTCATTCGAACCACCTGGTGAACAGTGCGAGAGGACATATGAAACACCAAGTAATTCAAAGACATTAGAATTTATAGCAGAAATTGGACAGCATAACGGCTGTAAATGCTCAAAAAGGATTTTGAGACACTTTGCAAAGGATTTCATAGACACTCAACAACATCATATCAAGGTTCTGGGTCCAATTTAGCAACACACTAAATTAGTAGAACTGAACTGGGGCTTGTAACCATCAACCCTATAAGTTACTATGAATTAGTAACACGTGAACCTGATAGAGAGAAGATATCCTAGTCCTTAACCCCCGGTGGAAAGAATGGACTGACTCAGATCAGAATGCCACGAGGTAAAGGAGTTAAAAGAGCCTTACGTTCCATTCCATAATCAATTCCCCTACATATAACTAAAGAATTTCTAGACTCAACATCGACCAGTTTGGCTTGAAGGACCTACAGGTAGTCGGGCTCTGATGCCAACGTTGTCAGGACCCCGATCCTATGCCGCATTGATCTAGCATGTAACACTCCATATCACTTTGCGGCCTCACACACGGTATCCCCACGAGTGTCGCCTTACCATGCCCGGGACTGTTTGCGCCTTTTGGCACACGTATATGATAGTATCGCTAGCATCCATATGACAAAGAACCCGAGCTAACATGGCTAGTCGTGAACCCATAGCAGCACTAACTTGCAGGGACATGCATACGTGACCCAGCAACGAACGTGTCGATCAACAGCGAGTGAATCCCAAGTCGTAGCAAGCTACAAGGACTACGAGGATCACCGCGTGACATTTCCCCGAAGGGACAGACACACGAACAAAGAAGGACACATGCTGGCCAGCCTAAGTGTTCCGGAGCAGTAGCAAGCTACCATGGCTCAGTGGAAGCACTAGGAAACATTTCCCGGTAAGAGAGACTACCAAGGATAAACAAGTAGATAGTCTGATCCGACACATACCAAGCATTTCAATCATACACGCAATATGCTCGATATGTGCAAATACAACATGGCATCACAGCAAAACTGTACAACTCAAGTACTTTATTTAAAGGCTCTAGAGAGCCATACATATCATTCATACAGATAGGGGTCACACGACCCAGCATTCAAGTCATACAAACATACAAGCCATAAGCGGAAGCAACATGTCTGGGTACAGACATCTAGAAAATAAAAAGGCTTGAGGAAGCCTAAATATCCTACAAGGGTCCACCATGTGCCCAGGATCACCACCTGGACCTCAAGCTACTCGTCGATATCAAGGTCTACGTAGAACCCATCAGAAGGGGTTGCAGCATCTTCTGTAAAACTTATATTAAGCAAACATGAGTACAAAGGTACTCAGCAAGACTTACATCAGAACCTACATACATGCACATTATCAAGAAGGGATGGTGGGGTTATTGCAGCAAGCCAGCTTTGACTCTTGGCTAAACTATCTTACGAGACACCAACTTGTAATTGTTTTGCACACTCGAGTGGACTACACACCACTTCAATACACAACCAAGGATCCACCACCGTCATCCTACGGAAGGGCCATCCTCGGTACTCACACTTATCTTGAGGAATTTAGTAGTTTCCATTTACTTGTCTATAAACTGTATAGGCAACCAAGAAGTCCTTTACCGCGGACACGGCTATTTGAATAGACGATGTTAACCCTGCAGGAGTGTACTTCGTCATACACGCTTCCACCACTTATCGCCGTTTACACGACATGTACTCGGCAACCTTCAAGCGGAAGCCCAATGAGAGTGTCGGCCATAGCCTACCTAAACACTCAAGTCTCTAGTCCAGGCTCATCGCCTATCCAGGTGCCATCCGCAATGAGTCCGGCCAAGGTTTCCACATACGGCCCCGAACAATGTGTGTAGGGTTCCCGAGATACCAAACAAGCATCCGGTACACCATGCCACATACCTATCGCATCACCGCCCACCCTGAGGGTCAGCGCTGCCCACGGCCTCCAACATTTTACAAACACCAGAAAATACTTGCAACTCCTGGACAGAGGACTAGGGTGGTTAACAAGCCGAGAGGGTCCATTGGTTTCGGGCCCAATGCATGGTAGTAGCTGCTTATTAAATCACACATACAAATCTCAGTGCTTAAGGATGGTTCCAATGAAACAACCCGCCATGTACTCCTACATGGCCTCTCATCGATACCTTTACCATATCGTGTTCAACACATCACTCTCATTACCAACAAGATCATTTCACTCTAGCCCATCACCCAGATGAGCCACACCTGACACAACTCTAAGCATAGCAGACATAGCAAGGTAGGATACACAATCATGGCTCAATCAACTCCTACACATGCCGGTGGGTTTCATCTAGTTACTGTGGCAATAACAGGTCATGCAGAGGAAATGGTTTCAACTACCGTAGCACATAGCAGTTTGAAACGCGTTGTCTTAAATGCAGTAAATGAGAGTAGGAGCGAGAACATGGGATTGTATCGGTAAGATCAATTGGTTGGTTGCTTGCCTGGCAGGTCCGTAGTCTGATACTGGTCTTCGTTCGGGTACTCGCGGTATTCTTTCGGGGCAGAACCTACCACGGAGAGCACCGATATACAATCAATATCAAATAGAGTGCAACAATATGATGCATGCATGAGACATGGCACAATGAGTGTATTGGGCTAATGCAACTATGACCAGATGAGTTTGAGCCATTTTGAACCAAGGATTCAAATTCCAAACTCATATGTGATCTTAAATAGTGCTTTATCATTTTTTGCACTAAACAGCAAGTTAGCTTGTTTAGACATGCATGAAACCAGCATAGATGGATAGATTGGATTTTTCTGATCATTTTCTATATATAACACTTTGCATTTGGAGTTACAGATTAATTTCTATGATTTTTGAAGTTAGCACTATTTTCTGAAATTTCCTGAATAAGAATAAATCCAAAAAAGTGAGTTACTGCGTCAGCATTGCGTCAGCAGGTCAACAGGGGCATCTAGGTCAAACCTGACCAGTGGGACCCACTGGTCAGTGTCTCTGTTAATTAACTAAGTTAATTAGGATTAGCTTAATACTAAACTAGGTTTGACCAAATGGCAGGGCCCACATGTCAGTGACCCACGGGAGTCAAACCCCTGGTCAAACTGCGCAGACTTGCCGGCGTTTGGCTGCCGGTGATATCCAGACGTGGCGGAGGTGCGGGTTTCACACTCCAGTGACCACAAGGATGGTGGGGGCCATCTACAGGTAGCTGGGAGCAAGCCGCGTCGAGGGGTGGTGGTTGTTGAGCTCAAGGTCACCGGAAACGATGTCAGCGACGAGCTTTGCGGCTGCCGGAGTTCGGGCAAGGTCGAACTCGTCGCTGTGCTGGTCATGGAGGCTCGAGGCCAGCTCCTACGTGGCCTAGGAGGTGATGTGAAGTCAGTGGACATGGCGGTGTGGCTGTTGGGTAGCTGGAGCTACGTCGGCGATGAGCTCAAGCGGCGGCGCATGTGGTGGTGCTCGTTGTAGTCGAAGCAGTGGACGATAGCGAGAACGGAGAGGATAGGAAGGGGCAGAAGCTCAGGACAGTCATGATGAGCTAGATGGCGTGGTCGGGGACGAGCTACAACAGCGGTGACGGCGAAGGGGATCTCCGGCGAAGGGGCAGAGTCCGGCGAGGTCGGTGCGGTGGCTCCGGGGAGATCGAGCGCTCGGGGCTTGTCTGCTTGATGAAGAGGAGCGTGGCAGAGCTGCTGGACATGGCGAGGTAGCATAGAGACGACGGTGGCCGCATCTACGACGGCGAGGCGGTTGCATCTGTGTCGGCCATGGTGGGGGAGAGCGAGGGAGAGGCGTTGGGGGCGAATGTGTCAGCGTTGAGGGAACATGGGTCCCCAGACTTGCCTTCTTGCGGCCCGCGACATGGCTCCACCAGTAGCCCAGTATGGCCCATCTTCATCAACCAAACACTCAAGACCCTCCCGAGGGGCCAAGCCTCACGGGGAGAACGACACAAGGCCTCCTCAGGAGCGGCCTCACCAGGCAGGCTCGCGAGGAGGTGGAGAGATCAAGGCAAAGGGTACCTCGCGACGTTCCTGTGATGCAAGCCATGACGACCAAGGCCAGGTGGGTGCCAGCGTGCAGTGTCCTTGTTTCCCATTTGGTGCTAAGGGGGCAAGCGCATGCGTGGAGTACCGAGGCATCAGGGAAAGGTTTCCATATCTGTGCAACAAGACCAAGACTAGCAGGACGGCAGGAAAGAGGTCACCGTGGAGCCCAAGACGGCGTTACCACCAGCGCCTTTGATAGGCAAAGACCACGTTTAGTCAGGATAGCTTGTACTCGTTGTCCCCTTTCAAATTGGCCGTTGTTGGATCCCTTCCCGCTCAATATTTGGGAAGAGGACCAGGGCCTCTATAAATAGGGCTAGCCACCGTAGTAGAAGCGACGGATCAATTCCTCCCCGAGCAAACCACACCAGCTCAAGAACACCTCTCCTTGCGAGGCTGTTCTTCCCTTTAACTGTTCACCATCAGCCAAAGAGGCAATCCATCACCCCCACACAGGAGTAGGGTATTACACCAGAACGGTGGACCGAACCTGTATAAATCTTGTGTCTCTTGTGCTGTGAGTTCATCAATCTAAGCTTAGGGATCGCGGCGAGGCTGAGAGCGAGATTCGGTAGGGGGAAATCTTCGTGCGTACCCCAGTGTTCGAACCTCAAGGGTTTTGATGGAACCCAAAATCCGACATTTGGCATGCCAGGTAGGGGTGCACCGAAGTCTTCCTTCCGCTGATCTGCATCCCACCGCTTCATCGCATCCATGTCTGACGCTTGCCGCGCCCGTACCTAGCGTCGGGCTGCTCTCACTGCACGCGTCGCCCTGTCGGCGGACCTCCCCGTTGTTTTCCGTCGCCTGCCGCCAACGATGCCACCGGCCCGGCGGGGAATGAGCAGCAAGCATCCTTGCGGCAACCATCGGTGTGGCGGGGCGGCCGCACCGCCACTCCGTCACTGACCCCGGTCGGTTCATCATCCCATGCTCATCGCGCCCCCACAGACGTCCAGGCGGCACTGCTTCTGGCACATGAGCTCCTGCATTACCGCCCCGTCGATGACCTCTATGAAGAATGGCTCGCTCACATCACCGAGCTCGTTAGCGCCGTCCCTCTCACTGTCTCACCCTCCGCCAGGTATGGGCGACGCGGCTCATGGAGCGCCTCCACCACCTCTTCCCCTAGACGGCGCCCTGGCTCCAAGGCGTGCGGCCCCTAGACGTGACCCACCGCATCCAGCGCCCACGCGAGAAGAATGAAGCTGCCAAGAAATCCCACGGCCTCCAGAAGGCGCCCCTGTGCTCCCTGCACCAGCACAACAAGACCGCGTACTGCCTTTGGCGGCGGTGCGCGGGCACCATCTAGAGCGAGCTCTGCATCAGCAAAGGGCACCGGTCACCACTGCAGGCTGCTGCGCCTTCATCCTCGAGCTGCGTAGCATCGCCTGGCCAGGCAAGTTCAAGCCGGACCTGCCTCCTCGCTACGACGGTACCCCCTACCATGCGGAGTTCTTGCAGCTCCACGAGCTGAGCATCGAGGCGGCCAACAAAGACGAGTATGTCATGGCGAACTGGTTTCCCTTGGCACTCAAGGACGGTGCCCGCTCGTGGCTCCTGAACCTGCCTCCCGGCTCGATCTCTTCCTAGGACGAGATGCGCAACCGCTTCATCGCCAACTTCCAGGGAACTCGCGACCGCCCCCCGGCCGCGGGTGACCTGCGCCGCATCAAGCAATAGCCTGGGGAGACCCTGCAGAAATACATCCAGTGCTTCAACAGTGTCCGCCTCAAGATCCCCAAGGTGACGGACGAGGCCATTATCTTAGTGTTCTCTGATGGCGTCCGTGACGTCAAGATGAAGGAGGATCTCGCCATCCACGAGGAGTTGTGCACATTGTAGGACCTTGAAGTATGTCTAAAGGGGGGGTGATTAGACTACTTGACCAATAAAAACTTAACCTTTTCCCAATTTTAGAGTTTGGCAGATTTTAGTTATTTTAGGACAAGTCAAGCAATCATCACACAATTCAAGCAAGCATGCAAAGAGTGTATAGGCAGTGGAAATTAAAGCATGCAACTTGCAAGAAAGTAAAGGGAAGGGTTTGGAGGATTCAAACGCAATTGGAGACACGGATGTTTTTGGCGTGGTTCCGATAGGTGGTGCTATCGTACATCCACGTTGATGGAGACTTCAACCCACGAAGGGTAACGGCTGCGCGAGTCCACGGAGGGCTCCACCCACGAAGGGTCCACGAAGAAGCAACCTTGTCTATCCCACCATGGCCGTCGCCCACGAAGGACTTGCCTCACTAGCGGTAGATCTTCACGAAGTAGGCGATCTCCTTGCCCTTACAAACTCCTTGGTTCAACTCCACAATCTTGTCGGAGGCTCCCAAGTGACACCTAGCCAATCTAGGAGACACCACTCTCCAAGAAGTAACAAATGGTGCGTTGATGATGAACTCCTTGCTCTTGTGCTTCAAATGATAGTCTCCCCAACACTCAACTCTCTCTCATAGGATTTGGATCTGGTGGAAAGAGGGTTTGAGTGGAAAGCAACTTGGGGAAGGCTAGAGATCAAGATTCATATGGTAGGAATGGAATATCTTGGCCTCAACACATGAGTAGGTGGTTCTCTCTCAGAAATGGTAAGTTGGAAGTGTAGGTTCGTTCTGATGGCTCTCTCCACGAATGAAGAGGAGGTGGAGGGGTATATATAGCCTCCACACAAAATCTAACCGTTACACACAATTTACCAAACTCGGTGGGACCGAATCGTTAAACTCGGTCGGACCGATTTAGTAAACCTAGTGACCGTTAGTGATTTTCGGTGGGACTGACATGCATCTCGGTGAGGCCGATTCGGTTAGGGTTAGGGCATAACGTAATCTCGGTGAGACCGATTACACAAACTCGGTGAGACCGATTTGGTAATAAGCTTTCCAGAGAGTTGGTCAGGTAAACTCGGTGGGACCGATTTGCTCTTTTCGGTGAGACCGAAATGTTACAAAAAGGAAACAGAGAGTTTACATTGCAATCTCGGTGGGACCGATCGCTCACTTCGGTTAGACCGAAACGTTACGAAGGGAAACAGAGAGATTGCAACCCCATCTCGGTGAGACCGAGATCCCTATCGGTAAGACCGATTTGCTTAGGGTTTGTGGCAGTGGCTATGACTTTTGGAATCGGTGGCGCCGGATAGAAAGAATCGGTGTGACCGATTTTGGCTTTAGGTTTAGGTCATTTGTGGATGTGGGAAAGTAGTTGAGGGTTTTGGAGCATATCACTAAGCACATGAAGCAAGAGGCTCATTAAGCAACACCTCATCCCTTCTTGATAGTATTGGCTTTTCCTATAGACTCAATGTGATCTTGGATCACTAAAATGTAAAATGAAGAGTCTTGAGCTTTTGAGCTTGAGCCAATCCTTTGTCCTTAGTATTTTGAGGGATCCACTTTCATCATCCATGCCATGCCATTCATTGAGCTTTCCTGAAATAATAGTCTTGGAATAGCATTAGCTCAATGAGCTATATGTTGTTATGAATTACCAAAACCACCTAGGGATAGTTGCACTTTCAATCTCCCCCTTTTTGGTAATTGATGACAACATATAGATCAAAGCTTCGACAAATGATAATAAAATTTAAATAACATCGTCGCTTTGAGAAGTATGTGATAAGCAAGAGCTCCCCCAAAATTTGTGCATAGTTTTAGATTTGCTTTGGACTACAAATGCACAATGAATTAGGCTCATGGGTTACTCTTCCATGTCACATACATCTTGGTGGAGCGCTCAAAATAATAAACAATGAATACATGCACTCATCACCAAGCATAGTGAGTGATCACATAAGATAGATAGGATAATATCAAGCATGCATAAGTGTAGCTTATGATCAAACACATGATCATCAATGTCTCACAAGCATAGTATCTCAACCAAAAGCAAACAAAGATTGAAAAACCACCAAATAAAGCAAGAGAGAACAAAAGCAACACTCTCTCTCTCGAAGCCTATGATCTATACATTTTCTCCCCCTTTGGCAACAAGTTACCAAAAAGTTCATAGAAAATGCATAGTGCTAGATCGACTCTCAGGCTTGATCTTCTGGTGGTGGTGTAGAGATGGCTCCTTGGATGAAGGCTTCAGTTGAAGTGGATGGAGCTGGAGGAGTTGGTGCTGGAGCTGGTTGCACTGGAACTGTAGGGGCAGTGGCTGGTGCTGAAGTTGTTGCTCTAGTGTCTGTCACTGGCACTGCAACTGACCTCTGGGCTCTGGGCACTCTGGCAAACACATTGGTGGTAGTCTTGCCCTTCCTCTCCTGCATGTCATCCTGCAGCTGCTCCACAACTGACTGAATCTCAGTTACCTTGACATCTAGATCATAGAATTTTTGTTCCATGATTCTTTTCAGGCTCTCCTGGTTTTGAGTTAGGGTGGCCAACCCCTTCTCAATCCTCAGAGATGATGCTATCAAGTAACCAAGCTGCTCCTGTTTGGTTTTCAAGAAATATTCAGATGCCTCCTCTTGAGTTGGCATCTTGGCAGCCTTCTCCCTCTTTGCCTTCTCCTTCTTCTCCTGAGCTTGAACTGATTGTGGATCATCTTCATTCATGACAACCTCATTGTCCTCAAAGTCTGGATAAAGTGGAAAGTGTTCCTTATCCAACTGATATTTTCCTGTGCCCATCTTTGAGTTTATCAATTCTTGAATCTGAGGTGCATATCCACAGCTCCTCTTCTGATCTGCTGCAGTCCTCTTGATTGTTTCAATGATCAGGCTCATGACTTTGAACTTCTGTGGCACATCAAACACATGCAACATGTTGATGGCATGCCCTCTGATCATGTTATGGTCACCAGACTTGGGCAACAAAGTGTGCCTCAGAATCCAATTTATGGTTGGCAACCCTGACAGCAGAAAGTGAACTGATCCAAACTTGTGAGTCTCTAATGCCTTGTCTGGAATTTCCTTGTACATGTGAGCCATTGAATTGTGACCCAACTTCTTCTTTGCATAAATGTCTAGGTCATCCTCATTCTCCTTGGGGGCATTGATCAGACTTGCCCATTCTTCAATAGTGGACTGGTACCTTGTACCTTCAGACATCCAAACTATTCTTCCATCTGGGTAAAAGTGTGCTGTGGAGTAGAACTGCATGATAAGCTCATCATTCCAGTTGGTGAACTTCTGTCCAACAAAATCTGCAACTCCACAAGCAACAAAGCTGTCTTGCACTCCAGGATAGTGCTGTTCATTTTCCTTGATGAATTTCCAGTCAACCCACCTCATGTCACAGACTATGGGCTTCTTGTCCAACAGAATTGTTTCATAGAAGTCCTGTTGTTCCTTTGTGTGGAACCTGTAGTCAACAGCAGTTCTTCTTCTTGAAGCATATGGATCTTCCATTCTCCACAGTCTCAGCCCTGAATCCTTCCTGATTCTCATGTCCTCAGCCACAGGATGGGCATCATTGTGGTCTGGTATCTTGGGCTTGAGCTTTCTTAGAACCTGTCCTTCTTCTTCTGAATCTTCAGCAACATTGGGCACTGGGGCCTTGTTCTTCTCAGCAGCTGGAATACTCCTAGTATTCCTCTTTGGAACTTGCTTGGCCTTGGAGGCAGCTTTGGGTGATTCCTTGGGCTTGGATGTTGCAGCCCCTGATCTGATTGCATCTCCCATAAGCTTAGCTGCCTTTGGAGCTGGTGCAGCAAGCTCTTCCTCTTCCATCATGGAAGGTTGACCAACAATTTTGGCCATGGTCTTCTTGACCCTTTCCTTCCTCTTCTTTCCTTCAGCAGCTGGCTCTTTGGGATCAGGCCTTTTAGGCAGTTGAGTTGATGCTCTGGCCTTGGACATTGGTTGTCTTCCTGCAGGCCTTTTGGTCTTCATGCCTGGCTTTGTATTCTTTGCTGAGCCATATTCCTTCTTGAGCACCACTTTCTTGGAAGTAGCCTCATCTTCCTCAGCTTTGTAATCTTCATCCTCTGAATCTGAAGTTCTTTTCCTCCTTTGCCTAGTTGCAGCCTTAGGCAAATTGCTAGGAGTACTTCTGCTCCCTTCATCTGAAGTTGAGGGACTAGTGCCCTCACTCAAGTCCATCTGCTCTTCTGACCTGTTCTGGCTGTCACTTTGATCAGACATACTGCAAAAGCTGACTGCTGACCCTGTGAAGAGTTATAGATGAGATAGAAAAGATGAGCATCACAAAATGCAGAGGTTTTTGCAAAAGAATGACTCAAAAGTTCAGTCTTAGTTTTCCACAGAAAGCATTTCGGATCCACCGATTTTCAAACTCGGTGATACCGAAGCAGTTTTGGAACCTAAACTGATGATCTCGGTTGGACCGAGTTTCAGTTCGGTGGTACCGAGACTGCTAGGGTTTCACAGAATCCTCAAATCGGTTGCACCGATTAGTAATTCTCGGTCAGACCGAGAGTCACTAGTGCAATGGCATAAGCCAAATCGGTGAGACCGAGTTTTTCAACTCGGTGGGTCCGAGATGGTTTCGGCGGAAACCTAACCCTAAAAATTTGAATCACATCTAATCTATGAACTACTTTGGCTGGATAGAAGAGTTTCAATCGTGGCAAGAATCAATATGAAAACAATGTGCCAGGAATCAGACGTGGATAGCACAAAGATTAAGTCCATACCCTAACTTGGCGGTGGACTTGCTACGGCGGCAACGGCGGGGACGAAATCCGTTGACGGCGGCGGAGACCAGCGACAGGAGGCTGCTGGCGACGAGGAGACGATCCGGAGACCACGATGGCAGAGCGAGCTGTTGCGCGGGCGAAGGGTTTCGGAGAAATTTCCAAAATTTTGCCCGTGGCTATATATATAGCTCGACCCTGTCGGTGTGACCGAGTGGAACAACTCGGTGGCACCGAGATGCATAACTGTGTTCAGTTACAGCAAATCGGTGAGACCGAAAAGTTCAAATCGGTTGCACCGAGATTGAAAACTCAGATCAACTTGATGATCTCGGTAGGACCGAAATGGAAGGATCGGTCAGACCGAGAATCACTAAGAGGTTTTGGAAGTTTAAGTCTATGACGAATCGGGGACTCCGAGTGCTCCTCACACAGAGTGGTTCGAATCTGACTTGATCAAATTTTGTGATGTAGCATGAATAGAGTTTGAGACGAGAAAAGCATAGATAGCTAAAGAAGGTTCTTAGGCATTCTTGTCCATCCACTTGGCACAAAGAAAAGAATCCAAACAAACAAAACAACAAGTGGATGTCCTTGAATGAGTAAAATATGCACCAACATGCTCACACAATAAGATGGCAATTGAAATATGTGGCAAAGCATGCACAACCAATTTTAGCATCTATCAAGCAATTGGCGATGACTAGGTCATCTATATATGAGTATATTGACTTAGGAGTCAAATGAGAACATTTGATCATAGGTCATACTCATCGTTTAAGCTCAAGTGGGGTTACCACTTTTACATAATGCATTAATGTGTTCACACCATTAGAGTTGCTTTGACTCAATTCTTAGAGTTAAGCTCCCCCTAGATGTGAGATCCCCCCTTAGAGGGATGAACTAACCTTGGGTTTTGTCGATGATGACTTCATGTAGGTGTTGAAGATGTAGATGCTCAATGTTGATGTAGATCATTTGGAGCAATCCTTTGGAGTGAGTTGCACTTTCAACTTGCCTACATGGGTTAGTCCCACAAGGAACAAACAAGAATATCCATAGACATAGAGTGATGCACACACAAGATGATGTCCATGAAAACATTAGGTTACCTTGTCCCTTGCCTTACCAACATGAGGGTTTGTGACTCCTTGAACTAGTGCAAGATGTGAAAGTTGATTGCACTTGTTCTTGCCAAAATGATATGAGTGAAGAATGTTGGCGGAGTCACCCTCAAGAACTCTCTAGTTCTTCTTCTTCGGGATCCACATCATCTTGATGGGAATCCTTGGAGTTGTAGTTGTACTTGATGAAGTAGAACTTGACGTAGTCTTGGGGACCCAACTGAACGAGGCTTTAGGTGCTTCTTCAAATGCATCAATCTCTTCTTGAAGCTTGTCCTTGCCTTTGTTCTTGTGGTCTTGTGGTGGAAGATCATCTTGAGCTTGTGTCCCCTTGAAGGAAGTAGGATCATACTTCTCTTGTTGAGGAACAAACTTTGTCTTGGGGTATTGATCTTCTTCCCACTCAACTCCATTGGCGTTGAACTTTCGTTCAAAACCAACACCTTGATTCTTCCGGTGCCTTCCTTGCTTGCGTACAATTTCCTCGAATTGCTTACTCCCGGCAAGGCTCTTGTAAACACCTTTCTCTATAATTCCCTTCAATAAACTATTTTCTTGCTCAAGTGTAACTTGGCTAAGAGAATCATTAGTGGAATCAAGAGAACTACTAGAAGCAACAACATTGGATTTGACATTATTATTGTTACTACTAGAGGAAGTATCTTTCTTGTACTTGTTACTAGACTTGACTTGAGGCATGTAAGTAGATAAGAGTAAACGCTTGGCAATGTAAGAAGAACTTTTCTTGCGGAGATCATCATTGATTGCCTTTAAGAACTCATGCTCTTGCTCAAGATTGAGCTTTTCAAAGCGTAACTTCTCATGAGCCCTTAAAAGTTCTCGATGATCTTCGAAGATAGTTTCATGAGCCAACTTAAGAGTGTTTAGTTCTTTAGTTAGAAGCTCAATTTTCTCCTTATCATTGTCATTCGTTTGATTAGCATGATTAATTGACGTTTCATCATAGTATTCATCACTAGAGTTGTCAACAAGTAAATCATCATCCACAAGCAAGTCATCTTCATCACTATTAAAATCAACATACTCGGGATGTGTTACCTTTGGACCTTTGGCCATGAAGCATCTTCCAACACCTTCATTTGGTGAGTCAAATATGTCGTAGGAGTTGGTTGACACAAGTGCTAGACCGGCAACACCTTCATCTTGAGTATATTCGGAGTCGGAGTGATAGCTTCTCTCGGAGTGATTGTCGGAGTCGGAGCCGGAAACCCATTCACCAACATGAGCTTGATGTCTTCGTTTTGTGTAGCTCCTTGATGACTTGTCCTTTCTTTCCGAATCCTTACTTCTCCGTGAGGGTCTTCGTTCATAACGATCATCTCTACTCCTCCTCTCTCTTGGTGGTGATTCTTCTCTTTTGCTCCTTCTTCTTGGAGAATCTTCTCTTCTTTTGTAGGGTGTCGTACACTCATTGGAGTAGTGTCCGGGTCTCCCACAATTGTAGCAATTGCGCTCTCGACTAGAAGATCTCTTGTCATTGTAAGACCTTGACTTGGAGCTTCTTTCTTTGCTTCTACTTTTGTAGAATTTGTTGAAGTTCTTCACCATTAAGCTCAATTCTTCATTGAAGGTTGGTTTCTCACTTGATGATGTGGGGGCTTCACTTGAGGCTTTGTAAGCACCACTTGACTTGTTGTGAAGTTCCTCCTTATCCTTGAGTGACATCTCATGAGCAACAATCCTTCCAATGACTTCCGTTGGCTTGAGATCTTTGTAGTTTGGCATCATTTGGATCAATGTGCACACGGTATCATACTTTCCATCCAATGCTCTTAGGATTTTCTTGATGATGAATTTGTCGGTCATCTCTTCACTCCCTAAGCCGGCAATCTCATTTGTGATAAGAGCAAGCCTAGAGTACATTTCAGCGACACCTTCACCATCCTTCATTTTGAACTTGTCAAGCTGACTTTGGAGCACATCCAACTTGGATTCCTTGACGGACTCGGTACCTTCATGCATATCAATCAAAGTATCCCAAATTTCCTTTGCATTCTCAAGACGGCTGATTTTGTTGAATTCTTCGGGGCACAATCCGTTGAAGATGATGTCACATGCTTGAGCGTTGTATTGCAGCATCTTCAATTCTTCCGCATTAGCTTCACGGTTCGGTTCTCTCCCATCGAAGAATTCACCTTGCAAGCCGATACAAATAATTGCCCAAACGGCGGGGTTATGTCCAAGAATATGCATTTTCATCTTATGCTTCCAACTAGCAAAATTAGTACCATCAAAGTAAGGACCTCTACGGTGATAATTTCCCTCGCTAGATGCCATACTCTTGTAGGTTGTGAACCAAGGCTATGACCACCAAAAGCTTTGGAAATCAAAGCAAATGGAAACCTGGCTCTGATACCACTTGTAGGACCTTGAAGTATGTCTAGAGGGGGGGGGGTCATTAGACTACTTGACCAATAAAAACTTAACTGTTTCCCAATTTTAGAGTTTGGCAGATTTTACTTACTTTAGGACAAGTCAAGAAATCATCACACAATTCAAGCAAGCATTCAAAGAGTGTATAGGCAGCAGAAATTAAAGCATGCATCTTGCGAGAAAGTAAAGGGAAGGGTTTGGAGGATTCAAACGCAATTGGAGACACGAATGTTTTTGGCGTGGTTCCGATAGGTGGTGCTATCGTACATCCACGTTGATGGAGACTTCAACCCACGAAGGGTAACGGTTGCGCAAGTCCACGGAGGGCTCCACCCACGAAGGGTCCACGAAGAAGCAACCTTGTCTATCCCACCATGGCTGTCGCCCACGAAGGACTTGCCTCACTAGCGGTAGATCTTCACGAAGTAGGCGATCTCCTTGCCCTTACAAACTCCTTGGTTCAACTCCACAATCTTGTCGGAGGCTCCCAAGTGACACCTAGCCAATCTAGGAGACACCACTCTCCAAGAAGTAAGAAATGGTGCGTTGATGATGAACTCCTTTCTCTTGTGCTTCAAATGATAGTCTCCCCAACACTCAACTCTCTCTCATAGGATTTGGATCTGGTGGAAAGAGGGTTTGAGTGGAAAGCAACTTGGGGAAGGCTAGAGATCAAGATTCATATGGTAGGAATGGAATATCTTGGCCTCAACACATGAGTATGTGGTTCTCTCTCAGAAATGGTAAGTTGGAAGTGTAGGTTCGTTCTGATGGCTCTCTCCACGAATGAAGAGGAGGTGGAGGGGTATATATAGCCTCCACACAAAATCTAACCGTTACACACAATTTACAAAACTCGGTGGGACCGAATCGTTAAACTCGGTCGGACCAATTTAGTAAACCTAGTGACCGTTAGTGATTTTCGGTGGGACTGAGTTGCATCTCGGTGAGGACGATTCGGTTAGGGTTAGGGCATAACGTAATCTCGGTGAGACCGATTACACAAACTCGGTGAGACCGATTTGGTAATAAGCTTTCCAGAGAGTTGGTGAGGTAAACTCGGTGGGACCGATTTGCTCTTTTCGGTGAGACCGAAATGTTACAAAAAGGAAACAAAGAGTTTACATTGCAATCTCGGTGGGACCGATCGCTCACTTCGGTTAGACCAAAACGTTACGAAGGGAAATAGAGAGATTGGAACCCCATCTCGGTGAGACCGAGATCCCTATCGGTAAGACCGATTTGCTTAGGGTTTGTGGCAGTGGCTATGACTTTTGGAATCGGTGGCGCCGGATAGAAAGAATCGGTGTGACCGATTTTGGCTTGAGGTTTAGGTCATTTGTAGATGTGAGAAAGGAGTTGAGTGTTTTGGAGCATATCACTAAGCACATGAAGCAAGAGGCTCATTAAGCAACACCTCATCCCTTCTTGATAGTATTGGCTTTTCCTATAGACTCAATGTGATCTTGGATCACTAAAATGTAAAATGAAGAGTCTTGAGATTTTGAGCTTGAGCCAATCCTTTGTCCTTAGTATTTTGAGGGATCCACTTTCATCATCCATGCCATGCCATTCATTGAGCTTTCCTGAAATAATAGTCTTGGAATAGCATTAGCTCAATGAGCTATATTTTGTTATGAATTACCAAAACCACCTAGGGATAGTTACACTTTCACACATCCCTGGAGCTGTTCAACCTGGCGACCAAGTGCGCAAGAGCTGAGGAGAGACACCTCTCCCTCCTCGAGCTCCCAGCTGCCGACCCAGAAGAAAAGAAGACCAAGGCCAAGGACGAGAATCGCAAGGGAGTAGTCGTGCTTGCGGCAGAACCAGACACGAAGCGCGGCAGGGACCAGCCGGAGTCGTCCAGGGGTAGCCGACCATTCTGCGCCTAACACAACCTCCACACCCACAACACCAGCGACTGCCAGGAGCTCAGGGCCATTCAAGAAGGACGCTTCGGTCGACGCCCCGAGCGTAATGACCGGGGCTACGGCCGAGGAGGAGGACGTGGCGGAGGATGATGGGACGACCGTGGCCCTCTCCAGGAGTGGCGTGACCGACCTCGTGAGGGTCGCTGGCAGGACCACCCTCGCGAGGGCTCCTGGAGGGATTAGCCTCGCGAGGACCGCCCGCAGGGTAATGCAGGCCTTCCTGCGCTGCCGCCACCGCAAAGAAGGAATGATGACCATCATCAGGACGAGGGGCTGGGGGCTTCCAGGAGCCACGTGCTATCGCTTGCATCTTGGGCGGAGCTCAGGCCCCAGCCTCTCAGCGCATCTTCAAGCAGTTTGCTCACAAGGTGAACGTAGTCCTCCCCGGGATCGAGGCCACATGCCCGCTCAGGTGGTCCAAGTGTGCCATCACCTTCAGCTCGGCAGATCAACTCAAGTGCGCGGCTATTGCTGGCGTCCTCCCGATGCTCTGTTCCTTAATCATCAGCAACGTGCAAGTCACCAAGACCCTCATCGATGGAGGCGCATGGCCTAACGTCCTGTCCATTGAGATGTTCGACAACCTTCAAGTGCCATACGGTCAGCTCCAGTCTACCAAGCCTTTCTCAAGAGTTATTGACGTTTCCACCACCCCGATAGGGCAGGTCCGCCTCCCTGTCACCTTTGGACAGTGCGACAACTACCGCACCGAGCTCATCGACTTCGATGTCGCCCACATTGACCTACCGTACAATGCCATCCTCGGCTATCTAGCCCTGTCCAAGTTCATGGCGGTGACCCACCACGGCTACAACATCGTCAAGATGCCAGGAAGCGGCGGAATCATCACGGTCCCCTGCAAAGAGAGAGATGCGGTGTGCTCCCTTAAGCGTGCCTTCCAAGCTGCATCAATCGAGGACCCGAACAGCAAGGGCGAGAAACCTCCTGAGGCCATCCCCAAGAAGAAGAAGCAACCGCCCCGCACAAGGCCTCAGGAGGTCGGCATCTCGGGTGGTGCCATGTCAGGATCAGCGCCCGTGCTTGCGGCGCCTCCTTCCATCGCATAGGAAGGCGCGCGTGACACCCTCCTCGGGCAGGGCTCGGGGGCTCTCTTCTGGAGGGCCTCAGAACTTTCCAGCATTATGAGGGAGGCGCTCGGGCACCACTTGGAGGCATACTTCACGGCACATTTCCCTCAAGAAGGCACAGGGCATGGAAAGCCCAATGTTCAGGAGTTCATCGCCAAGACCACTCAGGAGCTTCAGGAAGAAAGGGCCATGCGCAGCGACCACCGCCTACCCGGCGCGGCTCCCCATCCAGGCGAGGATGGTGGTCTGCGTGCCTGCGTCAACATCCCAGGGCTCAACCAAGCCGCATCTCAGGAGCGCTTCTGGCCTTCGCGCGTGGGGCGCCACGACGGTCCGCCGCACAGCTACGCTCGCATGCCTTCCGGCCTGTTGAACACGGCTGCCACCTACCAGTGTCACCTACGGAGCATTCTAGCGGCTCAAGAGGCCAGGCACCATGCGGTCCTAGCAGAGATGGAGACGGTCCTCAAGGAAGCACCGAGACCCCTAGAGCCTCCAGAGGCTCAGGGCCCCAGTGGCTCGTGAGGGACGACCTCTTCACCGCGCATCTTCAGCTACTCCAACACCCCCTCTAAAACGGAACCAGGTTACATCCCCCAAGTTCATTTCAGCTGGGAGCTCCCTCAGTGTTGCATCATTCCCAGGCCACGTGGGTTCCTCCCTGCGGCATGTATCTCTTTTATGTTTTTAGCTTACCTTGTTGGGGGCACCCCTCGGGCTGCATCATCTCGCCGCTTGGGTCTGACCCAGTGGCATGTATCCATTCTGCATTTGCCTAAGCTAATTGCCTTTCATGCCTAATCCACCTGTGATTATTACCTGCTTGACTGCCAATTACCACGGGTCCCTCCCTCTCTCATGCAATTCGCTTGGGCGTTAAAAGGGGGGCTCCTGAGCATCGCGACTCAGGAGCTCTTAGTGGCTCTCCAGCCCTCAACCCCTGGCCTTGACCACGGCATCGCGACCTGGCATACCAGCGACGGCTGAGCTCGCTCGAGGGCCTGGACCTGAGGATGCAGAGCATTTGTACCTAACCCTCTCGCAGGAACACACAGCTGTCAAAGATCCAAGACCAGGCGTAACCTGCCTTAAGGTAGGGCCTCCTGAGTCCCACGCTAGCTCACGAGTGCCCAAATACACCTCGTCTAGCCCTGATGTGCAAGCCACGTGTCAGGGCCGGGATGTACACGCCCCCGGGGCTCTCCTCAGAGGGAGCCCCCCTCCCATGTACCAGTGGAAGCACCATGCTCCACGCTAGCTGACAACACTGCCGAGGAGCGGCTATGCCCTTACACATACGAAAGCGCTATGCTCCGCACTGGTGATATAGAACTGAGGGCAGCACCACGGCCGTATCAACCTCAGGGAGCCCAGAGCTCAGTATCTGGCCTCATCGCAACACCTCCCCACGGGAGCATGGCGCGAGGGGGCTGGTCACGGGGGTTGCGACCGGGTCACACCCGAGCGCATGCCACCCAGCCGGGTCGTCCGGACCTGGTCGTTGCGTGCCCCTCCTTGAGTGGAGCCAAGGTTTGAAGGTCATTTGAACGTCAAGGGGGACTCTTGAGCATCATGACTTAGGAGCCTAGCTGGTCACGTAGCCCCTCACTCCTTGGTCCCGTCCTGGTGATCCGGTCGGTGCCAACGGCGGTTGAGGTATGCACGGGGCCGGGCTCTGCCGACGTAGAACGCCATACCTACTCCTACGTTTCCTTCCTATAAGTTGTTTGCGCGTCAAGTGGGACTCCTGAGCATCGCGACTCAGGAGCCTAACTGGTCACGTAGCCCCTCAATACTTGGGCCCGTCCTGGTGATCCAGTCGGGGCTAACAGCGGTTGAGGTATGCGCGGGGCCGGGCTCTGCTGACGTAGAACGTAAAGAAAATAAGAAGAAAACGGCAAAATCTCGAAGCAAATATTAAAAACCATAATTGTCTTCACAATACCAGACGCAAGCTTAAACGCCTCCACGAGGCATGGTGCACATTACAGGAATTAAGCAGGAAAGAAGCCGTCACCCATGGATATCGTCGTCTCACGTCAGGGACTCCACCCCCTTGGCGGCACCGCCTGTGCCACCACTCGGGGCCGCAGGATCAGTAGCACTACCTGCCACGGGCGTAGGCGCGAAGGCGCGGAACCTCCCCAGCAAGGCCTCCACCTGGCCCTTCACGGCTTCAGCAGCGGAGACGTAGCACTCACCGTCCACAGGCTCCAGCAGCGAGTCCAGGTTGGCGTCAGGGTCACGGAGGTGGAGATGGCTGAAGACACGCGTAAGTGCTGCGGAAGAAAGGAAGCAAGCTTCCACCTCTGCCATGGGGCCGACGCCGCCCACGACCTCCTCAAGTGCCACGACTAAGTAAGGAAGCAGCTGGGCGGGGCCGTCTTCATCGGTAGCCAGCGGCTTCTCCAGGCCCTTCTCATAGAGCGCCTTCAACGCCACACATAACCGCTTCTCGACGAGTGTGAAGGCCGTGCGATCCTCGGCCAGGACCTTCGCCTTGGCGTCAAGCTCGGCCTTCTCCGCCCTCACCTCCTGCTCCAGCATTTCCAGCCGGCCACGCTCAGTGGTCTACTTCTCCGCCAACGCGCTAGCTCGGCGTCGCGGTCCTTGACGGTGCCCCCCGAGCCTTCATCCTCTCCTCCTCCGCCTGGCGGCCACTAGATTCTTCAGCGTGCTTGTTGTGCAAATCTTGCAGCTCGGCCTCCAGTGCCTTGCAGTGGTCCTGGGCGGCCATGGCATCCTTCAGCGCCACCTCGCCAGCAGCCACGGCTTGGGTTGCGGCCTTCTTCTCCTTCTCAGAGGCTGCCGCGACCCGCCCCAGCGCTGCTCGGACAAAGGCGTCAGAGTGAAGCACTACAAAAAAAATACACTTCCGTGATGATACATGTTTGTCAAAGTAGGTCGTGTTTTTTGTCATGCATGTACATCCATGATGATTTTATGACAGAATCAGGATAGTCATACTTGTGCTGTCGTAGAAGTGTTCCATGACATTACCAAAATTATCATCACGGAAGTGTCCACTTCCATGACGATAAATCGCGCGTCATAGAAGTGCTTTTGTCAAGGGTGACCGCCACGTGGCATCCACCGTAACGGAACGCCGTTAAGCTATCGGGCCGGATTTTGGATCCGATAACCCGTTAACAGCCCTGACCAATGGGAAATTTCCACGTGTAAAATTCTGATTGGCCGAAGGGAACACCTGTCAGCTCGTTAGTGGGCCAGATGTTGCCCGTCCATTGGAGGAGACATGCCTATGATACGCCGACACGTGGCTGGGCCCAACAGAGGCCCATATAAGTTAAAAAGGCTGGCCCAGTCAAAGGCCCGTAGTACTTAATCAGGTACTAGTGGGCCAGCCCAATAACGGCTTGCTTAATAAAGGCCCATTTACGGCCCGAAGCTAGATCTGGCCTGTTAATTGTTAGACCAATATTTGGGCCCATTTACGGCCCGAAGCCAGATATGGCCCGTTAATTGTTCGCCCAATATTTGGGCCCATTTGCGGCCTGAAGCCAGATCTGGCCCGTTAATTATTCGCCCAATATTTGGGCCCAACTACAGCCCAATGACTTTTGGCCTGTTAGAGGCCTGACGTAGACATGGGCCCATTTCAGCCCGGTGTGACTTTCGGCCTGGGAATGGCCCGTGCTACCCATGGGCTATATATGATCCGGTGGGATAATGGGCCCACTATCGGCCCGTGCTAAAGGTGGCAATAGTTAAGCCCAACGTGACTTTGGGCATGTTAAAGGCATGTCGTGTAATTCGGCCCGTTGATGCCTGTACTAAGCTTTCGGCTTCTTAAAGGCCCATGATATCAGTGGGCCAACTAAGGCCCGAGATATGTTTCGGCCTGGTAACGGCCCGTGAGATAACTGGGCCCAAAAAGGCCCGGTCTACATATCGGCCTGCTGAAGGCCCGTCGACGACTAGTGAAAATTGAGGCCCAACATGCATTTTGGCCTGCTAAAGGCCTGTGGTTTCATCTCGGCCATAACAAGCCAGTACAATATTCAGCCTGTTAATGGCCCTATGCTACTTGGGCCAAACTAAGCTCTAGGTCCACAAAAGGCCGGTGTAAATTTGGGCCTGGCGCAATGTGTGAAGCCCCCAATCATTCGGGCCCAAGAAAGACGCAGGCCGGCCCAATTGTGGCCTGCTAAAAACAAGGCCCGTTAGAGTCGAATGTTTCGGCCTGGTCGACTACATCTGATTTTTTTCAGATAGCGAATGATGGCAGTAACTAGTAGGAATTAAGAACAAACCTACTCTATACAATAAAGAAATTACGGCATAATAACTAAGAATAAACCTACACTATACAATAAAGGATTTAAGGTATATTACATTCACTGGGCATCGAAGTTCGCCACCAGTGATCATAAAGCGCATCAAAGAAGCAGATTACAAAAACTGGGCACCATTGCAACGTAACAAAATAATACTGAACCGAGACCACTTTCAAGACAATTCAAGAAAGGTTAGCCTTGCGGGGGAACTGCTGCGCAAGCTGCTGAGCAAGGCTGTGAGACCGGCCTAGCATGTCGGTCATAGCTTCCAGGTGTAGCTGTTTAGCGATGAGGTTCTCATTGGTGTTCTCCGCATTCTTTCTTAGAGATAGGACTTCAAGTCGAAGTTGACTTGCAGAATGCCTTTCTGCTAGAACTTGGGACTGAAGAAGTCGAACTGATTCACACAATGAATTATGTGAGCTTGTCTGACTGTTAGTCTCAAGTAACTTGAACACTGCATCAAGACAAGACTTTGGGGTTGTCTCGTTATCTTCAAGATGTTTTGCCTTCTTTGCTGCAATATATGTTGGGTTTGTCTCACAGCCTTCAGCAGACCTGTGCATGCCATCAGGCATATCACCCTGAAAAAAAGTAGAGAGATGACAGGTTTTGCATGTGTATAAACAAAGATGATAACTGTGCTGTCAATTCCATCCCATTTCAAATTAGAAAATAAAGAGTAAGTTCAAAATATCAATAGCATAATTTGGCATTGTTCATAATGCGGGGAGCTTCACCACACTACTGGATTACCATGTCAACATAACAAGCATAGATGAAGGGCAAAGAAAATCATTGTATTTATTTTGGATAATGTGCATGGCATGTTGTTCATATCATCACCCACATTAGTAAGACAAAACAGGAGATGACAAGGTGCAAACGTGGGCTGCTTCACCACACACTGGATTATATATCCACAAAAACAAGCATACATATAGGGAGAAAGTAATGTGCATGGTATGAACAATGAATTTGGTTTTATAAGTAAAACTTAGAACTTACGGTTCTTGCGAACATGCATTTTGGTAGAAACAGCAAACTAAACAGCAATAAACGATAGGGAGTATGAGAAAATTAAACAGCAGTTGAGGATAAAGGCTTTAGAAGGACTGACTTACATTAACAGTTAACACCGGCTTTATAATGCCCTTCTCCATGTCAAGGGAAGGATAACTCAAGAATTTCAGCACATAATCTTCTTCATAAGCATTGCCTGTACTCTACATTTTGTAGAGAGTAATTATAGATATGATAATACTGGAAGGGATAGAGGATAATGAAGATAAAATGCAGATTGATGCTACATAATCAAATACCAATCCCTGGAAGTACAAGCGTTACAGGACAAAATGTACTGACAAGAGCAATGGGCTACACTTCTGCACTGGCATTGTCTGTGTATTCGACTTGTTGGAAAGATTATATATAGATCTGATATTTTTTAGTAAATGGTTGGCGAGGGAGATAAGATGCAGAATGGTACAAAATGAACCAATCCCTCTTCCCATAGTACAAGAGTGTTTTGAACACTGGTGTACTATACAAAACGTTCTTATATTATGGGACGGGGGGAGTAGCTATTAATGTAAGTACAGTGATAGACCATGTTCAGTCCTTACAACAGGACTGCAGAGCTAAACATCTTCAAAAGCATTGGGTTGATTCTAAATTTATTCTTGTTACACATTGGTCTCGGCTGCAGCGTAAGGTACTGTCTATGATATCACATCACAATTTGAACTACATTTCTGCATTTGCCTTAATGTCTCACTTGTACGAAAACTGTTAGCATAAGAAAATTTCTTCTCAAGGGACCACAGAATCTCGCAACTATACTGCACAATGCATTGCTCTTGTGAGTACCTCTTGCCCTTATGACCATACTTACTTTCATAGATGTTTGATTATGTAGCATCATTGCACATGTTAGCCTCGTAATCGTCCATTTGGTGGACATTATAAGATCCATATGGACTCTTACATAAATTTAGAATCAAACCTATGCTTTTGAAGAGGTTTAGCTCTGCAGTCCTCTTGTGAGGACTGAACGTGGTCTATCACTGTACTTACATTAACAGCTACTCCCTCCATCCCTTAATATAAGAACGTTTTGTATAGTACACAAGTGTTCAAAACACTCTTGTATTATGGGAAGAGGGATTGGTTCATTTTGTAGCATTCTGCATCTTATCTCCCTCGCCCACCATTTACTAAAAAATATCAGATCTATATTTAATCTTACCAACAAGTAGGATACACAGACAATGCCAGTGCAGAAGTGTGGCCCATTGCTCCTGTCAGTACATTTTGTCCTGTAACGCTTGTACTTCCAGGGATTGGTAGTTGATTATGTAGCATCAATCTGCATCTTATCTTCATTATCCTCTATCCCTTCCAGTATTATCATATCTATAATTACTCTCTACAAAATGTAGAGTACAGGCAATGCTTATGAAAAAGATTTTGTGCTGAAATTCTTGAGTTATCCTTCCCTTGACATGGAGAAGGGCATTATAAAGCCGGTGTTAACTATTAATGTCTGCGGGCTTATGTTCTACTATGGGCTAGATTTCCATGATCTGGCCCCAAATTTCATCCTCAACATCTCGGCATTCATCGTCGTATGCGAGGCCTTCCTCTGCATCCGTCCTCACTTTGTCCTGTCGCTGCAAACCTTCTGCGTGAAGCCGAAGATTGTAAGCGGCCAGCAAGCGGAGTGCGGAGGGGCCATGGTGGGCAAGATGCATAACGTCACCTGGCTAGACGGTTCCTTTGAGGAGACCGTAAAAGGGTGGCAATCGGGGTGGTTCTACATCACCGAGCCGCGTGGCGCCAACTGGGCGGCGGCCCCCAAGTTCCGATCTGGAGCCCCCATGTGGCTCACCTCTTGGGAAAAGAAGAGCCTGTCCTGGGGAGAATCTACGGAGCTGACCGGACTCCAGACCTGCATCAAAAGCATGAAGGACAAGAACATCAAGGTTGTCAACATGATCCAGGTCATGCTTGTTCGCTGGATTCTGCCATGCTTGTTTGGCGGACATTCAATCTCTGGGAGTTCGTCCCGGCCGAACACTAGACGCTCCAGAAGCTCTATGACATGACACACAAAGGAGCATGGAAGGTGTTGTTCAAGGCCTCCGAAGTACCCCCTCCCATGTCCTAGGACCGCGGGCTTCACGCCGCGCTTCGTGAGTTCTCAGACTACCACCGGATTTGGTTCTTCCCAATATATTCATGGGGGAGTCTTAAGTAACGGTGCATACTCGTTCACGAATATGTGAAGACAGCAGAGCAGGTTAATTGTCCGGCTCCACTGCCAGAAAGCCCAGCTGATGCTCTCCTAACGGAGATGCTGGTCCCGGCGCCGTACAAGGTGCCAGAGAAGAAGGCCGAAAAGAAGGCCCCGGGGACCCGAAAGGGTCTCCGTCCTAGGGTTGTGCCAAAAGCCTCGTCCAAAGACGACGAGGCACACTCCTCCCACGAAGGGGAGGAAGAAGAAGAAGAAGACGCCCCATCCGAAAAGGATGAGGGGCCTGGGGAGGCGACCAGTGAGCCGGAAAAGGCCCTCGGCGTAAGGCCATCATACCCACGTCTTCTGATGACGACGAGACAGATTCCTCCCGCGGAGGCAGGGGGAAGCAAGAAGAAATTCTACCTCCCTGCACTGGGGAGGAGAAAAAGAGAAAAGCCGCCCCGGAGGGGGAGGCTGGGGTGTCCAAGAAGGGAAAGGTGTCCCTTCCGGACTATTCCGCCACGGCCGCTCACAACGAGGAGGGGTGGTTGCCCAGGGGGAAGCCCCCAGTGCGATCGTAAGTGTCCGCACTTTATCATGACTTCACTCCATAGCTTTTTATAACGCCGAACATATATGCAGTCCGGCTAGGGCTCACCCCGAGGTATCTTCTTCCGGGTCCCTGAGCGATTCGGAGATGAATTCGCTTCCGACGGCCACTACTCCCCAACCCGCGGATGAAATGGAGGTATTGTCCTGAAGGCTTCCAGAGCGGGGGGAGGTGACTCTGGAGATGCCCCAAGGCGGGATTCCAGATGTCGGACACGCGGAGTTCAAGATCCCCGCAGATCGTGTCGATGAGAGCCACAGTAGACCGGGCTCTCAGCCGAACACTGTCCCGGAACCTTCAATGGTTCCAAACTTAGGTGGACAGCCCCTCGTTAGGGAGGGCGAGTTGTCTGCATCGAGGACTTCCGTTGTGCCCGAGGCGCCAGATTGTCTACTGGAAACGCTTCGCGGCGCTTCCATGGATGAAGAGCACCGTACTCTTATGAGTGCGGTGATTCGGAAGGTTTTGTCCGCCAAGAGCGGACTAACCGAAGCTTGCACCAGCCTCTTGACAGGTTTTGAGGTAACCAATAAATCTGTGAAATTACCACCCGATAGATAGTAGCCCCTGATACTCTGTTTGGTGTTCGGAAAGAAACACCAAACGGAGGGTCAATTATAATCCGCAGTTGTCTAATAATGAATATTCATGTGCATAAGCAGGCTGTGCTGCTTGCTGCTACTGCCCGCACGGCCGAGTTTGCCGAACTAAAGCGGGACCTGGAGCAGGCGCAGGGAGAGCTCGACCTCACGAAGAGGCAGCGTGAAGAGAACAAGGGTAAGTGGTTCCCCGCTCTTATGATTTTAAGGATAGACGAAATTGGTTAGTCTAACGCCTAAGCGTCGTGACTGTGTAACAGGGGCCACCACCGAAGTGGCGTCCCTGAAGAAAGCATTGTCCGAGGCTATAAACAAGGCGGCCTTGGAATGCGAGGAGCGCGAAAAGCAAAGTGCTAAAGTGGGCGAGGTACAGCAAGAGCTTCGGGACCTTGGCAATAAGCACAAGTCCGTGGAGCATGGTCTGAAGATGAAAGAGGCCGATCTTGCGAAGGCCTTGGTAAGTATGAAAGAAGCCCAAGGCCGAAGCCGAGAAGGCACAGCAGGAAATCCAGGAGGCCAAAAAGATAGTAGCGGGTAAGAAATTCTTTGTGCAAAGCGAACATGTGGAGGAGGCGTTTCTTTTACTTACTCGGATTCAGAGCTCTCCAGGGGCATTCACAGATCTGCCATGCAGCATATGAGACGCTGCGGAGTTCTACCGTGCCCAGGAGGGGAGATCAACGGAGAAGCTGTTCTGGTCCCAATATGCTGGGGCCGAACACCCAATGCCTCTGAGTGACCAACTGAAGCAGTTGTTCAACTCCATAGGGCGGCCGAAGTGGCTATGAAAGATTTCATTACCAGTTATGGCCTGGTGAGCCCCTGCCCACTAGCTACTTTGGCCTGCTCAAGTGGATGGTGAATGCCAGTCTGTGGCTTGAAGTCATCAAGCGATCTATTTGCATTGCGGGTGCCCACCGGGACTTTGCCCGCGCGAAGGTGCATTGGGGCAAGATGGATGCTGAGAAGCTAGTGAAGGAAGGGCCGCCAGAGGGCAAGGAGCATCACCATCCCGAGAAGTACTATGATGGTCTTATGAAGGGCGCCTGTCTCGTGGCCGATGAGTGTACCAAGGACAAGATCTTTGACTAAATGTACCTCTGCCACTGTTGTAAATTAAAGATGAATTTACTTGTGCTATGTAGCACTGTTTGATTTAAAATATTACCTTCTGTGCGGCTGTTCATAAAATTCTGAAAGTAGGCCAGTCGTCGGCTTCCGCCCCCATGTAACTAGTACTGGGGTGTTCGTGGAAAACCCGGAGGCAATCGGACTATGCGGCTTTATAACTTTCACTTAGCCATAGAAGTCTACAATTTTAAATTTCGGCGAAGCCCCTAGAATCCAGAAGGCCGAATTGGGGTGCTATACACGCCTATATCGGACGAAGCCGATTTATCGCCTAAAACGGAAAATCTTTAATGATTTTAAGACCTCTCAAACAGCGACCAACTCTCGCCATATCATGCCGGTCAGTTTTCGGCTTTCTCTACTGAGGTGCTCGTCCGGAAGAACCAGGACACAATCGTAGTAGTTCTGCCTGCGCTACCTTAGCCGATATAACGGAACGTAAGGTACCAAAACAAGGGAGCCAGGCTAACCCAACTGTAGAACCAAGACATGATTCGGAGCTGATGCATATAATGCTATAAATTCGGGGTGCCGCACTATTGAAAGTGTTCGGACTTGTCTTGCCGTATTATGGGGCGCCATAAGAAGCCCATGGCAAACTGACCGTACCAACGTGTACAGATGCAATATCGAATAAACATTTATGAGAAAAAAAAGCTCAAATAAGAATAGTAAGCTGACGCTATATATGATCTCCCATTGAGGAATAATACGTTTAAGCGTATGTTTACAATGGATGCATTAAGCGGAGAAAAATAGGACTATTTGACATGTCCTATCAAGGGGCAGGTTGTGTACAGATAGATAAAGCAGGTATAATGATTGTAAATAGGTTCCACCTGGGTACTTCCTTCTGTGCACAATGCATGTTGCCTCCTTGGCTGTCTCTCCCGTGTAAGTCCGGCAATCCGGCGCTTCTGAGGATGCTGCACTAAAGCGATGTCCTGAAAGGTAAAAGGGAAAGATTATGAAGGTATTTGGCGGTTACCCGCACTATTGACTGAGTCGTTATTGTTCCTCCGCCTATGCCCATGGTATCTTGAGTGCGTAACTGTGTACGCATGGCACGAATGCTACTTAGATGGGGCTTGAGCGGAGGCCAGACTGCTAATCACGCTCTTGGCATTCTTGATGATCCTGTTGTAGGGTGCTCCGGACTCGCTTGACGGTGCTTGAGGTTGTCGTCGCCGGATTGGTGGTTTGCCGGAGGAGGCCGCATTGTACTTCTGCCGCGAGGGCTGTAGTATGCTCTTCTGTGCGGAGAGAGCGGTCCATGTTTCCGTTGACTGTTATGACCCCGCGCGGACCTAGCATCTTGAGCTTGAGATATGCATAATGTGCTACCGCATTGAATCTAGCGAATGCGGTTCGTCCTAGCAGTGCGTGGTAACCACTACGGAAAGGGACGATATCGAAGATTAACTCTTCGCTCCGGAAGTTGTCCGGGGATGCGAAGACCACTTCCAATGTTATAGAGCCCGTACATCGGGCCTCTACTCCAGGAATTACACCTTTAAAGGTGGTTTTGGTGGGCTTGATCCTTGAAGGGTCAATGCCCATTTTGCACACTGTGTTGTGATAAAGCAGGTTCAGGCTGCTGCCACCGTCCATAAGGACACTCATGAGGTGGAATCCGTTGATGATTCGGTCTAAGACCATGCGGCTGAGCCGCCGTGACGGATGCTAGTAGGATGATCCCTATGATCAAAGGTGATCGGACAAGCTGACCATGGGTTGAATTTGGGGGCGACTGGCTACATCGCATAGATGTCCCGTAGTGCTCGCATCCGTTCCCGCTTGGGGATGTGAGTGGCGTAGATCATGTTGACCGTTTTCACTTGGGGGGGAAATTTCTTTTGTCCCCCCGTGTTCGGACGTCGGGCCTCTTCGTCATCGTTGCTGTGCAGCCCCTTGTCCTTGTTTTCGGCATTTATTTTGCCGGCCTGTGTGAACACCTAGCAGTCTCTATTGGTGTGGTTGGCTGGCTTGTCCGGGGTGCCATGAATTTGGCACGAGCACTCCAGTATGCGGTCCAGACTGGACGGTCCCTGATTATTTATTTTGAACGCGTTTTTCCGCTGACCGGACTTGGATCCGCTGAATCCGGCGTTTACTGTCGTGTCTTCAGTGTTGTCGCCGTTGTTCCGTCACTTATGTCTGTTGCGTCGTGGCTAGCCATTGTTATCGCGGACTTCCGAAGTGCCGAAATGTGGCGTGGTGCCACTGCGAGCCAACCAGCTGTCCTCGCTCGCGCAAAATCGGGTCATTAGTGTTGTGAGAGCTTCCATTGACTTGGGTTTTTCCTGGCCGAGGTGTCGAGCAAGGCACTCGTCACGGATATTATGCTTAAAAGCCGCGAGGGCTTCGGCGTCCGGACAGTCAACTATTTGGTTCTTTTTAGTTAGAAACCGAGTCCAGAATTTCCTGGCTGACTCTCTGGGCTATTGAGTTATATGGCTCAGTTCATCAGCGTCCGGTGGTCGCACATATGTGCCCTGGAAGTTGTCGAGGAATGCGTCTTCCAGGTTTTCCCAACTGCCAATGGAATTTGCTGGCAAGCTGTTTAGCTAGTGCCAGGCTGGTCCTTAGAGCTTAAGGGGAAGATACTTGATGGCGTGTAGATCATCTCCGCGGGCCACGTGAATGTGGAGAAGGAAATCTTCGATCCATACTACGGGGTCTGTTGTGCCATCATATGATTCGATGTTTACGGGTTTGAACCCTTCTGGGAATTCATGATCCATCACTTCGTTAGTGAAGCAGAGGGGGTGTGCGGCACCTCTGTGCTGGGCTATGTGGCTACGCAGTTCGAATTGGTCTAGGTTGTTGTGTTCGGCCCGGCCAGACTTGTTGATGATGTGTCCGGCGTGACCGTCATCGGCGCGCGCTGGGGCGCGCCCCCGCGATCAGTAGATCGATCTTGGATGTCCTGCTTTGTTTTCCAGAATATCTTGCAGGTCTTGCCTGTTGCCCTGGGCCGTAGTGTATCGGCGTGGGGGTGCGGGCTGGTATTCGGGCTGATATCCCGATTTATCCCGGCCACGGGGTGGCCGGTCAGCCGTTTGGCGCTCGAGTCCGTATTCCTCGGCTGCCAGGACTTTAGTCCATTTGTTTGTGAGCAGGTCTTGATCAGCTTGGAGTTGCTGCTGCTTCTTCTTCAGGCTCCTCGCAGTGGCTATAAGCTGACGCTTGAAGCGTCCTACTCCACGGGATCCTCGGTCACGCCGAACTCGTCGTCGCCGAGGCTAATCTCGTCTTCGGAGGGGGCATGTAGTTGTCCTCCTCCGGGTATCCGTCCGTCGCCTTTTCTTCTGGGCTGACCTGCTCATCTTCCTGTTCGGCCTGCTCGAAGGCGGGCTGGTCAGGGTTATATTCCTCTTCGGTTCCATCTGGATTGATTTCATCTCCGGGGCCGGTATTTCTGTGGCGGGGCTTGGAGCGGCGCCGATGACGCCCATGCTTTTCTTTTCTTCTTGAGGGGTTGTCCTCCGTTGCCTCGTCGCCAGTGGTTTCCTTCGGAGTGTCCACCATATATATATCGTATGAGGAGGTGGCCCTCCACCGCCCTGTTAGCGGTGGCTCCTGTAAATCTCCTGCATCGTCGTCCATACCATCGATGTCTTCGGAGTCGAAGTCAAGCACGTCGGTTAAATCATAGACCGTGGCAATGAAGTGGGTGGTGGGTGGGCAACGAGTTCCGTCGTCGCCCGCTTCCCACTCAAGCCGGACATACTTCGGCCCGGAGCCTCCTGACAAAGAGAGAGACTTCAATGAGTTCAGCATGTCGCTGAAGGGCGAGTGCTGAAAGATATCCGCTGCGGTGAACTCCATTACCGGAGCCCAACCAGGCTCGGCGGGCTCGGGAACGCGCGGACTAGAACCTACAACCGGATACGAATCCGGAGGTCTGGAGTCACAGGCTTCCTCAGAAGAGAGACATGTGTTCGGCTCCACCGCCGACGAGGGTACGGCCTGCAGGGCGGGTCCATCCCTCCGTCCCTAGGCAACGCAGCCTGCCCCGGATTTAAGTCCGGGGCTACTGCAGGGGTGATATCCCGAGTGTTGTCCGACAGCAAGTCCAGGCCATGCTTGTCGTGACTGTCCCGTGCTCCTGGCGCGGGCCCGAATCCGTTGAAGATCAAGTCTCCATGGATATCCGCCGTGTAGTTTAGGTTTCCGAACCTGATTTGATGGCCAGGGGCGTAGCTGTTGATCTGCTCCAGATGGCCAAGCGAATTGGCCCGCAGTGCAAAGCCGCCGAACACGAAGATCTGTCCGGGGAGGAAAGTCTCACCCTGGACAGCGTTGTTGACGATGATTGAAGGAGCCATCGAGCCCGGCAACGACGACACAGAGGAACTCTCAATGAAAGCACCAATGTCGGTGTCAAAACCAGCGGATCTCGGGTAGGGGGTCCCGATCTGTGCGTCAAAGCTGATGGTAACAGGAAGCAAGGGACATAGATGTTTACCCAAGTTCGGGCCCTCTCGATGGAGGTAAAACCCTACTTCCTGCTTGATTAATATTGAAGATATGGGTAGTACAAGAGTAGATCTACCACGAGATCGTAGAGGCTAACCCTAAGAGCTATCCTATGATGGTATGATTGTAACTGTGATCGCCCTTCTAAGGACCAACCTCTCCGGTTTATATAGACACGAAGAGGGCTAGGGTTTACATGGAGTCGGTTACAAGGAAGGAAACACAATATACGGATCGCCAAGCTTGTCTTCCACACAAAGGAGAGTCCCATCCAGACACGGGCCGAAGTCTTGAGTGTTGTATCTTCACGCTTCAATAGTCCCGACGTTGCACACAGTCCGGCTGTCCGAATACCCCCTAATCCAGGACTCCCTCACCCTTCCCACTCATTATTTGGGAAGAGGCCCAGGGCCTCCCTCTATAAATAGGACTAGCCACCACAGGGAGGGGGGATCGGATCCAGATCACACATAGACTAGAGAGAGGTGATCGAGCTCACCCGAGCAGTTCATCGCACCAGCTCAAGAACAGCGCCTTGCGAGGATGTTCTCGCTTTGTATTTTTCATCATCAGCCCCTGAGGCAATCCACCAAACCACACACTGGAGTAGGGTATTACACCACAATGGTGGCCTGAACCAGTATATATCTCGTGTCCCTTGTGTGTTCTTCTTTCTAGCCTAGATCCTTGCGAGACTTCGAGACATGAGCTGGTAGGGGAAAGATCTTTGCGCGCACCTGTCAGGACCCCGACTCGATGTCACATCGATCTAGCTGGTAACACCTCATATCACTTTGCGGCCTCACGCACGGTATCCCCACGGGTGTCGTCTTACCTTTTCCCGGGACCGTTTGCGCCTTTTGGCTCACGTATATGATAGTGTCGCTAGCATCCATATGATAAAGAGCCCGGGCTGACATGACTAGTCGTAAACCCAAAGCGGCACAGACTTACAGGGACAGGCATCCATGACCCAGCTTCGAACGTGTCGGTCATCAGCAAGTGGGTCCGGGCTGTAGCACTGGGCTAGCAGGACTCCGGTAAACCGGGCTGTAGCGGGCTAACAGGACTCCGGTACTCAATGCGTGACATTTCCCCGAAGGGACAGACACAGGAACGAAGAAGGACACATGCCGGCCAGCCTAAGTGTTCCAGAGCAGTAGCAAGCTACCATGGCTCAGCGGTAACACTAGGAGACATTTCCCGGTAAGAGAGGCTACTAAAGATAAACAACTAGATAGTCAGATCCCACACATACCAAGCATTTCAATCATACACACAATATGCTCGATATGTGCAAATACAACGAAGCATCACAACATGACTCTATGACACAAGTACTTTATTTAAGGCTCAGTGAGCCATACATAACATACACAAAGGTACGGGTCTCATGACCCCACATACAAGTCATACAGTCATACAAACCAGCAGCGGAAATAACTTGTCTGAGTACAGACAACTAGTAAAATAAAAGAGGCTTGGAAAGCCTAGCTATACTACGTGGTCCTCCACAAGCTCAGGGTCACCACCTGGGTCTTAGCCTACTCGTTGATGTCAACGTCTACATAGAACCCATCAGAAGGGGTTGCAGCGTCTTCTGTAAAAATGTAGATTATAGCAACATGAGTACAAAGGTACTCAGCAAGACTTACATCAGAACCTACATACATGCATAGTATCAAGAAGGGTTGGTGGAGTTATTGCAGCAAGCCAGCTTTGACTCTTGGCTAGGCTATCCTACGATACTCCAACTTGAAATAGTTTTGCGCACACGAGTCCACTATTCACCACTTCAATACACTACCGAGGATCCACCTCCGTCTTCCTACGGAAGAGCCATCCTCGGCACTCACACTTATCTTGAGGCTTTTAATAGTATCCATTTACTTGTCTATGAACTGTATAGGCAACCAAGTAGTCCTTTACCGCGGACGCGGCTATTCGAATAGATCATGTTAACCCTGCAGGGGTGTACTTCGTCATACATGTTTCCACCACTTAGCGTCTGCACACGACATGTGCTCGGCAGACTTCAAGCGAAAGCCGACGTGGGTGTAGACCACGACCTACCTAAACACTTAAGCCTCTAGTCCAGGTTTATCGCCTATTCAGGTTCCATCCGCAGGGAGTCCGGCCGAGGTTTCCCATACGGCCCCGAACGATGTGAACAGGGTTCCCGAGATACCTAACGGGTATTCGGTACACCCGGCCACGTACCTACCGCATCACAGCCCACCCCTACGGTCAGCGCTGTCCACGGCCTCCAGTAGGCTACAAACACCAGAAACTACTTGCAACTCCTGGACAGAGAGCTAGGGTGAATAAGAAGTCGAGCGGGGTCATATTTCAGGGCCCAATGTATGGTAGTAGCTGATTCTTAAATCACACATACAGATCTCAGTGCTTAAGGTCGGCTTCAATGAAACAACCCACCATGTACTCCTACATGGCCTCTCATCGATACCTTTACCAAATCGTGTTCACCACACCACTCTCATTACCGACATAATCATTTCACTCTAGTCCATCACCCAGATGAACCAGACCTGACACGACTCTAAGCATAGCAGGCATAGCAAGGTAGGAACAACACATACATAGGCTCAATCAACTCCTACACATGCTAGTGGGTTTCATCTAGTTACTGTGGCAATGACAGGTCATGCAGAGGAAATGGGTTCAACTACCGTAGCACACAGCAGTTTGAATCGCGTTGTCTTAATGCAGTAAAAGAGAGCAGGAGCGAGAACATGGGATTGTATCGATATGATCAAATGGTTGGTTGCTTGCCTGATGGTTCGTTGCACGGATACGGTTCTTCGCTAGGGTAATCAGGGTACTCTTCGGGGACGGAACCTGCCGCAGAGAGCACCGATACACAACATTACCAAACAATATGCAACAATATGATGCATGCATGAAACATGGCAATATGAGTGTGTTGGGCTAATGCAACTAAAACCAGAAGGGTTTGAGCAAATTTGAATCAAAGATTCAAATTTCAAATTCAAATATGGCCTTTTAAAGTGCTTTTCCTTGTTCTGATTAAAACATCAATTTAACTTGTTTGATCATGCATGAAAATAGTACAGATGGATAGATTGGATTTTTCTGATCATTTTTCATATATAATTTGTCCAATTTGGAGTTACAGAATAAAAGTTATGAATTTTTGAAGTTTAAATAATATTCTGGAATTTCCTGATTTAATTTAAATCCAGAAATTCAATTACTGCGTCAGCCTGACGTCAGTGTGACGTCAGCAGGTCAACGGAACTGGTCCAGGTCAAACCTGACAGTGGGTCCCGCGTGTCAGGGTGATTATTTTAATTAAAACTTAATTAAAACTAATCCTGTTTAATTAACAGGGCTGGGCCCCACCTGTCATTGACTCAGAGGAGTCAACCAGGGCCCACCCGTGGTCAAAGTCAATGTCGGCTGCCGGCGTTTAGTCGCCGGCGAGCCCGACGCGGCGGCGGAAGTGATTTTGGTCGTTTCGGCCACCAAATGGATCGCGGAGGCCACCGGAGTGGAGCTGAGGGCAACCCGCAGCTCTTGGCGGAGTCCGTTGGGGTCGGGGTGGCCGGAGTCGACGCCGGCGACGACTTTGGCGGCCACCGAGGTTCGGTCGGAGGTGAACTTGGTGCTAGAGGGTTCGGTGAGGCTCGTGGAGTGGCTAGCTAGGTGCTGTGGAACGCGGTGAGCAAGATGGACACCATCTTGTGGCCGGAGGATGATCGGGAGCACGTCGGCGACGAGCTCCACGGCGGTGGGTGCGGTTGAGCTCCGGGAGGTTGCTACACGGCTCGGGAGCAAGAACGGAAGGGAGGGGAAGATGGCTAAGCTCACAGTGAGTGCGACGGAGTCCTTGGTGCGGCCGGAGATGGACCGGAGTGACGACGGCGTTGAAGGGGATCTCCGGCGACGGTGAGCTCGGGCGAGGTCGGTGCGGTGGTCTCGGGCGTTGCGAGCGCTCGGGGCTCGGCTGCTCGATGAAGTGGACAGCGGCGGAGCTCCTGGACACGGTGAGACGGCGTGGGGTGGTCGGAGGGCGTGGCTACGGCGAGGGGGTGGCGGCGATGGCGTCGGCCATGGCTGGGGCGTGCGAGGGGGAGGAGCTGGAGAGGAGAGGGGGTGTCTGGGGGGTTCGGGGGAGAGAGAGAGGCCGATCCACGTCGTCACCTGGCGAGGGGAGCGGCGAGGCGGCGAGCAGGTGCGTGGCGCACGCCGCGGTCGCCGTCGGGCACCTGCCTGCCTGCCTGGCCGGCAAGCAGCTCGCTGGAGCGGTGCTGGGCTGGGCCGGCAGGTGGGCTGGCTAGTGGGCCTGCGGTGGCGCCAGGTAGGGTTTTCCCTTTTTTTTCTATTTCTGTTTTTATTTAATATATCTGCAACTTTGTTGAATTAAATAAAATACCTAGGCAACTCCAAAAATCACCAAACTACTCCTGGTCCATAGTTGGATTATTTCCAACATGAAACATTTTAGTTTGGAGATATTTGAGCATTTAAATATTTTATATTATTTTAAATGCCCAAATTCAAATATCTATGATTTAATTCAAAAACCCTAGGATGGCCTAGGAAAATGTGCACCACTTTTGGCAGAGGTTCTGAACCAAGGCAAAAATGATGGGCATTTTAGAAGGGCATTTCAGGTTCATTGAAAATTATTTTAGTAAACCCTAGTTGGTTTCAGAGGGGACTGGGGGTTCTGTCATCCCCATTTCAAGTTTCTGATGAAAGAGTAAACATGATGCAACACTCTAATGCATGACTAGCTAGGTTGTGACAACTCACCCCCACTCAAAAGAATCTCGTCCCGAGATTTGGGTTCCTCCGCGAAGAAGGCGGGATATTCAAGTCGAAGACGATCCTCCCTTTCCCAAGTTGCTTCATCCTCAGAATGGTGCGACCATTGAACCTTGAGAAACTTGATATTATGACGTCGCGTGGTACGTTCGGCTTGATCGAGGATACGAATGGGGTACTCTCGATATGTAAGATTATCTTGGAGATCAAGCGTTTCGTGGTCCACTTCACGGATAGGATCCGAGAAGCAACGCCTGAGTTGAGAAACGTGGAAGACATCGTGAACTCTGGAGAGGTGCGGAGGTAGTTCCAGCTGGTAGGCAACTTCTCCTCGTTTGGCAAGAATGCGAAAAGGTCCAATGTAACGAGGAGCCAATTTGCCTTTGATACCGAAACGATGGGTTCCCTTCAGAGGGGTGACCCGAAGATAAGCCTTCTCGTCAACCTCGAAAGTCATAGCCTTATGTTTTCGGTCATATTGACTCTTTTGACGGGATTGGGCTGTTTTCAACTTTTCACGAACGATACGAACTTGTTCTTCTGCTTCCTGAATCATATCCGGGCCAAAGAATTGTCTTTCCCCGGTCTCTGACCAGTTAAGGGGTGTTCGACATCGTCGTCCATAGAGAACTTCAAAAGGGGCTTTACCCAAGCTAGATTGATAGCTGTTGTTGTAAGCGAATTCGGCAAATGGAAGGCACTTCTCCCAGTCCATTCCGAACGAGATAACAGAGGCTCGAAGCATGTCTTCTAGAATTTGGTTGACGCGTTCCACTTGACCACTTGACTGAGGGTGGAAAGCGGTGCTAAAGGAGAGACGGGTTCCCATAGCATTTTGGAAACTTTCCCAAAATCGAGAGGTGAAAAGACTTCCTCGATCCGAATTGATTTCCAAAGGAACACCATGGAGAGACACTATTCGGGAGATGTATAAGTCTGCCAGCTGACTAGCGGTTATACTCTCACGAACAGGTAGGAAATGAGCTACTTTGGAAAGACGATCGACCACGACGAAGATAGCATTATTCCCTCTCTTGGTCCTGGGAAAACCGGTAATGAAATCCATACCAATTTTATCCCATTTCCATTCAGGAATAGCTAAGGGTTGAAGGGTGCCAGCAGGCCGTTGATGCTCTGCTTTTACACGACGACAGACGTCGCAATTTGCAATATACTGAGCAATTTCTCTCTTCATCCTAGTCCACCAGAACCTCTGGCGTAGGTCCTGATACATTTTAGTACTACCGGGATGAATAGTGAGAGGAGATTCATGAGCTTCTTTAAGGATCAACTGCCGTAGATGCTGGTTCTTGGGAACCACTAGACGGTTCTCAAAGTACACAACACCATGATCATTTGTGGAGAAACAACTAGCACCTCCGCTAGCAATGTTCTCTTTGATTTTAGATATTCCCTTATCTCGCTTTTGGGCAGCGATGATTTGATCCGTAAGAGTAGGTTTTGCCACCAAGGTGGAAAGAAAACCTTGAGGTACAATGTGAAGGTTAAGCTTCCGAAATTCATCATGGAGAAGCGGTTGACTTTGTTGTAACATCAGGTTGTTACAATAAGATTTACGACTTAGCGCATCAGCCATGACGTTGGCTTTCCCTGGGGTATAGGTTATTCCTAAGTCGAAGTCTGTGATCAATTCAACCCAACGTCTCTGCCTGAGATTCAAATCCGGTTGGGTGAAAATGTACTTCAGACTTTGGTGATCAGTGAATATTTCGCAACGATTACCGAGGAGGTAATGTCGCCAGGTCTTAAGTGCATAGACTACGGCTGCAAGCTCTAGATCATGAGTGGGATAATTCTCCTCATGTGGGTGCAATTGCCGTGAAGCGTAAGCAATTACGTGTCGATCTTGCATGAGAATGCAACCTAGTCCTTGTCGCGAGGCGTCGCAGTAGATAACAAAGTCCTTGGAGAAGTCTGGCGGTACCAGTACGGGAGCAGAGGTCAGGCGTCTTTTCAGTTCCTGAAAGCTGTGCTCACATTGTGGAGTCCATTCGAACTTCTTATCTTTCTTGAGGAGTTCGGTTAGAGGTTTAGCAACTTTGGAGAAGTTCTCGACAAAGCGACGACAATAGCTCGCTAAGCCCAGAAAACTCCGAACTTGCTTGACCGATTCAGGTGGAGTCCAATCAAGGACGGCTTGAACTCGTTCAGGGTTAACAGCAATACCTTTACCAGATATTACATGACCCAGATAGGTCACTTCTGACAACCAGAATTCACATTTTGAGAATTTGGCATAAAGGCGATGCTCTCGAAGTTTCTTCAACACTAGCCTTAGATGTTCGGCATGTTCTTCCTCGTTCTTGGAGTAGATGAGTATATCATCGAGATAAACCACGACGAATTTATCCAAATACTCCATGAAGATTGAGTTCATTAATCGAGAAAAGGTGGCTGGAGCGTTGGTTAAACCGAAGGACATGACGGTGTACTCGTATTGGCCATAACGAGTAACAAAGGCCGTTTTAGGAATGTCCCCGTTTCTGATTTTGATTTGATGGTAGCCCAACCTCAAATCCATCTTGGAGAAGACTGAGGATCCAGCGAGCTGATCATACAGATCGTTGATCCTGGGAAGTGGATATTTGTTCTTGATTGTGACCAAATTGACAGGTCGGTAATCTACAACCATCCGGTCCGTACCATCCTTTTTCTTAACGAATAGGACGGGGCAAGCCCACGGAGATGAACTAGGGCGGATGAAACCCTTTTTCAAGGATTCATCGAGTTGTTTCTTAAGCTCGGCTAGTTCTAGGGGTGCCATCTTATAAGGTCTTCTAGCAATCGGAACGGTTCCGGGGATGAGGTCGATTACGAACTCAACATCCCTGTCAGGTGGAACACCTGGCAATTCCTCTGGAAAGACATCCGGGAAGTCACGGACTACCGGAACGTCCTCAAGGTCTGGCAAAGGGCTGGCGTTAAGAGAATATAATTGTCGCTTGGCTATTCGGGTCAAGACATTGACTATCTTCCCCGAAGGATGGGTGAGTTGAACAGTCCTAGAGAAGCAATCAATTTGGGCATGATGGGCTGACATCCAGTCCATACCCAGAATGATATTAATATCTGAAGATTTAAGGGCTATCAAAGATGCAAGGAAAACAAGTCTGTCGACTTGGATCTCATTTCCATAACTTACCCTAGAGGTCTGCCATCTAGACCCAGGGGTAGAGATTTCCATAGTGGATGGCAAGTCACAGAATGCAACGTTATGCAAACGAGCATAATTTTCAGATATAAAAGAATGAGAGGCTCCTGTATCGAAAAGAACAGATGCCGGGTGGCAATTAACAAGAAGCGTACCGAGAACGACGTTGGGGTCCTCTTGAGCTTCTTCGGCAGAGATACAGTTGACATGGCCACGTGAAGCGGTGACCGGTTTGGCATGGAACACCTTCCCTGTCGGCTTGCCACGGCCAACAGCTTTAGCAGATTGATTGGGGTTGGTCTGGGGGCACTCACGCATATAATGACCAGATTCCCCACACTTGAAACAAGTCACGGAACTGGTACGTGGAGGAGCATTATTGGTTGGACCCCCATAGGGCTTGGCCGGTGCAGACTGTTGAACAGGGCGAGGCGCCTGGAAAGATGGCCTCGGTGTGAACCTGGGTGGCAGGGCGGTGTTGGGTACCCACACGCGGCGCTTCTGAGGACCAGCACCGGATGAGGAACCCATATCACGTCCATGCTTGCGTGTTGCGTCATAATCAGTCTGACCAGTTTCAGCACTGATGGCTTTATTGACAAGTTTCGAAAAAGATGTGCACTCATGCAGACGGAGGTCGCGGCGAAGCTCAGGACTAAGGCCCTTTCGGAACCTTGCTTGCTTCTTGGCGTCAGTAGAAACTTCCTCAGTTGCATATCGTGCGAGATTACCAAACTCTCTGCTATAGGCATCCACAGAAAGTCGGCCTTGGGTGAAACTGCAAAATTCTTCACGTTTACGGTCCATGAGACCCTCCGGAATATGATGTTCACGGAAAGCCTCGCTGAACTCAGCCCAAGTAGTGACATGGCCCGCTGGGCGCATGGCTCCATAATTCTCCCACCATAGACTGGCGGGGCCTTCAAGATGATATGCAGCAAAGGTGACCTTGTCAGCCTCCGCTACCAACGCAGAACGCAGTTTGTGAGAGATACTGCGAAGCCAGTCATCGGCGTCGAGAGGCTCGACGGAGTGGTGGAACGTGGGTGGATGCAATTTGATAAAATCACTGAGTGACACCACGTTAGCCCTCTGATGGTGTGCTGTATTCTGTTCTATACGCTCCAACAAACGGTTTGTCTCCCGCTTGTTTCTCTCAGCTTCCATCATAACCTCGGCTAGTGAAGGAGGATGAGGCAGATTTTCATTCCTGGCTTCACTGCCTTCGGCCTGCTCTTGGGAAGCAGGATTAGCGCGCGTGTTGACCATCCTAGGTAGACAAGACAATGATTTAGTCAGGATGGTAAAATTCCGACATAGGATACATAATGTAAGGAATAACTCGAAATGCAAGATGATCATCCGTATGACATGGTAGATACAGAAACTGCTTCTTTATTCCATCGTCATACACACCATACAGGGTTTAGTACAAGACCAAACAAAGTACTATTACGGTGAGAAAAGGATTACATCTCATCGGAGGCATTCCAAGCTCCTATACATTATTTTTCTACACCTCCGGAAGGAGTACAAACTAGGTCATATCCCACGAGTCACGCGGACGATAGACGACACAGCTAGTGCGAACTAGTGATACTATCACTAACTCAGACCGATCCGTAGTAGTCCTCGTAGAAGTCACCTCCATAGCCTGGAAGCTCAACATGTTCATCCGGAAACAGACGATCTCGCGGAGCTTGTGGACCATAGGGGCTAGGATGAGGTCGTGGACCAACAAACGGTGGCCTGCGGGGACCGCGAGGTGGGGTGATGCCTCCTACATCACGCCAAACCATCACGTCTGGCAGAGCAGATCTCACAGGATAGAGATCGCGCATATCTGAATATCCAGCTTGCACCGCCGGTGCGAACCGAGTCAAAGTGGCCCAGTGATCAGCACGGGTATTGAAGAGCTCTAACCTTAAGGCCCGATTTTCACGGTCCTTATCCTCGAGCATCTCAGCAGTGGTGCGAGTCCGTGAATCCTCCTGAGTGGAGTCAGCATAGATAGCCTGGAGATACCCTTGTGCTCCCGGAAGTGATCCTGGCATATACCGGAAGTCAGAGTCCCGAAATAACCCAGATCTGACTCGCATAATGGTCATCATAGAGTAGGCGGCATCCTGCACAGCCATCTCAATAGTAACCCCGAGTCCATAGGAGCAGTGAAGAGGCTCGGTGGATCCAGGATAAGATGGAAATATCCTGACAGTGCAGAGATACTGGCTTTGATTAAAATCTCGGAATTGCTCTTCGACCGTGTACTCAGGATACCAGCGGTATCCAGCCTCAGTCATTACCCTGACCAACTTAGCAGTATGGCCGGGTACATCTAGGCATCGAGTTAGGCGAACCACTTGATTGAGGTCGCGAGTGGCCATCTGAAAGCATAATCATAATGCAAAGGCATTAGAATTTCTAGCAAAATTTCGGCAGCATAACAGCTGTAAATGCTCAAAAGGGATATTGAGACATTTGACAAGGGATTTCGTGCATACTCAACATCATCATATCAAAGTTCCGAAACCATTCTAACAACATAATGTGGTAGTAGAACTGAACTAGGCTGGTAACCATCCAACTTATAAGGTACTACTGATTAGTAACTCGTGATCCTGATAGAGAGAACAGATCCTAATTCCTTAACCCCCCGGTGGAAGAATGGACTGACTCAGATCAGAAAGTCATAAGGTATAAGGAGTAAAAAGAGCCTTACGTTCCAACCCACAAACAATTCCCCTACATATAACTAAAGAATTTCTAGACTCAACATCGACCAGTTTGGCTTGGAGAACCTACAGGCAGTCCGGCTCTGATGCCAACGCTGTCAGGACCCCGACTCGATGTCACATCGATCTAGCTGGTAACACCTCATATCACTTTGCGGCCTCACGCACGGTATCCCCACGGGTGTCGTCTTACCTTTTCCCGGGACCGTTTGCGCCTTTTGGCTCACGTATATGATAGTGTCGCTAGCATCCATATGATAAAGAGCCCGGGCTGACATGACTAGTCGTAAACCCAAAGCGGCACAGACTTACAGGGACAGGCATCCATGACCCAGCTTCGAACGTGTCGGTCATCAGCAAGTGGGTCCGGGCTGTAGCACTGGGCTAGCAGGACTCCGGTAAACCGGGCTGTAGCGGGCTAACAGGACTCCGGTACTCAATGCGTGACATTTCCCCGAAGGGACAGACACAGGAACGAAGAAGGACACATGCCGGCCAGCCTAAGTGTTCCAGAGCAGTAGCAAGCTACCATGGCTCAGCGGTAACACTAGGAGACATTTCCCGGTAAGAGAGGCTACTAAAGATAAACAACTAGATAGTCAGATCCCACACATACCAAGCATTTCAATCATACACACAATATGCTCGATATGTGCAAATACAACGAAGCATCACAACATGACTCTATGACACAAGTACTTTATTTAAGGCTCAGTGAGCCATACATAACATACACAAAGGTACGGGTCTCATGACCCCACATACAAGTCATACAGTCATACAAACCAGCAGCGGAAATAACTTGTCTGAGTACAGACAACTAGTAAAATAAAAGAGGCTTGGAAAGCCTAGCTATACTACGTGGTCCTCCACAAGCTCAGGGTCACCACCTGGGTCTTTAGCCTACTCGTTGATGTCAACGTCTACATAGAACCCATCAGAAGGGGTTGCAGCGTCTTCTGTAAAAATGTAGATTATAGCAACATGAGTACAAAGGTACTCAGCAAGACTTACATCAGAACCTACATACATGCATAGTATCAAGAAGGGTTGGTGGAGTTATTGCAGCAAGCCAGCTTTGACTCTTGGCTAGGCTATCCTACGATACTCCAACTTGAAATAGTTTTGCGCACACGAGTCCACTATTCACCACTTCAATACACTACCGAGGATCCACCTCCGTCTTCCTACGGAAGAGCCATCCTCGGCACTCACACTTATCTTGAGGCTTTTAATAGTATCCATTTACTTGTCTATGAACTGTATAGGCAACCAAGTAGTCCTTTACCGCGGACGCGGCTATTCGAATAGATCATGTTAACCCTGCAGGGGTGTACTTCGTCATACATGTTTCCACCACTTAGCGTCTGCACACGACATGTGCTCGGCAGACTTCAAGCGAAAGCCGACGTGGGTGTAGACCACGACCTACCTAAACACTTAAGCCTCTAGTCCAGGTTTATCGCCTATTCAGGTTCCATCCGCAGGGAGTCCGGCCGAGGTTTCCCATACGGCCCCGAACGATGTGAACAGGGTTCCCGAGATACCTAACGGGTATTCGGTACACCCGGCCACGTACCTACCGCATCACAGCCCACCCCTACGGTCAGCGCTGTCCACGGCCTCCAGTAGGCTACAAACACCAGAAACTACTTGCAACTCCTGGACAGAGAGCTAGGGTGAATAAGAAGTCGAGCGGGGTCATATTTCAGGGCCCAATGTATGGTAGTAGCTGATTCTTAAATCACACATACAGATCTCAGTGCTTAAGGTCGGCTTCAATGAAACAACCCACCATGTACTCCTACATGGCCTCTCATCGATACCTTTACCAAATCGTGTTCACCACACCACTCTCATTACCGACATAATCATTTCACTCTAGTCCATCACCCAGATGAACCAGACCTGACACGACTCTAAGCATAGCAGGCATAGCAAGGTAGGAACAACACATACATAGGCTCAATCAACTCCTACACATGCTAGTGGGTTTCATCTAGTTACTGTGGCAATGACAGGTCATGCAGAGGAAATGGGTTCAACTACCGTAGCACACAGCAGTTTGAATCGCGTTGTCTTAATGCAGTAAAAGAGAGCAGGAGCGAGAACATGGGATTGTATCGATATGATCAAATGGTTGGTTGCTTGCCTGATGGTTCGTTGCACGGATACGGTTCTTCGCTAGGGTAATCAGGGTACTCTTCGGGGACGGAACCTGCCGCAGAGAGCACCGATACACAACATTACCAAACAATATGCAACAATATGATGCATGCATGAAACATGGCAATATGAGTGTGTTGGGCTAATGCAACTAAAACCAGAAGGGTTTGAGCAAATTTGAATCAAAGATTCAAATTTCAAATTCAAATATGGCCTTTTAAAGTGCTTTTCCTTGTTCTGATTAAAACATCAATTTAACTTGTTTGATCATGCATGAAAATAGTACAGATGGATAGATTGGATTTTTCTGATCATTTTTCATATATAATTTGTCCAATTTGGAGTTACAGAATAAAAGTTATGAATTTTTGAAGTTTAAATAATATTCTGGAATTTCCTGATTTAATTTAAATCCAGAAATTCAATTACTGCGTCAGCCTGACGTCAGTGTGACGTCAGCAGGTCAACGGAACTGGTCCAGGTCAAACCTGACAGTGGGTCCCGCGTGTCAGGGTGATTATTTTAATTAAAACTTAATTAAAACTAATCCTGTTTAATTAACAGGGCTGGGCCCCACCTGTCATTGACTCAGAGGAGTCAACCAGGGCCCACCCGTGGTCAAAGTCAATGTCGGCTGCCGGCGTTTAGTCGCCGGCGAGCCCGACGCGGCGGCGGAAGTGATTTTGGTCGTTTCGGCCACCAAATGGATCGCGGAGGCCACCGGAGTGGAGCTGAGGGCAACCCGCAGCTCTTGGCGGAGTCCGTTGGGGTCGGGGTGGCCGGAGTCGACGCCGGCGACGACTTTGGCGGCCACCGAGGTTCGGTCGGAGGTGAACTTGGTGCTAGAGGGTTCGGTGAGGCTCGTGGAGTGGCTAGCTAGGTGCTGTGGAACGCGGTGAGCAAGATGGACACCATCTTGTGGCCGGAGGATGACCGGGAGCACGTCGGCGACGAGCTCCACGGCGGTGGGTGCGGTTGAGCTCCGGGAGGTTGCTACACGGCTCGGGAGCAAGAACGGAAGGGAGGGGAAGATGGCTAAGCTCACAGTGAGTGCGACGGAGTCCTTGGTGCGGCCGGAGATGGACCGGAGCGACGACGGCGTTGAAGGGGATCTCCGGCGACGGTGAGCTCGGGCGAGGTCGGTGCGGTGGTCTCGGGCGTTGCGAGCGCTCGGGGCTCGGCTGCTCGATGAAGTGGACAGCGGCGGAGCTCCTGGACACGGTGAGACGGCGTGGGGTGGTCGGAGGGCGTGGCTACGGCGAGGGGGTGGCGGCGATGGCGTCGGCCATGGCTGGGGCGTGCGAGGGGGAGGAGCTGGAGAGGAGAGGGGGTGTCTGGGGGGTTCGGGGGAGAGAGAGAGGCCGATCCACGTCGTCACCTGGCGAGGGGAGCGGCGAGGCGGCGAGCAGGTGCGTGGCGCACGCCGCGGTCGCCGTCGGGCACCTGCCTGCCTGCCTGGCCGGCAAGCAGCTCGCTGGAGCGGTGCTGGGCTGGGCCGGCAGGTGGGCTGGCTAGTGGGCCTGCGGTGGCGCCAGGTAGGGTTTTCCCTTTTTTTTCTATTTCTGTTTTTATTTAATATATCTGCAACTTTGTTGAATTAAATAAAATACCTAGGCAACTCCAAAAATCACCAAACTACTCCTGGTCCATAGTTGGATTATTTCCAACATGAAACATTTTAGTTTGGAGATATTTGAGCATTTAAATATTTTATATTATTTTAAATGCCCAAATTCAAATATCTATGATTTAATTCAAAAACCCTAGGATGGCCTAGGAAAATGTGCACCACTTTTGGCAGAGGTTCTGAACCAAGGCAAAAATGATGGGCATTTTAGAAGGGCATTTCAGGTTCATTGAAAATTATTTTAGTAAACCCTAGTTGGTTTCAGAGGGGACTGGGGGTTCTGTCATCCCCATTTCAAGTTTCTGATGAAAGAGTAAACATGATGCAACACTCTAATGCATGACTAGCTAGGTTGTGACAGCACCCCAGCGTTCGAACCTCAAGGGTCTGCCGGAACCCGAAATCCGACATTTGGCGCGCCAAGTAGGGGTGCGCCGGAATCCTTCTTCCGCCGCCTCGCGTTTCGTCGCCTCACCGTTCAGATGTCAAGCGACTCGACAGCCAACACCGACCGCTGGGCGGCATGGCCCACCCACGCCGTGCTGCCAGCCCAAGGCGACCTCAACCTTGTGCCTCAGGCAGCTCGCGCTCCGCAGGGCACTGCGGGGCGCGAGCGACACGGCCAAATGCCGCATGCCCTCACACCGCGGCAGGTGCGGTCAGCAGCAAGAGCTTCGAACCACGCCTCAGCCGCAGCATCGCACACCCGACGGTTGTAGGTGAACTCCAGGGCCGTGCTCACGGTGGCCCGAGAGCTTCTACGGTGCCGGCTGCTGGAGGGCGGCCGCGACATGTTGTTGGAGCGAGTAGCCGAGCTCCTGGATGCCACCCCTTGGGAGCACCTCCTTTCTACATCCAGCTACCACCCTAGATCCAAGGCGGGTCGTATGGCGGACCCATACATGCCCACGCAACCCCGAGCGGACTCCAGGCCCTACTCAACGCCAACCCGACCATCAGCACCCGGGCGTGAAGTCGCGCCGGCCCCATCTCCGGCCGGCGAAGGAGTGCACGCTGCGACCTTCGGCCTCGGCGGACCACCACGCCGCCACCCTCAAGACAACGCTCCAGGCCGGACTTAATGGCATGTGGGGCACTACGGCGAGAACCGCGGGGCAGTAGCCCCAGAAGCTTATGTGCCCCACATGGTGGATTGAGAGTGTGCAATGGAAGAAGACCATGGCTCGTTCCTCGGGCCAAGCTAGGGCGAGGAGACACCAGAAGCTGAGCTCTTTCAGGAACCCCAAGAGGGCCACGACGATTGCGCCGGTGGCAGCAACTATCCGGTACCACTAATTCCTCACGAGCAAGCTTATGCTAAACATGGGTCACAGGAGGTACAGATCGCCGCAGCAGATGGCTGCCCCAACCCTGCAGCCTCTTACCCCTCAGGAGGAGGGCATCGGGGGCTACAGGAGAGGGGCCGAGATCCGGGTTCGTCCCCGCGGCACTCGGCACAAGGCGTTCTCAGGAGGTAGGCCCTCTGCCGGGGAGGTGCCTCAGGGCCTGCCCCCGGCAGAGGACCCGTGGTCATCGGGGGAACCGCTGTCGACCGCTCTATCCCATTGGCATCGTCCTTGGTCACCGGCCGCCGTCAATGGCGGTAGAGTGTGGTGCAAGGCGGGGCCTCGTCTGGCGATATGAAGCAAGGCCGGTTCCTGTGAAGAAGGCCCAGTGCCTGTGAAGCTCGCCGCCCCGTGACACTCTCACGTAATAATGAGTGGGGCTGTACACGCCCCGAAGTCTCCGGAGTGCTGCCCTCGGGCCTCGGGGGCTCCCGCCCACACCCAGTGGCAGCACTTAGCTCCGCGCTGGTGAGAAGACGTCGAAGACTAGACTAGGTGTCGGACATGGCTTTTTGCCTTTTCCTCTATTGACGAGTTTCTTCGATTTGAATTTAAGTTGGATTTGAGCTTGAGACTTGCGTGTGTTTGGGGAAGGGGTGTTTAGTCTCGTTTGAGCAATCTCTCGTGTTCTGGTTTCGGCTTTGCGTCCAAAGTTAGCGTCAGCTGCCTCCCCTCGTGAGCCCCTCGCGAGCCGGGCCAGGCCGAGCATGCCTACAATCCGAATCACTGTCGCTGCACCCTCTTCGGAGGTTCTCATCACATGATCAATGGGTTCACCGAGAAGAAACTCGAAGCGCTACAGCCCCCGCAGGCCTGCTCGAGACTCGTCGGGGCCAAAAGGTAAACAAGTCAGCTGACCCATCACCGGGCCAGTAGCTAAGCTCACACGCAGCGTTATGCTTACCAGGGTACTGATCGCAAATCTTTACATGAGGGGCTTCCCCTCCCAAAATGCTCTTACAATCTTCAGGGCCAAGCCCCAGCCCTCTTCATGCAGGGTAAACAGTGGCGACATACGATCAGTCGGACATACCACTTGTCGCGTCTGCAGGGGCACCTTCAGAGGCGTCGCTGGCGTCACTAACATCATCACCACCACCACCAGTACCTCCGTCAGCGTCAGGCCCGTCAACAACGCCGCCCTCATCGGTGACCACGTTCACGCCCTCATCATCAGACGTGAAGGCCTTGACGAGGGCGTCCACGTTGTCCTCCACCCATTGCGCCAAGTCGCCCCGGATGGCTACGGGCACCGGTGCGATGGCGGCATCGAAATCGAAGTGGGGGTCCCTGTCCTGCAGATAGCTGAAGACACGGGAGAAGGAGCACCCGAGCATGGCTCGGCTCCTCTCCTCGACAAGCCAACGAGACCTCTCAGAGCGGTTCTCCAGAAGCGTCACCACGTCGGTGAAATACTGGAGGTTGCCAGCATAGTTGGTCTCATGCGGCTCCTTGGCGTCAGCCTTGCAAATGTTGCTTAAGGCTGTGTTAGCCCTTTCCCTGAGCGTTCGGAGCATGGGGGCATGCTCGTGCTCTATAATCCTCCGCTGACGGATCTCGTCCTCATTCCGCCAAGCGATGGCCTCGGCACCGTCAACCCTTTGTTGTAGAAGAAGCAGCTTGGCGCGGGAAGAGGCCAGCTCCGCCTGCACTGCGCCAAGGGCAGCTGCGGAGGAGTCCCCACCCCGCGTCACTTTAGCCAGTTTGGACCTGAGGGCCGCGGTCCTACCCTTAGCTTCGGCCCTGATCAGCTCCAACCTCGCTTCGTATTCGCGCTCGAGGGCCGAGCGAGCTTCCGCCACGCGGCGGTCGACCTCTTCCTGGACTCGGGCTTCACGCGGGGCGACGTCATCCTCCGCCTGGGTCACCAGGCGCTCCCTCGTCTCCAACCGATCGAGGTCAAGGTTGTGCTCGGCGGCCTCCAGCGTCAGCACCTCCTCGCGCCTCAAGAGCTCCACCTGGTCGACGGAGGCCTCCTTCAGTGACACAAGGGCCACCTGGCGCAGTTCCACTTGCTGCTCCAGAGAGTTGCTCTAGGCTTGGAGCTCCCACGTGCGCTCGTCCGCATCCTTGCACCGTCGGTCTGCTTCCCGGGCCTCCTCCACGGCTTGGGAGCAGGCCTCTCGTGAGGCCTCCAGCGACGCTTCAGCCTTCGCGTTGTCAAGGTCATGCTGGTGACGCGCGAGGGCGACGGCTACCTTCAGCTTGCGCCTCTCCTCAGCGAGGCGCAAGCCTTCGGCCTCAAGGCACGCATCCTCGACAGCAAGCTCTTCCCTGATCCGGCTCACCGCATCCGCCGCCCCCTGAAGGAACTCTTGATGAAGAGCGCGACGCTCCCGAGCGCACCTCCGCACGTATTCCACGTCACCCTCTGCCACTGGCGTATGAGGAGGGCCCTGAAGCGGCATGCCCCCTCCCGGCGCGGGGCTGGGGGCTGGTGCCCCAGTGATCGCCGGACGAACCTCACCAGGAGCCTGGCCTGGCGCCGATCCGTCCCCACAAGATGAGCTCAAGACTGACTTCAGCCAGCCACCATCCACGATCAAGGAAGGAGCGCGGGGCAAGCTGGTTGTGCCCCAGGGAAACTCATGAAGGGAAGATAGCAGACGCGCAGGCTCAAGGTGCCCAGCGGGATGGGCCACTTCTCCTACCAAGCGAGTGGTAGGGGCGCTGCTCGAGCTCGGCGTGCCAAGGGTCAGCAGCGAGGACGAAGCTTGGGGGGATGGCTCCTTGGCCGTCTCCGCAAATTCGGCAGGAAGGGCCCTGAAAGGCCACGGTCAGCTACCAGAACAGAGAAGTAAAGGAGCAAAGAAATAATACGACTTACTCATCCATGGCGAAGTACTTCCTGCGCTTCAACAGGCGGCAGGGGCGATCGTCACCACCCAAGGACTCTTTCCTCTTGCGGAGGGCCTTGATGTCTATGCGGAACCGGCCTAAGCACTCGGCGCAGGGGTCAGTCTGTGGCATGGAAGAGGCGTCAAGGTGATCAGTGCCAAGGGGACCAGCCTGGGGGGCGCCACCAGGCGCCGCCTCATGAGGAACGGCCGGGACCTCGGGAGCCCCAACCTTGGGAGCCGTAAGCCGCAACTCCTCGCCTGCCACTGCTCCAGGATGGTCTTCGGGAGATGCAAACTTTGGGGCTCCGCGTGGCATCAGCATCTCAACATCATCCCCTTCAGCTCCCGGAGGTTCTTGTCTCCCCGCTCCATCACCTGAGAAAGAGCCGCTTTGAGCGACCGAAAGAGCAACCACAGCGACTAGATTCTCGAGGGGCCCCGTGAGGCCAGCTGGGCGCAGCCCCCACTTGTCAAAGCTAGGCATCTTCCTCACGAAATTGGCTCTGCCCGAACAAAGATACAAGAGGGCACCATCATGACGAAGGTTGCCCGGGGAAGTATCGCCAGTCAGGACCCTGAGCACCATCCTCAGCGCTTCAGGCGCCAGGTCCTCCTCCTGAAGCCGCATGCGGTGTTTGTGCCTCGCATAGTCCCACATCCGTCGAGAGTGGTGCTGGAGAGGAGCAATGCGGCACTGGAGGAACTCCTTCACCACCTTAGGCGCTGTCACATCGAGCGCCCTCAAACTCTCGAAGCGGCGTCAGACGAAGGCGAGCCGGGGGCTCGCGAGCGTCTCATGACCCAGCCCGAGTTGGGAACAGCAGGCAAGGTTGGGTGCGAGAGCAGGGGGCTGGGCACTCCGACATCCACATATAGCCACCGCTGTCTGAACCTGGCTTCAGGAGGAGGAATGCTGAAATCGATCCCTGAAGTAGCCGTCTCCGGCACAGCGAGGAAGCTCACACACCCTGAGCATCGAGTGGGGTCGCTCAGACGCAAAGAGAAGAAATTGCGCAGCAGGGCAATGAAAGGAGGAATGCCCACCATTGCTTCGCAAACAAAAGCGAAGACAGCCAGGAGGGTAGCGGACTCAGGCTCGAGGTGCATCATGTGGATCTAATAATGGGAGAGCACTGCATTGAAGAAAGTGGAAAAGGGGGAACCAGACCCGCCCACACGGCATCGTCGAAGAACCGGACCTCTGTGACGACCCTATCAAAGGAGCCATGGGACGCAGGCCAGACCGTGGTCCGGCCGCATTCGTTGAAGATGGTGGCAAGGGCAGAGCGGACCTTGTTCAAAGCTTCGGGATTGAGTATGATGGACCGGTCAATGGTGGGGGCCACCGCCGGAGGTGAGCGGGACGATGACGCGAGCTTCTTCCCCTTTTCCTTCTTCGTTGGCGCCATGGCAATGGGAAGGGGGAAGAGTTCGAGTTGGATTGGAGGCGGAGGTTGGAGCCTGAGGAAGAAGCAAGGGCAGGAAACACGCGGGCGGCGAAAGGGGAATGGATGTGTGCATCCACGGATCCGCCTAGCCAGGCGTGTTATGCAGCATCGTGGGGAAGTGGAGGCGCCCACGTCCAATCAACCGCCACGCGGCGCCCAAGGCCGCAGGCTATTGGGGCCCACGGCGTTTCGCACATGCCCCTTCGCTTCTCTGCTAAGTCAAGTCCGGGCGTGCCTTGGGCCCGGGGACTATTGTTGGCGTTCTGGGAACGGGGGTCCCCAGACTTGCCTGCCTGCGGCCTGCGGCGTGGCTCAAGTGGGGGCCCAGCACAGCCCAGCTTCATCAGCTCAAGCTCAAGACCCTCGCGAGGGGCCAAGCCTCACGGGGCGGATGACAGGGAGCTTCCTCAGGAGCAGCCTCATCAGGCAGGCTCACGATGAGGCGGAGAGATCAAGGCAGGGGCACCTCGCGAGGAGCCCGTGACGCAAGCCATAATGATTGACACCAGGCGGGCGCCAGGCGGGCGTCGGTCTGCGCAGTGTCCTTGCTTCCCCTTCGGTGCAAAGGGGGCAAGCACAGGCCAAGGCATCAGGCAAAGGTTACCATTTCGGTGCAACAAGACCAAGACCAGCAGAGCAGCAGCATGGAGGTCATCGTGGAGCCCAGGACGGCGTCATCATCAGAGCCTTTGGCAGCCGAAGACCAACTTTAGTCAGTATAAGTGTAATAGATGTTCCCCTTCAAAATGGCCAATTGTTGGCGCCCTTCCCGCTCATTATTTGGGAAGAGGCCCAGGGCCTCCCTCTATAAATAGGACTAGCCACCACAGGGAGAGGGGATCGGATCCAGATCACGCATAGACTAGAGAGAGGCGATCAAACTCACCCAAGGAGTTCATCGCACCAGCTCAAGAACAGCCCCTCGCGAGGCTATTCTCCCTTTGTATTGTTCATCATCAGCCCCTGAGGCAATCCACCAGACAACACACTGGAGTAGGGTATTACACCACAATGGTGGCCTGAACAAGTATAACTCTCGTGTCCCTTGTGTGTTCTTCTTTCTAGCCTAGATCCTTGCGAGACTTCGAGACGTGAGCTGGTAGGGGAAAGATCTTCGCGCGCACCCTAGTGTTCGAACCTCAAGGGTCTGCCGGAAGCCGAAATCCGACAGAAATGTCTCCTCCACATGCTTGCTTTGCATAAAGAATGCCTTACCCGCCGCTATCTTCTTGGCCGCCTGGATTTCCTGCTGGGCCTTTTGGGATTCAACCTTGGCGTCTTTCATGCTCAAAAGGGCATCCGCAAGCTCAGACTCTTTCATCTGGAAGTCACGCTCCAAGGACTCGAACTTCTTGCCGAGCTCCTGGAGCTCTTGCTATACCTCGACCAACCTAGCATTCTGCTTTTCACGCTCAATGCGCTCCATGGCCGCCTTGTTTTCGGCCTCGGATAGCGCTTTCTTCAGGTCCGCCACTTCCTTCGTGGCCCCTATTACAAAATCATGACGCTTTTTTGTTAGCATCACCAATTTTTCTTACTCTATATGACATGTGAACGGGGTATCACTCACCTTTGTTCTCTTCGAGCTGCCTCTTTGTGAGGCTCGGCTCCCCTTCGGCCTTCTCAAGGTCTCGTTTGAGTCCGATGACCTCGGTTGTGCGGGCAGTAGCGGCAAGCAGCATAGCCTGCTCATTCACATAGATACCTACAGTTAGACTCCAGCGGATTAGAATTGACCCTCCATTTGGCTTTTCTTTCCAAACACCAAACAGAGTATCAGGGGCTACTGTCTATCGGGTGATAATTTCACACACTTTTGATTACTTACCTCAAAGCCTGTGAGGAGGCTGGTGCAGGCATCGGTCAATCCGCTCTTGGCGGACTGAACCTTCTTAATCACCGCACTCATAAGAGTACAGTGCTCTTCATCCATGGAAGCACCGCAAAGGACTTCCAGTAGACTATCCGGCGCCTCTGGCGCAACGGAAGTAATCAGCACGGTCGGCTAGCCCTCCTTAGCGAGGGGCTGCCTGCCCAAATCCGGAACCCTTGGAGGTTCCGGTACAGTGTCTGGCTGAGAGCCCAACTTGTTGCGGCTCTCGTCGGCATAATCCGAGGGAATCTTACACCCCGTATGCCTGGCGTCTAGAATTTCGCCTTGGGGCATCTCCATAGTTGCCTCCCCCTGCTCTGGGACCCTTTGGGACAACACCTCTACATCATCCGCAGGCCGGGGGGAAGTGGCCATCCGGAGCCAATTCATTGCTGAATCGCTCAAAGACCAATCCAAAGAAGATACCTCGGGATGGGCCCTGGCCGGACTGCATATACGTGTTCGACGTTATAACAAACTATGATGCTAAGTCGCACTAAAAGTATTGCATAGTGCGGATACTTACGATCTCACCAGGGGCTTACCCCTGGGTAGCCACTCCTCCTCGATGTAGGCGGCGGTTGTGGAGTCTTCTAGAGGGAGGGTCCATCCTTTCTTGGACCCTTCGGCCTCCCCGGAAAGGGTAGCCTTCCTCTTCTTCCCCCCTTCTTTTTTGGGGAGAGGGTTTTTCTCCTCCTCCTCCTCCTCCTCATTGTCGTTGGGAGTGCGCCCTGGTGTCTTCGGACGATGAGTCCGGCACCATGTTGCGCCGGGAACTTCTTCTGGTCCCCGTGGCCTTTTTCTTGGCCTTCTTCTCCGGCACCTCGTAGGGTGTCGGGGCCAGCATCTCCGTCAGGAGGTCGTCTGCTGGGTCCTCAGGTAACGGAGCCGGACAGTCGATCCGCTCCGCTATAGCCACATATTCCTGTCAAAATTAGCACAGTGGCCTAAGTTTCTCCCAAGAATATACTTGGGAAAGTCACATCTGGAAATTTAGAATGCTTACCGCGTTGGCCAGGCGCCTGGCACTTAGTCCACGGTCCTCAGAGGTGGGGGGAGGAACCTCGCTGGCCTTGAACAACACCTTCTAGGCTTCTTTGTGCGTCGTGTCAAAGAGCTCTTGTAGTGTCTGGTGTTGTGACGCATAAAACTCCCACAGGTTGAACGCCCGTCTCTGACAAGGGAGAATCCGGCGGAATAGCATGACCTGGATCACATTGACCAGTTTGATACTCTTGGTTATCATGTTTTGAACGCAGTTCTGGAGTCCAGTCAGCTCCGTAGGTGCGCCCCAGGCCAGGCCTTTCCTCTTCCAGGAAGTGAGCCGCACAGGGATGCCAGATCGGAACCCGGGGGCTGCCACCCAATTGGCATCACACGGCTCGGTGATATAGAACCACCCCGACTGCCACCCTTTCACGGTCTCCGTGAAGGATCCTTCAAGCCAGGTGACATTGGGCATCCTGCCCACCATGGCGCCTCCGCACTCCGCTTGCTGGCCTCTCACGATCTTTGGCTTCACGCAGAAGGTTCGTAGCCACAAGACGAAGTGGGGCCTGATGCGGAGGAAGGCCTCGCACACGATGATAAACACCAAGATGTTGAGGACAAAATTTGGGGCTAGATCATGGAAGTCCAGCCCATAGTAAAACATGAGCCAGCAGATAAAGGGATGAAGTGTAAATCCCAGTCCACGGACGAAGTGGGCAAGGAACACGACCCTCTCATGGGGTCCCGGAGTCGGAATGATCTGCCCTGCGTCCGGCAACCGGTGCGCGATATCTGCGGCCAAGTACCCGGCCGCTCGGAGCTTCGTAATATTCTCCTCCTTGACGGTGGAGGCCACTCACTTGCCCCCTGTGCCGGACATGTTTTTTTGTGCGGAGAAGGAATGAACTAGGGTGCTGGAGCTCGAGGGTGCAAGAATGGATAAGCGGAGGAGGAAGACGGCATGGGTAAAAATGGGGAATCCCGATCCCTTTATAGAGGCGACGAAAACGGTGCGTCTCCCCACTTGCCTGTTGAAGATCGCTTATTTCCCAAACGCCGCGATTGATGGCGCGGTTGGGTTACCCGTACCTGTATTGATGAGAATCGCATGATAAGGGGACATGATCTCTGCTTCGACAAGACGTGCCGAGGAAACCGCCTCGCAATATGCTGTGGTTGGTTGTTGGAAGGTGATTCGAATAATTACTCGACCGTAGTGTCATGTCACGTTGTCTGAAGTTGTCAGCAGATTACATTTGTGGAATATCATTCTCTCTACGGTGGTATGTCTTGCGAAGCCGGACACAGTTTAAGTGTTCGAGGTTTACTTTGGAGTATTCGGAGATGGAACCCGTCCTGCAATGCCGAAGTCAAACTACGCGCCGGACTCATCGTCATTGAAGCCTGGTTCAGGGGCTACTGAGGGAGTCCTAGATTAGGGGGCATCCGGACAGCCGGACTATATATTGTGGCCGGACTGATGGACCGTGAATATACAAGACTCAAGACTTCGTCCCATGTCCGGATGGGACTCTCCTTTGCGTGGAAGACAAGCTTAGCAATCTGGATGTTAGATCTCCTTCTTTGTAACCTACTCTGTGTAAACCCTAGCCCCCTCCGGTGTCTATATAAACCGGAGGGTTTGGTCCGTATAGGGACAATCATAATCATCATAGGCTAGCTTCTAGGGTTTAGCCTCTACGATCTTGTGGTAGATCAACTCTTGTAATACTCATATCATCAAGATCAATCAAGCAGGAAGTAGGGTTTTAGCTCCATCGAGAGGGCCCGAACCTGGGTAAAACATTGTGTCCCTTGCCTCCTGTTACCATTAGCCTTAAACGCACAGATCGGGACCCCCTACCCGAGATCCGCCGGTTTTGACACCGACACCATGCTCACTCAATCTCTCTCTCTCTCTCTCTCTCTCTCTCTCTCTCTCTCTCTCTTTGTATGTCTCGATTGACCTCGCTCTTTCTCGGACAAAAACGATATATCACCATGTTTGAGCCCAATTCGAACTATTCACATTGTATACTCTCTCACGCACATTGTCTATCTAGGTCACTCTCTCCAACCCGTCCCACTCTCTCGATCGCACGACCACCCTATGTGATCGGCTGACGTTGCTTCCTCCCACGCACAAAATATATCTACACGTCTGTGACTGGATCATCTCTCAAGCTCTATCTTACATCCCTCACCCTTGCCAAAAGCTCAATCGGACAATATCTCTCCAGAGCATATATATTTGTTCAATGAATGTCGGACCACACTCACTTTGTCTCTCTATCTATATGTCTCTCGATTGTCCTCGCTTTCTCACACCGTAACTTCCATGCATTGAAGCCACTACCTCTCCATCCCTCGCAAAGCCGGAGCTATTTACATTATGAGGGGCACTCCAACCTTGGATTAATTTGTGTAGGCATTTATTCCGGTCGGTTTAGATTATATTTTCGTAGCATTCGGCCCACAACTACTCCAAACACCGTTGCAACCCATGCAACTCCCCTAGTTTATTTCCCTCTGGCTCGGTCATCGCTCTCTCGCACATCCTTTCTCGCCTTCAACGTCGCACCATGGTATTATTGAAAAAACTATGTTGTTATCTTTAATTATTATAAATAAGCTACAAAACTACACACCGATAGTCCACTTGGAATGGAACAAATTTCGACCCACAAATTAAAGTGCCACAAACTACACATCGAGGGGCCCACATGTCATGAAACAAATTTGGACCCATATACAAATTACAAAATAAAGGACGAGGATCGAACATGAGACCGGGCCTTCAAGCCGCACGTCAATAGGCAACATACGTAGAACAACAATGTTTGTTGTACCCCCCTTTGTTCACATAAAGTTTTTATATTACCACATCCTAATTAATGGATAACATGTAATATTATTTTTAGTACTATTTGCCTTCACTTACTGGTGGGTTCCATGTGTGCTCTCTCTCTCTCCTCCCCTTCTATGTTTAGACGCACGGGCAAACACGAAGAACTCGCGGGCGATGTTGCTGTTGACCATATCTGGACGCGTTCACAAGTCACGGCACCAGTTTCACATACTAGCAGCACTAGTCAGTGCACGTTAATTTGGAAGTATATTAAGTGCATGCAGATATTAAGTACTAGGATATTATTCGTGTGTTATTATGTGATTAGCACTATTTTTGGCATGAAATTAACTGCACGCTAAACGTGTTGAGCGCTCGACATTGAAGCAGTCTAGGTCGTTGGATGACAAGGAATACATGTGGCTTGATGACGTTTTATATTTAATTTGATACGGCTCTAGCAGAACATTCAATCAATCAAACCATAGATTTCGTTCAGTCTGACTCCGACTTTAAATTATACGACGATCGATATAAAATAAACAGAAATGATAAACGTTGGGATTTTAAGCATGGCAATCCGAATGTTTTTCATGGCAAATTTAGATTATGCGGTGGCGGCGGGGGCGTCTTGCTGTGGGAAGCAGCTCCTCTGCCGTGCTCTGTGTGTCATCGTGCCACTAACCGACGGCGACGGTGGCGTCTTGCGCCGTTGTTGGCATACTCCTGGACGTTGGCCTAGCTTCAAGGAAAGCCAAAATGTTCTGGACTTCGGAGCGAGTCAACTGGAGGGAGGATGCGACTGGCGTTGGTGCAAGGAAGTGGTCGACGGCGGCCATCCATGCCGCTGAGGGGGGCATTGGCACCAGCGTGGGGACAGGCGCTGTCAACGACGCGGTGGAGACATTCGTGTGCACGGGCACCAGCACGGGCGTGCATGTTAGTGCACGCGCAGGCGCATGCGCTGGCTGGTGCACGGGCACCGGCATGGGCGTGTGCGTCAGTGCACGCGCAGGCGCATGCACTGGCAGGTGCACGGGCGCGTGAAAGTTGGCGGGGACCTCGTGGAACACCGTGGCATCAAGCTCGGTGACAATGTGCGGCTCCCAGCCCATCAATGCGATGGGGATGGGCGCTGGCGTAGTCGGGGCGATGGGAGCTCGAACGGGAGCGGGGACAGGCGCGGCGTCTTCCCGCAAGGCCAGTTGAAGCTCGTCCCAAAGCGCCGTATGTTCTTGAGACTCCGACTGGGGGTCTTCCTCAGGAAACTGGAACACTAAGGGCAGACCACCGTGATGCGGCATGGCGTACGTTTAGGTCAGGCTGGTTGGAGGTAGACGACAGGAGAATCGGAGAGGAAGAGAGAAGATTGTAGCGATACCAGGTAGTGCGGGGTTGATTTTAAACTGCGGTGCCGGCGACATTAAAATTGGGAGCAGTTGGGACGACGGTGGGCGGTGGAGCCTGGTAAAAGGGCTCGCCTCCCAGTGAGTCTGCACAGCGGTCTGCTCGCATGCCTCCCTGACAGCCGACGCAATGGTCTGCTAGCACGCCTCTCGTCGACTCACACGCTTTCTTCGACGACACCTGCCGATGACAAGTGGGGACTCGTGGCGGCACGTAAACACCCACGGTTTCAATAGTGAAAGCGTTCGCCTTAACGTGACAGGTCTTTGTTCCAAAATACCTTGGCTCTTCATTTGTGCAACTTGTCATAAGCTGCTTGTCTCGAATTGAAGAAAAAACTTACGAAGTAATATTTGCGACATATCACGTGACCATGCTCAGTTTCAAGAATTTATGCTTACTTTTGGATTTTCTAAAATTTAAGATCTAGGATTCGAAAAAATATCAGAACCTGCATCATGCAATAAATTTTCACGCTGTACATCTGTCCTATTGTATTTCTTAAGAAAGGATTTGGTCAAACATTTTTCTTAGTTAGACTTCAGACAAGTTATATATGCAGAGTAAAAGGATAATCCCTCTGTACTAGTGCATTGCCTGATATATTAACTCAAGTACTAGGCACGAACAAACGGGCTCAATTCTGTGCTTATCCTGGTGTAGTAGTAGTAGTACTAGGCAATGCAGTTGACGGGTGACCTCGACGAGCGGCGACCGAGGGAATTGAACCGTGCTCAGCACGGTAGGTAACGTTGTCTAGTTACTAAAGCATCCCTCCGTTGTTCATCGGTAGTCATTATGGACCGGGGACATGAGGGAAATTTCCTAGGGCTGGAATTTTGGCCGCCAGATATTTCTACTTGAAACGCTGAGGCTCGACTGGTTGGGGTTGCCTAATGTGCGTACCACGCACGCTACCGAAGGACACGAGCCTGATTTATTTTATTTTATTTTTATTTTTCTAGGATCAACACGAGCGAAGGTCTGGCTGGTACGTCGTTGGGTCCTACCATTCGAGAATACGAAAGGAACACTTTAAATTGCCAAACAAATCTATGTGTATTACAATACCCGTATTTTCCTTGCAAATACTAATCTCAATGTGGTAATTGATTTATGACGTGTTGTTGAATTAGAGTGAGTTTGTGATATAGTGATCTCAACGTGGATTTCACATTTCCTGGTATCCCTAGTAAGTTTTCCAATGCAAATTCAAATTTAAAAGATGAACAACATGGAGGTGAGAAAACTTTGTATGTATCAAGAATATGACCACACACACACACAGAGACACACACGCACGAACACAACAACAATCCAATAAGTATAGTGCATCTATTTTTCCAAACCATGCATGTATGCCACAAATTCAAAAATACTCCTTCCATTCCTAACTATTAGTCTTTTAGAGAGTTCAACAAGTGACTACATACAGAGCAAAATGAGTGAATCTAGACTCTAAAATATGTTTATATACATCCGTATGTGCCAGTCCATTTGAAACCTCTAAAAAGACTAATATTTAGGAACGAATGAAGTAAAACGTAAGACATCCATGGTCCTCAGTTCAATGTTTAAAATGAACATGAAACTGAAACATGAATATTAAGTCTAGTACTACAGTACATGCAAATGTTGTGTTTAGGCGGAGCTATGATTGTCGGGGGTCAACCCCTCGACCTTAGATTAAATTGCAGAGCTCTGTTTAGGGTTGTTTAGATTATATTTGTCCCCACCCTCCCAACCACCGATTGGTTGTGTACCCCCCACCCCTCCTCCCTAGGAGAATATCATGTGCCCCATACCTTAGATGCTATATGCCGATACGAATTGCTTGGAGCTTGTAGATCTGAGATATAGCAGTTCACATGATGTGTCTAATTTTTTTTTGTAGGAAACGTTGATGAGCATGAGAATTGCACGCAATTTGTACAAAAACTACTCAGATGCCCTTGGATCCCATATCCAACGACCTCGAAGCTCGTATCGCCGTAGCATATCTAAGATGAAGGAGGACATCATATTCTCGTGTATGTAAGAATATCATGCGATACCACACCTTAGTTGCTTTGGTGATACAAGCTCCTCAGAGCCGTTGGATTTGTGACCCAACACCTCCTCGGTGGTTCAAATGGTTTTTTGCAGAAAAGCCCCAAAAGAGTTCGGCCACTGCTTACAAGCACAAAGACTGCTCAGATGCCATTGGATCTCAGATCAAACGACCTCCAAGCTTGTATCGTCATAGCATCCAAGCTGCGATACCACCTTATGTTTTCTCGCACGGGAGAATATGAGGTGCTCCCGCACCGTAGATTCTATGGTGAGACGAGTTCACTGAGATCTAATGGCCCATAGTAGGAGGTTTGAATTTTTTTGCAATATACGGCTGATAGAGTTTGGGAAATGCGCAGAAAGTACAAGTACTACGCATAAGCCATCTGATCACTGATCATACTACCTAGATGCTCATATCGCCGTAGCGGGTAATTAAGCTACGGGGAGCACCTAATATGAGCACCGGGGAGCCGTTGGATTGAAGATGCAGCGGCACACACAAGGCCTGAATGTTTTATTTGCAAAAAGAACCTTTGGAGAGTTCGGAAATTGCGCATAATTAAAAAGACTACTCCCAAGCCATTGGATCTCACTTCCAACAGTGTAAAAACTCATATCACCATAGTATCTAAGCTGCGGGGTGGATGTGATATTCTATGCCGCTGTCATTTTTGTTCGTAAACTTGCAAAATACGTGTAACTCATGTTGTTACTTGTCTAACCGCGCAAAGTGTTGGTTCCAAAAAACATCCCACACTAAAATATCAGAACAACACACGGGGGTCCCACTTGTCATTAATCAAATTTGGACCTAAAACTAACAAATTTGGAAGACGAGATTCGAACTGGCAACCTGGACTACAAAGCGTAAGTCGGTAGCCTGAAAAATGAACAGTTGTTGGCTTTGTCCCATAACTGGATTTTATACAGTACTTGCGTTGAGTAGAGTAGAGGGAGTGCCTCGTCAACACATGCATGACCGTTGTCTCACTTACTGGTGGGTCCCAGGTCTGCAATCTCAATCTCTCTTCTCTCCATCGTCTAACCTTTGCACGGGCACACACGAAGAGGGGCGCTAGCTTGTCGTGGTTTTATTACAACTAAAAAATCTTGGAAAACAGAAGAATTGCCTAGAACAAGAGACGTTGTGGCTGGTCAAGATGGAGCTAACCACATCTATCCTCCGTGCCACGTTTGCATGGTGAAGTTGTGTGGCTAGTGGGGTGTTTTCGATCAACTGGCTGGGTCCCGAGGTTGAACCATAGGTACTACGTCTGATACAGTATATTTTTACACACACATTTTTCCTCCGTGCCCAGACGTGGCACACCCTACCGCACGGTTTCGGGGTCCTCCTGGGTGGTGCACGCATATATTCTTCCTGACGTGTGACGCCCTACCGCGCATTTTCTGGGTCCTCCTCGATCGTAGCGCCGAAGCAAGTAAATGAGTCGTCAAATCACGAAAGACCACCTTTCCCGCCGAGTACATCAGTGAAGCACGGTGGCTAGCTAGTTGGGCTAGTTCGACCGATTAGCTAGGCCGCCGCCACATTTGTTTTTTCACCCCTTTTTTTATATACTTGCCGGCAGGTAAATTTAAATATCCGCCGCGGCATTTCTCTGGTGTTTGGGTGCGGCAGGATTTTTAATTTTTTGATTGATGGGAGCAGGCGTGGCAGGATTTTTTGGTTTTTGATTGACGGGAGCAGGCGCGGCAGCAATTAGTCATGATGACTCCACCTGTAAAAACCCACTGCTCCCTGATGTGACAAGTCGCCCACTGGTGTTTTCTCGTGGTGAAAACCAAAAGATTCCCCGCTCCTCGGCTGGCTCCCTCCGCCTTCCCATAGATTGCATTGCCTTTCAGCCATTTCGCCCCCTATGCTTCCTCTCCCCATTGCTTCTACTTGGTGCCATGGCGGCGCATCAGATCACGGAGTCTGAGGGGACGCGCCTGACATAGGAGCTCCATGCCAAGGATGCGGAGCTCAGGGCCAAGGATGTGGAGCTTCGTGAGCTCAAGGAGGAGAGGAGTTCCATGCTCCTCCGTTATGTGCAGAGTTCACGGAGCTTCAAAAGCGGCAGGCGTCCACCACAAAGATGCTCGAGGCGTCGGCGGTGTTGCTGCAGAAAGCGGGAGATACGATAGGCCGTCAGGGGAGCCGGCTGGAGCGCTAGCGGGCCGATCGTGACAAGGTCCAGGATCGCCTCAGCCACTTGGTGAACCAAGTTGCCACACACGTGTTGCGGCTGCGCGATGCCTACTGTCGTGCCAGCACGACGATGCCGGCCATCGAGCTAAACTCGTTCGACCACCTGGTCAACTTCAATGAGCTGCGGCTTCCTGACCTGGTCTCCTTCTTCACCTATATCTCTGAGGAGCTGAGCCGTCTCCGTGCAATGGTGGGGCTGAGCTAGACAAGGAGGGGTTGCAGGCTACCGTTGCCGTTGCCGAGCGAATCCTTTCAGGGCTCCGTCACTGGAATCCATTCGTGCCATTGGACGCTGTCTTTGACGATCTGGCTCTCGTCGATCGGGAGCAGGCTCTGCGGGCGGTTGCACCCTGCATCACCAACGCCGTGCGCCTCGAGAAGCAGAGGGACTTCGGTGGTGTTTAGGCGCCCTCTGCATGGGCATGTCCATGTCTTTGCGCAACATGACCATTGGATCAAACTCAAACGGTGCAGATCAGTCACTGTAGCACAAAGTGTGTGGGTGTGTTTGGTTGCATTCCCATCTCAATATAGTTGTTTGCTCTTCATGTATTTTTGTCAACCTACTAGTGTGGACTCATGCACCCTTCATGCACTCTTCCAAACACAATAAAGTGGGTCGAGAAGGGAAATTTTGCTCCCATCCCGTGCACCCTTCATACACCCTGCCTAACACTATTCGTGCTTCATATGGTTGATGTTTCGTGGAGTACTGTAGCACCGTACTCTCCGTGCGCTGTGGACCTAGTTATGTTAACATTGATCTCACCATTCATTCTCGACCGGATAGTCAAAAAAGCGGTACTATGTTACATATAGGAGTAGTTGACATGCGCACAACATCATTTGTTATCGTCATATCTTACTACACTAGCAACAAGATTGTGTAGAACTGACGTATGAACCACTGCACATGCCTAGTAGTAGGAGCACTATGTATGTTCAATTGGCTGTTGTGTTTCCCACTCCTCCATCGTAAGAGTGGAAACGCTTGCTGTAATCATTTTTTTCTTCAGAAAAATGGTGGACACGCTCTACCGTGCGGATCCTCCTCCAGCCATGCACTAAATTACTCACATTCGCCGATGTGTGGGACAGCCAGCACCTGGGTCCACAAGCCATTCACTAAATTACTCCGTAGTACAGTGACAGTATACTACCACGATCGAACCACCGCAGTAATGCCCAATGAGCCGTCAAATCACAAAACCCCCTCCTTTCCAGCAGTAAGTTGGACGGACGAAGCAACCATCATTTCACTCTTCCCTCCCAGCTTCCTCTCTTGAAGAAAAACCCCCACTCGCTTCGCTTCTCCCTCATCTCATTCCTCCTTTGACTCTTCTCTCTCAACTTTCTCTCTTGGATGGACGCCGGAGCACCGGCCGACGTGATGTCTATGGCTCTGTCCAAAACCGTTGAGGCTCATGGTACGAAGAAGCGCAAGCACCCTGCCGAGACTACCGCGGACAAGCTCAAAGCCATCGCCCATGTCCAAGCCCCCCTCTCCGAGATCCCTCATTAAGCAAGTCCAGGTAATGTCTCTTGTTGATGATCTTTTTCTCGATCTTGATCGTGTTTTTTCGTCTAACACGCAGTACTAGTACTGGTAGTACAACTTCCAGGGTGATCTTGCATGTGATTTTAGAGTGCCAAATGACGGTTCTAAATTCCTCTTTTGACCAAAACATGCGAGAGGTTGACACTGATTTCTTATAGATTACTTTCAACTACTCCCTCTGTCCCAAATTTCTTGTCTTAGATTTATCTAGATATGGATGTATCTAATACTAAAATGTGACTTGATACATCCGTATCTAGAAAAATCTAAGACAAGAATTTTGGGACGGAGGAAGTACTTTATGAACATCAATGCTACCTTTTAAAAGGGTATATTTGCCTCAGTAACTTGTGTTATGGATATTGCATGTAATCCCTCTGCTCTCATTCCTTTGAAGACATGTTCTAGTGTCTTTGTTCACGCATTTTTTTGTGTATATGTAGTCATATATGGAGGATAATATCGAAAATCATCTTATATTTCTAAACGGAGGTAGTAATAAAATATTGTTTCTGTTTTGAATTAGAACCAGGTCCGCGGTGGAGATGAAGTTCTGAAAGTCATGCCTTGTGAACTGTAGGACCTGATGATGAGTTCTACTACAGAACTATCCAGCTGATGTGTCCTTGTCGCCACGTGTCCTGAACTAGTGTTTTCTTGTAGCATTGTTGTCAGGCGTGTTCTCGAGGCTGTACTTGACCACAACAATTTCCTGGTTGTGCATTCGATTACGAAGGGTGTTGTTCTTGTAAAGCTTCCCAACAAATCTGATGCGACATGTCTTCATCATCATGTTTATGAGTGGAAAGACCACTCTGTTAGGTTCTCCAAGGTTGACAAGATGGTGATGGTGCATGTACACATCTCACACGAAGTCCATGGCCTACTCAGTTATGCGGGGTTCATCCCGTAGGTCGGTGGCAAGAAATAGTCTACAGAGTTTAGTTAGTGCAACTTTTCTTGTCTGTAGTAAGTACTATTGTTCAGTACTTGATTTGTGTTTGTGAACCATGTATTGTTTATTAGGACTGCCTCTTTTGGAGTGTGGTCAGTCCTGAGAACAGTCTATGTTAATGTCTGTCCACTCAATTCAGTCTGTATATTTTGAAGTATCCAGATCATATTTTTTGTGAGGACGGTTTATCACTTTTGGTTACACTCCAATATCTATATGCATTGCAGGGTATATCGCACCCACCAGGATTTCCAGTCCCATGGATGTTCGGTCCATACGATTTGTCACAACCTTTGAACTGTCCTGCTTGTGGGAGTAGGCGGGGCCCCTGCATGCCACGTGTAGTTCGACGATCAATCTTCTGTTTAGTACTTCAACATAGTGATTTCCTGGGAAGGATTCACTCGTGTCACATCAAGTAAATCTTATTGATTTACTGTCTAAATCTTATTGATTTAATGTCATGTTTTCTTTCTTTTCCTGCAATTTTATGATGCAGGTTTTGCCATGTGACATTCATCACAGAATAAACCATTTGTTTTGCTCTAAGATGGCTATTTTTGCAGGTTTCAGTTCTTATGTCGTGTCAATAATGAAGGCACTGTCCATCACTTATATTACTGGAAAAATTGGATCAGTCTGTTGTCTGAGTACAAGCTGAATCCCTATGATGAACTGCAGTTTCGTTTGACAAAAACGCCACAATTAGTCCTTCTCGCGTTTAAAAGAAATGAAGAAAAAAAACTGGATCACGGTCACGGATCCTAGTCAAGTTAGAAAGCTGATCATAGCATACCATACACGATCGCCACTGTCTCGCACATCGGTACCACCTTCAGCAACGCATCGAGCACCGGAAGTTGCTCTAGCACTGACAGCGACAGCAGCTCAGTCTGATCCATCTGAGGATTGGGCACCGACCGCGTCAGCGGATTAGTCTGATCTACCGGAGGATCGGGCATCGACACCGGCACCTGCTCCGACACCGGCACCAGCTCTACAAGGAGCACCATCTCCGGCAGTAGCAGCGGCTTCGGCACCTGCACCAACACTTGCACTTGCATCTGCTTCGGCCCGTGCAGTTGCACTGGCAACAGACTGGGCTGCAGTTCGCACTTCATATACCAAAGTCCTTACAAAAACCGACATGACCACCTTCTTGGTAAGCATTGGCCGCCCAAGTGCTTCGTTCTTTTTTCTTTCCATGTTGTTTCACATGATTAACTGTGTTGATCTAACTGTTTGGGTATGTCTTCTTGTTTGCAAACAGAGAATTCCTAGAGCAACGAGGGAGTCATTCAACAATCCGGGCGACCGCGGCCAAGTTTCTCTTACCATGCGTAGCCTTGGTGTGAACGAACCTGCTCAATATACCGTAAGTACAAAGGATGGTCGCATGATGATTGATGATAAAGGATGGTCAAGGTTCAAATCTAAATCATATCTTGCGGTAGGGTATGACGTCAAAATCAAACTTTCTCGGCAAGGAGAGCTGGTCCAAATAAACTTTGAAATTCTTCAGTAGCAGCACGCAACTGCTGAACTGATCTATCCTCCGAGAGATTTTGATGTAATAATCTGGCATGGTGAAACAAGTGTCCTATGTGTATAAGTAGTACGACAGTATTATTTATCACATGGTATATCGTTGATAGAATTGCAACTCTGATTGTTGGTTAGGAACTGTCGTTCGATTTCATTCCAACAGCTGTCGTGCTTTATTCAATTTTGTGTATTCGCCTTGCGACAGCATCTAAAACCAGCGCCATACAGATCGCTTGCAATATGAAAAGCGCTAAGGTAGAACACATGGGCCCCCAAACATGCAGGGTCGGCTTGCAGCCCAAAGTCCAGAACCGTGAGCCTATTTGAGTATTATATTCTCAGCTGAACCCCCATCAAAAAAGTTGAACCCCCATAATGCCTGTGCGTTGCGGGGGGGGGGGGAGTATATTTCTCGGCAAGGTGAGCCTATGATATAAAAGCTTTGTATATTTCTTTACAGAGGGAGTATCTCTCTATCGAAAAATATATTTATGTGTAACTAGTTACTCCTGTCTTTCTACTTCCTTTCGCTGATATGTGGGGAAATCGGCAACGGGGTCCACGTGCCATATGCACAAATTAGAGTGCACAACTTCATGGTAGACACACCCCGGTCATAGCACCGCAGTAATGCCCAATGAGCCATCAAATCACAACCCCCCTTCCAGCTTTAGCAGTAAGCTGGATGGACAAAGCGGCAATATTTCACTGGGCCAGAATCCCCTTCTCCCTCTTCTGCTTGTTCAGAGAAAACCCCTGCTCGCCGATTGCATAGAGTTTTCTCATGGAGAACCAGGTACGAATTCTTCATCCATCCCCGATAAATCCAAGTCCCTTGGTCGCAGGTAATCCTAGGATGGGAGCCGCCGTCGTTGATGCATTTTTCTTCCTACTTAATCTAGTGTGTTTCATTTGTAGTGCCCAAACTGCGAGTACCCTACAGGTTTCTGCGCCCTCGGCGAGACGCCACACTAGTTCCTTCTCATCCTAACACAACATTTTGAAACGCGCACAATATGTTCCTAGAATCCTCTTTTCTATCCGGGAGGGTGGGGTTTTTTTGAACATGTTGTGTTCTCATATTATTTTTCCTGTACTGTATTATTTGCTCTGCCAGAACACATGTACTCAAGATGCTCGGCCTTGCCATAACTGAATACACTAGTTTAATGGTCACAGTGAAGACAAGCCATGAATATAAGTTCCGAGTTGGGTTCATGAACCAAGAAGATCACTGCTTTTTTTATGGCCGAACTTGGATAAACTTTCTCAAGTTTTACGGACTGAAAGTTGGCGCACGAATGTTGATGGAAATAGTAGAACCTGGTCTCATCTTCACTGCGATCTTCCACCCCAACGTCGTTCCAATTGTTCATCCATGTTACTTTTGTATCTGGTTCTTGCTTGTTGCCTCGATTACTTCTTCATCCACCTATTCTGTCTAACTAATCACAATTTAAATTTAGAAGTAGCAACGAATCTCTCACGAAGATGCTACTTCTAACTAATATTTTCTTATAATTGGTGGCACGTGTAGGTTTTTTCAGAGTTAAGCAGTCTGCTTGTTTGTTACTCTGTAATAACTCGGCTTTTACTAATGGCATTGAAGTTGACTGGATCGACATCCACAAGTTCCTACACTTTATTGATCGTCTTGAGGTCCTTGTGGGGCGTTTCAATGGTGGAAGGCCACATGGGATATGTGTGCCACTGCTGCACTTGTTGAACAGGTCCAACTGTGTCGAGAAACTTATGGTATGAGCTGTTTTCTGTTATATATGTTGTTCATAAACTATTTCTTATACACAGTTTTACAGATTTTCTGGAAACAGGAACTGCCGAGTTCTATTGTTCATATACAGATGCCTGACCATGGTCGGGTCAGACTTGCGCTTGGTGACAACATGATGTTTCTGTCGACCTACTCAATTCCCCTTGGAGGTCAAAAGATACTTATAAATGGGTGGTCTCAAGTAATGAAGGCCCGTTCATCTTGGAGAATAGGACAGAAGATTATGTTCATACTTTTCCATGGCTCTAAAGCGAATATCCTGTTTATTCACCACGTTGCAAGATGAAGCCGCTTTCAGAAGGTTGTGGATGCGTGGGGTGGTGCCTGGGCCTTGTCCTGGGGCTTGGCGACCTCACCCTTGATTATCTGTAGACAAAGTAGCACTGTGTGAGGCGTGCTTTGTATGGTTGAACCTGTATAAGTATTCATACTGCTTTCAGCTTTGGTTGTTAAGTGCCCCTGCTGGTTTCAGTTAAGGTTGTTAAGTACTCCTCCTGCTTTTACAATCTGTCGTGTTTCTTCAGTCCTATCTTCCTCCAGCCGCAAAAACCAAACCAGCGCCAGCGGGCCGCCTGCTTCCGCCTCCCATGGCTGGCTGCGCCTCAGCGCACGCATCGCCGCCCCACCGTCTCCTAAATCGTTAACGTCGACGTCCTCCGCTCATTTTGGTGCGCTCGCAACGGCGCCGCTCTCTCGTGTTGTGATGCGGAGCATCCCTCGCTCATTCCCATGGACTCTACTACAACTCGTCAAGCACCTCGAGGACCAATGACAAGAGCATGTGCACGCACCATCAAACCCGAGGTTAACTCATTCCACTTCGAGTTTCATTCGGATTCACTCGAGAGTCGGATTCTACCTCGAATGGAAACTCTATGCACTTGTAGGTACCAAGAAGAGAACCGTGAAGAGGCGAGGATGGAGACACATGCACCTATGGTGAAGGAGAAGGAAGAAGGACGTGTGAGGCGTGAAGCAAGAGTGGTCGCGGACCACCCCGGGTGCCCGGCCACCAGCCGCCGGCTGGCCAAGGCCCTGGCCACCTCGGGTGCCTGGCCAGGAGGCCCCGGGTGCCCGGCCCTGCCTGCCTAGGTGCTGGAGCTACCCACCCCGGGTGCCCGGCCCCTGCCAGCACCACTCCGGGTGCCCGGCCTCCTTTGGGGCGTGGCCCAGCCCCCCCACTGGGTGCCCCGGCTCTCAACCCCCGGGTGCCCGGCCCTCTACAGCGCCCCAGCCAAGGCACCCTGACCGGCCTGGGTGCCCGTCCCTTCGGCCCCGGGTGCCCGGCCTACACCGCGCTAGCCACCAGCCCTGCCCCGGGTGCCCGGCCGGTTGGACCCAGGGTGCCTGCACCTCTCCAAGGGACTGTGTGCCTCTCTGGTTTTTTACCCTTGTATCCCCCCTTCTCCTCTTATTGGGTCCCTAGACTATATATACCCCTTACCTAGCTCATTTAGAGGATAGCAAAGTATTTGATAGACATTTGTGAGCTTTGCTCCATGGATCCACTTCCACTAGGAGATCAAGACCTCCTCTTGGAGTGACCAAACATCAAGACCTCCTCCTTGGGGAAGGATCCCCATCATAGGATCATCAAGCCCTCATCTCCTTCATAGGATTTGGGATGAACTCTACCATGTATCTTATTTCCCTTTGATTGTTCATGTACCTTGTGGATCTTGTGTGTTTGTTGGTCTAGTGGATGTGTGATTTGGACTTGTTCTTGAGTGTTCCTCTTGTTTTCCCTCTTGTGTTCATCTTGTTCTTGGTGATTCCCCCTCCAATTCGTGAAAGATCTTCACCTAGGGTTCCACCCTACAACATCTTGGTATCATGAGCCATGGTTTCTCACGAAATTGGAGCCCCCCATCTTGTTTTCTATCCTAATTTTGTTGTGTTCTTCCCTAATTTCGAAAATTCCCCACCAAAAATAGCCCCAATATTTTTGTGATTTCTTGGTTTGATGAGGTTTTGTTGGATTTGATCCATGGATTTGTTTGGTTTCAAGTGCATCTAGCATTACCCCCATCCATCTACACCTTTCCTTCCGCGAAATCCACCAATTTCTTGCATCTTCCCATGAATTTCCGCCCAAATCCGACACCCCCGGGCACCCGAACCTCAAACCCCGGGCACCAGGACCCC